>NC_139345.1:103259291-103831791 GCF_055883805.1 Amblyomma maculatum | reverse complement strand
ACTGCAAACATATTTCAAGTCCTGCATCTCATCTAGCTTTCCAGACCAAGACAAACTCCTCAAGGGTGCTTTCCGTTTTCCTAACTCGATCAGGCGAAAACTAAACGAGAAAAGGCCAGTTCAGATTTGCTCTAAGAATCCTTTATCGTCAAACCTAGCGCACTCTAATGATCCAAAGCCTGCACATCGTGGTCGCGCAGGAGCTTCGTAAACAGTGCAGCTTGAAAGCTGTCCGCGTAGCGTGCCGCCACCCATTGCCTTGAGTTGCGCATGCATCAGTGCGTAACATTTGTGGTTCTGAACGGCGGCGATACGCACACAAAGTCCGCATTGAGAGACCGCAAACGTGTCGTTCCCATCTCACACGCTGCCTCAAATGCGACGTCGCTTTGAAGCCGGCGTCATTCAGCGATGCGTTTTATCTGCCAGCCTGGGACTGACGGACCTTTTCTTGGTATCCGGCCATGATCTTTAATCGTTAACTAACGCTTTCGTCAACGTTTCACCGCTCTGGATAACATTGCTTCATACGCAGCACCATGTTTTCCTCTCATATGTTGGAACGAAGTAGCGCGAACTGTTTATCGCTTAGTGTCTTGAGCAGCGATGGCGGCTGCTTATGTGCTGGACCTTGGCCTTTCTTTTTGCTGCCTTCAAACATCCCTGTTCGCTGTTATTCCAACTCTATTTGTTACTGTTTTGTTTTCTAGGCGTGTAACCTTGACCGAGTGTTTCGCGTGGATGCTGAACTTCCAATAAGATTAGAGAGGGAGGGTGGAACAGATTTAGCGCGAAGAGATTTGTAGTTGTATCAATCTGGGCGAGGTTTAGCTTTGAGAAGTTTCCACAGACACCCTTGACCTTTTCGTTGTCGTTGCTGCCATCTAAAGTGTCATATACGTCTTTTTTTATCTTTTTTTAAAAGCCCAATTCCCTTTCCTTACCGATAAGGATGGTGGCCTTTCGCCAGTGGCCTGCCGTGAGCAATAAATGACACGTCGTGGGCCACGCTGTCGTGTGGGACACGCGTAAGATGTAGACAGAAATAGCACTACTCCCACAGACAGTTTTCACGTCCCATCACCATCAAAATGAAAATAGTGTAGTAAATTGTTACACGTGAGTACACGTGAGTTACAGGTGACATGCAGTGCGGCACAGAATGCATCAATACCAGTAGCTTCAATAAGAAAAATAACACATTATCTACATTCAACTCACGATGATTTCTTACGAATGAGTGACAAGGACACACGGGCAGAATTGTTTCCACTTCCTACTGAATTATGGAACTGGAAATCGGACCCCTTCCGAGCACAAAACTATTAAATTTTTGAGATTGAATATTTCATTTCTAGCTTGATTAATAATAATAATAATAATAATAATAATAATAATAATAATAATAATAATAATAATAATAATAATAATAATAATAATAATAATAATAATAATAATAATAATAATAATAATAATAATAATAATAATAATAATAATAATCAGCAGCAGCCGGACAATGCCCACTGTAGGAAGAAGGCCTCTCCCATTTCCTTCCAATTAACCCAGTCCTGTGCTAGCTGCATCTACTTCATCCCTGCGACCTTAACCTCATCCGCCCACCTAACTTTCCATCGCTCCCTGCTGCGGTATACTTTCCTTGGAATCCAGTTTGCTACCCTAAGCGACCATCGGTTATCCTTTCTTTGCCCTGCATGTCCTGCCCATGCCCATTTCTTCTTCTTAATTTCAACTAGAATGTCAGTAACTTCAGTTAATTTTCTGACCAACGCTGCACGCTTCCTACCTCTTAACGTTACACATACCATTTTTTGTTCCATAGCCATCTGCGTTTTCCTCAAATTAGAACCCTTTTCATTAACCTCCATGTTTCAGCCCCACAGGCGAGTACCGGTAGGATGCAACTGTACACTTTCCTCTTGAGTCATACCGGTAAGCTGCTAGTCATAATCTTTGAGTACCTTCTAAATGCACTCCATCTCAATCTTATTCTCCTAGTTATTTCCCTTTCCTGGTCCGGATCTGCGGTCACAACCTATCCTATATGAGATGTATTCGCCTATTACTTCCAGCGCTTCGCTACCTATTTTAAATTGCTGCTCCTTTCCCAGGCTGTTCAATATTACCTTTGTCTTCTGCATATTAATATTTAGGCCTACCTCTCTGCTTCTCCTGTATAGATCATTTATGACTAGTTGCAGTTGGTCCCCTGAGTTACTTGACAAGGCTATCTCATCAGCGAATCGCAGATTACTGAGACATTCTCCATCGATCCTGATGCCCAACTGCACCCATTCTATGTCTTTGAATACACCCTCTAAGGAAACTGTAAATATCCCCGAGAAGATAGTGTCTCTTTGCCTAACACCTTTCTTATTTGGAATTTTACCACTTTCTTTATGCAGAACTATCGTTGTGCAGCCAATATAGATATCTTCCAGTACTTTCAATGTGGGTCCCTTACACCATGATCTCGCAATGCGTGCATGACTGCTGAGGTTTAGACCGTGTCAAATGCCTTCTTGCAGTCAATGAATGCTATATATAGGGGATGGACATATTCCGAGCACTTTTCTATTGCCTGGTTGATACTGTAGATGTGATCGATGGTAGAGTATCCTTTCTTAAATTTTGCTTGATCCTTTGGATTATTAAAGTCTGAGGTTGTCTTGATCCTATTAACGATTACCTTAGTAAATACTTTGCACTTAACGGATAGTAAGCTGCTTGGTCTATATTTTTTTTCATGTCCTTTGCGTTCCCTTTCTTATGAATTAACATGCGTTCTTCCACAATTCTGGTGCCGTCGATGTCACCAGGCATTGCGTATACAAGATGGCCAGTCTGCTTTCCCCATTTTCATTGCTTCTATGGTTTTCTTAACCTCGTCCTTCGTTACTAACTACATTATAAAGCATGAAATCGCGTCCAGCTGCGAAATGCTTACTTCAAGTCAGAATGAGGTGGGAAATCCCTACTTCTAGCTTGCTTCACCACTCAAATATTTTTTTAAAGCAAGAACTGGAAATGAAAATGGCATTTACAGCCACTCCAACTGGCTATTGAACGGAAAAATTGCTCCACAAGCTGCCAATAGTGCCGCCATTTGCACGTGGGAACATTTAAAAGCGTTAGCTCTTACTATTTACTTTTGCCGGTTTCTCGTCCGTTTCTCCGTTGCTCTCAGATTCAAGATGGCAGCCAAGTCACGTGATTATAGCTGCAGCATTGCAAAAAATTTCTTAGTTTCCACGTGACCACCAATACAACAAAGTAAAGCACCTGGTTCAACATGTGTTACGTCATGATTCTCCAAAGCCGCGTGACCAATTCTTTACCTGTTATATTATCGACCAGCCTTATATACTCTATCATCGCCATCATTATCATTTCTTGATTCCTTAAAGGTCCCATAAACATTAGGGGAGGGGGGGGGGGAGACAATGTGTGATATATAGTCATACATAAAAACACAGAAATTGAACAAGAATAACAAATTAAGCAGAAAACATCAGGTGGTTGCAACAATACAAGCGAAAATACGGAGGCAGCAAACGAAAAAGAGAACGAAAAAAAAATTATATATGTAAAAAAGAACTTTACTGAGTGTAAGTGGCAAAAAAAAAAAAAAAGAAGTGGAGAACTACACAAGAACACATCAGGATGCAATACTTCAAGAAAATCGGATTGCTGGGAGAGGAGCGCGAGGAATTGCAGGTTGAAATGGTCAGTTAGTAGCTGCCTAAACTTGGAAAGATTAGTTTCTATAACAGTGTTAAGACAGTTCCATTCTTATATGGCGATGAGCAGAAAAGATATTTTGAAGGCGTTAGAAGAACCATGCAAACGTTGAAGGCTAAGCGATTTAAACAATCGGCGAGATGAGTGGAAAGAAGCACGTAATAAGTTTTCGCGTAGGGCTGGAAAGTTCAAGTATACTTTATGGAAAAGACAAAGTTTTGCAAGTTTTCGACGAAACACTGAGGGTTGAAGAGCGAGAGGTGATTTTAGGTTTTCATACTGCTGAGCCATATTTTATTTTAGGACGGACGTAGGTTTCATGAAAGGAGGGGACACAGTCAGTGATCTTTGAATGAAGCCATGGGTTCTGGGAGTGCTAGTACAAAGTTTTGTGTTGTGACCCACCCAAGTTAATTTGTTCGTTATTTCGACACTGATGAAAAAACTCAGATGAACTCAGATGAACTCAGATGAACTCAGATGAACTCAGATGAACTCAGATGAAAAAAAAAAATGGCTACAAAATGAATTTATTATTACCCAATATCCAGAAATATAACAGCTGCTAGGATAACAAGTAAGATGACAAGACAAAAGTTAAAATGACACCCCCTCATGTCCTTGTCGCACACTAACACTAACGCACACTAACAAAGTACCCAAGGCAGGCGTTCTTGGATTTTGGCTAAGCAGAACAACACTGCAAGAGGAGAAAGGTCAACGGTTTAAAGTTTCCGATTACTCTGACGTCGAGAGACTCATCCGAATCGTTTGTCGGAGGCGTAGTTAAGGGGCAAAAGAGGCTGTCTTTAGAGCCTGACTGTCTTGAAGCTAAGGTGCGGCAGGAATAGTTATGATAATAATTATATCGACTGGTACTCCCCATGCGCCTCGCTGTAAAAAAATAATAAAAGAGCGAATTTATTTTGGGATTGCTATTTGAGAATACTAATACCCTTTAAAAGATGCAAGGGCAGCTCAGCTACCGCGTGCATCCCAGTTCTTGAACGATCGGAAAACACAACTTTGGTGACACTGTGATAAGGCAAATGTGCCTTCTCAAGCTGCGGCGATGTGCTTGCCGCTTATCACAAAACCTGGGTAGACAGAAAGTAAATGCTGCCCATCACCCGAAACAGGAAATCCACGCACTGTGGTGACCAAGGTGCGGTGCATCTCGAGCCGTCAGGCTGCCATGTGGGCATCCAGACTGGCGAGTAGGCGTGTAGGATATTGGACAGCCACGCTGATGTGTAGGCAGCTTATGATAGCGCAACGCTTAGGGGTTATTTAAAAGCTTCGCGTGCTTCTGATGACAGCCTCTGATCGTCTCCGAAGTCATTATAGCGCAATGAAGGCCGTCTCCGAGCAGGTAGGAAGATGCGTAGAAGCAGACATGCCACCTACTCTAATAAAGTGGTATTTTGTGCCCGATGGTAAGAAACACTGTTGTGGTAATGGGCACAGATGCGCTAGTTGTCGCCTATACTTCTGCACTCTCTGGTAATAGCCACCAGCTGTGCGGCCGGCATTACTTGTACCTGCAGTGTGATCCATGGAATGGTAATGAGGCATGAGAGTGGCTATGTTTTCAGGTAAGAGACTGGCCGGGAGAGTTGCATTAGTTCCTCTTCTCATCATACTCTGATAGTACTTAGATTTGGCATTTGTTGTGTTAAATACGTGTGACGCATTTCACTTTACAGCTGCGTTTTTTTATCGATTGCTACTGCAGGGAACATTTCTCACTCTCCACATGAGTTTGCTCTGTCATTAGCAAGGCGTGCGGAAATAAACGCAAGTGAATGTGGAAATGTTTAGAAGGAAGTGATTTTTTATCTGGAAGAAATACTTTTGATGTTACGTACGTAACCTTGTTGTCCTTTTGCCATCGTTCGCGAGACATACAGTCTTTGTCTAAAGGTTAGAGCAGAGGGTGTCTTTTTCTAAGCCATGTAGTGGCACTCCTTTAGCATTCATGGAAATTCTTTCCGTCAAAGAAGTATGTAGGCCAAGAAATCTGTTTCCCTGCAGGAGGTTTAAAACAGAGGTACGAGCCACGTGGTGTGGCTCAGAAGCGTGCTCTTCGGCCTCTAAACTTTTGACAAAGACTGTACATTCTGCTTCACTTGAAGATTTTAAAAGGATGACACGGTCGAAAAAAAGGTCAGAACAGTCTTTATTTCTCCAGCTGATATACTTTTGTACAAATGAGCAGCACAAGCTTCGCACGAAGTTCTTGTATTCTCATCAGTCGAAGCCTCGATGAAGAGAAAGAACGGACAAGCTTAGTACATCACCATCATTGTCCATGAACACTTCTACTGGATATTGTAACAGGTGATTTAATGCATTTTATTGGTGACTATGCAATGACTTGTAGCACTCGAGACAGAGAGATGAACTGTCACTTCAGCGTATCACGTGACCTTGACATTGCACAGGCAGGTGTTACCAGAGATGACGACCGCACTCTTTGTAAACTATACTCAACAGTTCTCATACTCGTCCTGTGGTTCCTTTTTTAAATTAAGTACTTTATTTTAACACAATACTTTGCTGATGCGGGCACCACAAAATGACAGTGTTCAGCATTTTTTCCCGAATACAATGACGCTGAAACCAGTTCCAAATTTATGCCAAAGGCAATGAACTGGATAAAGGTAAGAACCCATCAACCACGCAACGTTCAAAGAACCGTCAACATTGCAGCCGAGGGCATAAATAGCAAGCATGACAAATCGTGACAAAGTAGAGGCTGCAGTCAATGACAAATTCATAAATAATGTTTAAAAACGCTTCATCGCATTAGAGTAACAATATGTGGGCGGACGCTCGGGCACAGATTGTGTGTGTCTGCTCCACTAGCTACCCGCCCAAAATTATGCCGAAAACGTATACTGCGTAAAGCATGCTTTGCCACAGTAAGATTATAAGTGAGGCGAAGCGCACTTTACGGTTGCGAGAGAGCCTGTGCGAGCACTGAGCGCGGGAATTTTCGAAACGCGAGGCGCTTTCACTAAAATGACACTTTACTGTCGCATATTTGTGAGCATTACCATTTAATTAAGCAAAAACATGACTAAATGCCATGCAGAGCGCTTGCGAACTCGTGTCTTCGAGCTGTATCGTGCTTCTACACACCACACAAATCTTGCGTTTCTACCGAAATGCCAACGGCTCCAATGACGGAGTATTGACCTGACTCATCCTATCCCATTTGGGACAGTCCTTAATGCACAAGTCAGCGTTCGGGTGACAAACAGGTTACCTTTTTGCTTTCGTTAGTTAAAGGAGAGGGCTAAAGTAATTATATTCATGCACTCTACTGATGCTACGTATTTTAAGAAAATTTTGTCTTTCTTCTGTACAAAACAAAAACAGTTTATGCAAGCCCTCCCCCCCCCCCTTTTTTTTTATTTGCGAGTGCTGACTCTGAAAGAATCAAATCTGAATCAAATCAATTCTGAATCAAAATTTCAACTAAATGCCTAAACCCTGATATTTTAGTAACCGTGGCGGCTTACTGAATTTTGCTCTAGAAATACTACTTCGATTGCATTTTTCTTTTGTTGTCAACCTATCTAATACGCTCGTTCCTCAAGCGCGTGGCACAACCAGTGCGAGCTTACGAAGGGCTTCTCTCTTGTTCTCAATTGAAAAAATAAATAACGGACAGAGCAGTAAATATGAACGTACAACAATCAGAACGAAGGAAATAGCAAACAAACAACATTCTTAGAAGGAAAAAATCTAGGAAAAGCTTTTTCTTCTCTCTGCTGAGACGCCACTTACGATGGCTTCGGTGAGTAATGCGCGGCAGAGTGCTACCGTGCTACGCATGCGCGATTCTCCACGGCGTACGGCGAGTGCGCCGCGGGAGGACCCGAGCGATCGATATTGTTGTTTTTTTTTCTCTCTCTCTCTCTCGCGGGAGCGCTCGCGAATTTTGCGCAAAATGGCTGCCAAGCCTCCACGGCGCCCCACCTTTGCCGTGGCGGTTTCTTCCATCGCGAGAGCACATAGGCCTCGATAAGAGAAATCAAAATCAGCGAAAGCGCTGCACCGCATTTTTTGTTCCTTTTTTAAACAGTTCTATATACACCTATAGAAATAAAAATTTGTACAAAAGCTATAATTAGCTTAGTTCATTGCTGCCACCGTGAAATCTCTCTCTGCTCCGCCATATGTAACTACGTAGTAAAATAGGACATCTCAGAGTCTAAAACAAAAACTGCGGTCGCGCTATGGACGTCTTCGGTCAGTGGTTATTTATCAAACCACACTGACATAGGCAAGAAACAAAAAAAGCGAATTTAGCATTTTTTAAAGTCACTTTCCTATCAATTCCTTTGCTCAGCATGCATATCAAATAACCAAAAGCTGAACGAACAGTTTAAGAAGAAAACAAAGTTTACATGGTGCGACACATGGCTTGCTTGAGAAACAGCTTAGATAAAATAAACAAGGTATTTGGTGTCTCTTGCTCTGTCGTCATTCGAGCGTTCTCCACAAAACTCGCAAGTATTTGTATTGAGTCGTCTTAGAACTTACAAAATGTACAGCAGCGAGCATCTTTCCAAAGGTTACACATGGTCTACAACGTCTCCGAAGTCAAAGCCTTAAACTCTCGCTTCTATATTTACGATCGGCTAAGTTATTGTACGTTGGCACAGCGCGTTTTTTATTTATTTCATGAGGCTTTCTTTGAGGCTCCGCAGCTTGGTCTCAAACCACTTCTCTTCTGCTTTTTTTGCTTTGATTGCACAAACATTTGCATGATAACAAGGAATAAAAGAAAAAAAAAGAACCAAAAATGGCAACTCTAACAGTAGGGCATTGAGATTCAAGATGAGTTGCAGTTGTTCTGTCATTTTTGAACAACATTTGTACTGGTCAATCTTTTTCTGCTTCGTTTAAAAAATAGGTGTCACAACAAATCTTGGAGAACCAATGAGACGTGAGGTAAAATGCAAAGTAGACAGGGCAACTACAACTCTGATTGATAGGCGCACATGGCCTGGACATTTAACACGCTTCTCACTCTAAACAAAATAGAGTGAGCAATCTCTCGCTCTTTCATATCTATAAATTAGGTGCGCTCTAGAATGTTACGAGGATTTTGTGAGGTGCGATTAGCTCAAGTAGAATATTCTTCGTTCAGAAATAAGCGCTCCCCTCACCTCTCATCTTGAGTTCTTTTTCCTCGTGCCGTGTACAACACAGAAGTATAATACGAAGAAACCAATAGCAGAAGTCGAAAACCATTGCAGCTTAGTCCCTCAACAACAAGTCAGTCGTAACAATGGTTGCAAGGGGTGGAGAGTACCGGGGATGTTCAGCTGAGAAGAGAGCTGGAGCGGAGACGATCTGTCCCGCCGCCTTCTCCGGGCCGCCCGAAGCAACACGCTGGTATACACCGGAGAAGCAAAAATATCGCAGTCTATTAGCACGGCGGTCAACCGCACGGGCGAACTTGAACACACGAAGCATCGCTTTGTTGTCGGCTTTCCTGTACTTAGTTGTCACAAACGGAGCAAGGAAACGACGTCGAATTCAGCGCCAATGTTGAAGCTGTATTCTTGGATGCCCTTCATGCACTACCTTCCTCATCTCTTGTGTCTTTTCTTTGGCAGTTATGGTGGACACCTTTGCTGACGCCATTTTGCAGTCCGCTAACGACCGCCGTACACGTGCCATGCCAACCGGTGTACCACAAGAAGCATCACAGCGCACTTCTCTTTGAAGAACTGCACGGAACTGTCGGTGGTAACATGAATTGCACACAGCCCTCCTCAATAAAGGTTATGCATCAAGGTATTAGAGGAGTGAAATAGGTGGAGGATTGAGAGGGCGCTTTTTCCTTTAAAGTGGCCGCTAAGACGCTTTCTTCTGTATTTTTTTTTTGTTTGGCATTTTGTGTCATAGCTGGCTCACAAGCAAAGAAAACACAACATTCGAGTTTGCAGGCCTCTCACTCTTAACGCTGATAACGGTCAGGGTTGGAGACAAAATGGCGACGGAAAAAGCAACAGCATCAGGGACAGTGAGCCGTTAATAAGCGTGCGCCGTAGTGTGAAGGGCAACAGTGTCTTGACACTCGGTACACCGGGAGCACAATGCCGAGGTGACGGCTTGGACAGAAGGACGGGTGTTGGACCCTCACGTTGCTGCTTCGCATAACGCGGCTCGTGGGGGCACAAGTTTGGCGAACTGTTGACGCTAGTGTGGCGCCCCGGTCTCCACGGGGCGATGGGCGGTCTTCAACAGACGCGCGCCGTTGCTGCTGCCGGTTGAGGCGCGCACGCCTTGAGCTCAGTGAAGACCTCAGTGAAGAAGCCTGGCTCGCTGTTGATGCGCAGCATGTTGGAGCTCAGGGTGTCGATGATAAGCAAGCAGCGGTCCCAAAACTTGTCTCGGTTCTCGTCCACCAGGAACGGCTTGAGCGGGTACGATATTTCGTTGCCCATGTACGCGTATGACAGGTACAGGCACGTCAGGACCACGGCCTGCAGCTCACGCTCGCTGGACACTTCCTCGTCGACGAGCTCACGCACCAGCATGTACAGGAAGACCACGTTCGCAGGGTTGATGAAGGCGATATCCTGCCAGCCCTGCAAGAGCAGAGACCTGTCCACTGTGCGCAACCAAAGGACCGCGTCGCCTGGCTGGAAGTCTCGCAGCCGCTTGCAGCGCTGCCCGAGGAACTCTCCCAGACAGCGTAGGAGCTCGGACGTTGAAGCCTGGATGACCGTCTTCCGCTGGGGACTCCCGCCTGCTGTTTGTTGGAGTGAACCGGCGGGCTTAGGTGGGGCCGGTCTCACCACAGCGGGCTTGGGCGGCAGAGGAGGCGGGGCAGGCTTGGCTCCTGTTGGCGGCCTGTCGACGAGAGCGCGTCCAGAGCCCACGATGTCTAGGCCTAGGTTGTAGCAGGATAGCGACTTATGCACATTCTTGTTTGGGTCGACGGGTTCGAGCGGCTGGCGTTGCGCGGCCGCGGACTTGCTCTTCTCGGCCTTCTTCTTGGTGGAGACGTTAAAATGCTTCCAGCTGAGTGCGTTGATGAACAGCGTGTGCTTCTTGAGGTTGTTGCTGTTGTGGTGATTCTGGTTGTTGTTGTTGTTGTTGTTATTGTTGTTATTGTTGTGGTGGTGGCCGTGGTGGTTTCCGTGGTGGTAGTGGTGGTGATTGTGGCCCCCTCCGGCCAGCGGCGGCTGGGTCTGCGCCGGTTGCGCCGCCATCCTGTCCTGGTGGTGGCCCATCTTGGCGGAATGCTGGTTGTTCTTGGCGTTGTTGAGTTGCTCGTAGCTGTACAGGTTGTACTCACTGTAGCTCTGCGGCTTTCGGTCTCGTGGGGAGAAACTGAGCACAGTCCCCATGGTAGATGAGGCCTGCCCGACGACTGCTGCTTCTTCCTTCACGAGGCTTCACTCGGGGCGACCGGGGGCTTGACGACTGCGAGTTCCCTCAGCTTGCGCTGTGGCGGCGGAGGCAACCGTCGTCCAACATGTCGCCCGCGCTCTCTCTGGGGCCGATCGAAGAGGGGCCGATTCGCTCGAGCTGCGTTGCCCTGGCGACGGCGATAATGCGCATGCGCTCTACTCGAGGCCCTTTCACTGCCAGCGGTCGCAGCGCGAAGCCATGGCGTCACCCTCGGCGCTGTATCGCAACGCCGCTGCGCCGGGGTCTCTCCTCGCGAAGCCGCCGGATCGATAGGCGCGACGTTCGGCGAGGGTAAGTAGGGAGGGAGACGGGCGATTCCCGCCGGCTGCTGTTGCTCCCGTAGTTGGCTCCGTTGCGAAGAGAACCGGGAGGAAGATGTGGAGCTTTTTTCCCTTCTCCTTTCCCCTTTAAGGAAAAATAGGCGCCCGCCGCACGCTCAAGAGTAAGTGGGCCACGCGTCGTTCTAAGAACGGAACCTGATGGGCCGGAACAAGTGCGACAAATTCGCTGAGTTTAAAGAAGGCTTATGGATTGTTGAACCATCCGCTCCACTTTGTTTCCTACTCGCTTCTGGCCCTACGTATTAAAAAAAAGAGAAAGAGATATCGAGCCAAGTGTTTGTTTACTGTTTTTCTCGCTTTTTTTCTTTCCCACCTATGCTAAAACAGGGCTCCTCCTTATTTGCCTGATAGCAAATACGAGTGTAAAAATCAGGCGCGAACCGCGCAAAAATAACAGATATGCATTATTTCTTTCGTCACGGATAAAAAAAAAGCGGGGGAAAAATAAGTGTTGCTTCCAGCCGCAAACAGCAAGCGGAAATTATTAGCCAAGTTGGAGCTGGCGTAATATGAACGGATTGCCTGACGGAAAGCGCCACATGCAGAACGTGGAAGGTAGTCAGCGTCGCAGCAGCAACAATACACATGCAGAGTTTTATTTACCTAATAGAGAAACGAGCCCCAAACGCATTCAGGTTCAACGAGCTTCCCGAGTCCAACCTACTGATGTATCGTCCTTTCATACTGAAAAATAAAGAGAAAAATATGCGACGGAATTTTCTACATTTCCGGGGCAAGAAAATTAATCTTATAAAGGTAATAAATGAGCGCCTCTCCGACATATATGATGCGGGGCCCAGCCCACAGCGACAAAAAAAAAAAGAAAGAAAAGAAAACTAAGCATACTCAACTGGGTGGGGTATAGACGCAACTAAGGGATGCGCGACCAGACGCGCAAAAAAAAAGTTGGCAAAAATGACAGAAAAGAAATATGACACGGAGTATGTGTTAGCCAGGGAGAGAAACAGAGCAGTATCTGCGATAAGAGAGAGAGAGAGAGCGCGAAAGAGGGAGCAAGAGAGAGAGGGATAAAGAAAAAAATTAATGTCGGGAGATGTTCCTCGGGCAACGAGGTTGGGTAATGTGCTGAGCCATATTCGCGGCGCTTTTTCCCCAAACTTTGCAGATTACTATTCCCGCGAGTCGCGAACTCGGTGCCGCCCAAGTTAAATAGCCGGTGGTATGAAACATTAATTAAACTGCCGTTTTTTATTAGAGTGCCATTCCGCCGGCTGTGTGAGGTTCAGCCATATGGCAAGCCAAAATCTAGACCCTCGAAAATTTGACCGAGTATATCAACACTTTCGTCAATGCTGGAGCCCTAAATATCGTCGCGTAAGCTATTTTTTTTTTCTCATTTACCTAGCGGCGTTTTTGTTTTTCACGGTATTCAGGAGCTCCAGACAAGCCATCTTGCACAAACAGCGACAACTTTATTCCGCTGATTTAACTACTGAGTTCTTCAAAACAAAGACACGCTGCAACTTGTAGCGGTCGGATAATGCGAGAGCAGAGAAAAAGTTTTCTACAAATGAAGCTTCTGTGTTCGCTTTAGTGGTTCTTGAACGGGTCATTTTCGGATGTTTATTCTCACATGGACTGACTTTACTTGGTCTTAACTTCAGCTTTTACAAACGCTTCTTTCATCATGGTTAAAGGCTGTGCTGCTGTCTGTAATTTAAACTCCCCTTGAAAAGTTTTGTTTGTTTTGTGTGGTGACTAGTAAGTGAAAATGGATTAGTTGTGGGCCCTATTTATGATGATGTCGGTAGGTGTTGTTTTGCTCTATTTAATATTTTATGTACGAAGCAAAGAATTTTATTTGCGGTCTGGAGACGTGGCGACGAATAAGTTGCCACAGAGTTCTCGTCTACAGAATCGGTGCTGAGCTCAACCTCACAGGCATCTGGAAGTCTTCCCACCCAAGTAATTCGGCCAGCGTTTTCTGCCACCTCCCATATATTCAGTACGCTGTCTGGACTTCGAGGTGTTACTACTATCCTCAAAAAAAAAAAAAGAATAAACAGCGCGAGATCATAAATGTTAGTCCGCTCGCTCGAATGCCTTTCAATGATTGCATGAAGCCGTTATTTTATTTTTGTTTCTTCTAGCAGACAGCGGCGTTTTATGCTGAAACCTCCATTCGCTCCTCTCTCAAAGATACCTTCTGGACAGAGAAAACGGTTGCGGAATATATTGTGTGCGCTTCTCGGCCAGAAATTAAATAGGTTTGGGAATCCCAGAGCAATAAATCCCCGTTAGAGTGCAACAGGCGTCTCTTTCACATTTTCGCTTTGTTTACAATCGCGATAGATGGCACTGACCCTGAGAAGGAGAAGCTCGCGCTTTGCCCCGGTCATTTCCGCGTAAAAGCGCTCGCGGCCGATCTGGGTTTTATTGGCCCGAGCTGCGTACCAAGCGACGCGGCGGTACGGCTGCCTTTTGATTCCGCTTGGCTCCTCGCGCTCTGCTCTTGTTAAGCAAACCATCGCGTAAGTACTTGTGAGGCTGAAGACCCCGCGGTTCTCCCCCTATGAATGAAAAAAAGTTTATTGCTTGGTTTGGTGCTTGTTGGGCTGTTCTTAACTCCATGAACGTGTGGCTACTTTAATAACGAGGGAATCGCTCAAAGTGAGGACAAGCTTGTCTGTCTTGCGTTTCTTTTAGAACCAAGAGCTTAAATTATCAATTACACACGTAAAGACAACGACAGAGTTTTTTGGATTCTACCGCAGTTACACTGTTGAAGTCTACTCATTGTCGCTAAATGTAGAATATTTCGTACTGCGCTAGTAATACCAACTACGTCAGTGATGTCAGCTGTGTGCAGAGTGAATAACGGTGCAGTTCAAGTTCTTGCCTTTTAGTCAGCACAATCACGAGGACCTGATAATATAAGCGAAAATGTAGGTCAAATGCCATGGTGATTGCCCGCTTGACACCACTGTTCGGAAGAATCTGACAATTATCTCAGCATATGAAGATAGCCTCATGGTACAAAATAAAGAAGGCGTTAAGGCTATCACAAAGGTGACCCATATTACTATTACAAAATTAACAAAAATAACCATATATCGAGCAGCAGCAGCAGCACTGACAACAACAACGATAGCAGAAACGACAACGAAAACAAAACTGATGCTTAGAACATTTTCTAATGCATGTTGAAATCATATTTGCTCAGCAAACTGTGTTAGGTTTACTCAGGTTTTGTTTATAGGGTTTAAGGTCGCAAAGGTACTTACGCTATGAAGGACGCTTTAGCGGGGGCTTTCCGAACGTTTGGACTACCTGGGGTTCTTTCTTTAACGCGCACTGGCATAGCCCAGTACACTGGTAGAAACTCAGGCTGAGGTGGTACGCAGATATCATAGGGAAGAAGCGCCTGTGTAACTTCTGAGCGCAACACGGAAAGGCTTACCAGCTTATGCAAGCATGTTTCATCTGGATTGTTTATTGTTGTTCAAACATTATACTCGATTAGTTTCAGGATAACATGCGTGAAAATCGTTCTTATTCAAAATGAATTCTAGTTACTTGTGACTGTAGGATCAATTTCATGTAGCCGGCGGTTGAAAAGACTCAAAAAGGCAAGAAAGGTGATGTCATTCCATTTATGTAATCGATTCAACCGAAATGAAAGATGAATAAATGTTGCACGCCGAGGGAGGAGAAGGAAGGGGGGTTAGGGGGTTATTAGCGAATGCTGTTGAAGGAGAGAGCTGACGACAGGGAGAATTTGCAAAGTGAACTGTCTTGCTGTCATTAAATTTGATCGCAGAAGGTTTCCATGAATCCTATACTGGAGGGATATATAGGTTGGCTGTGCCAAGGCTCACAGGTGAGCCGCTGGGTGCAGCCACGATGGCTTTAGACATCTTACGCGTTATAAGTGTGCTAGCACTACAGCTTCCACTCAGCCTTTTAGCCACTGGGCAATGTGTGAAGCCTCCAGGACGGCTTGGGTGACGTCACGAGGTAACACGGCAAGGACAAATTGGCAGGACCTGACAACATGAGCAGCACTTTCGAGACGGGAGTTGAACCCACACTGCAGGAACCTTTGGATTCGGAGTCACATACGCTTCTCCTAAGCCATGCAGATACGATCGTAAGGTTTCAATAAAACAGCGTGCTATGTCTATGTCGAGTTGTCTGTCACAGAATGAGGTAGATTACGACTTCGGGATAGTGGACATGTGCGACCCGAAGTCATGTTCAAACCCGATGTGGTAACCTCACGCTATTCGCATTGGGCCTATCCACGCTAAAACAGCCAACATTGTTTTCGAATATAATATACATTGGTGTTCGGTGTCGTTTTGAGGCACATACTGCAGCCGCTGAGTAGACTGACTGTAGAAACCGAATGAACGAGTTGCGAACATTTTCACAAAACACACGAGTAAGATGATCCTCCATTAGGTTACGAGTGGACTGGAGTGTATAAATGGGTTTAGCGGCCTTGGGCGGCACACACAGACGTAAACAGGTTATCCAAACGGCTTTTGTCTTTTTGCAGAAAATTGTCTCTTAGACCAAGACACTTATCTGGTACTAACCCATGCTATGCAACAAAAATGTAATGCTTAAGCATTTGATTTTGTATTTTTCTCTTTTTCCATGACTGTCCTGTTTTCACGCTTGTCAAATAGGATTCGAGCCGTTTGATATATTTATCTACACTTTTCATACTTAGGTGTTCGGCGCTAATGTCAGCACCAAACACATATCTGATGGTTTGTGATTATTTACTGTAACACTACAGAAGTTTGGTTATTAATACGATTTTTTTCTTTTAAGCTCTCCTGTATACAGCTTCTTCGACCAAGAGTACGCACTCACAGCTGCAGCAGATGTCGCCGCGTATTCATTTTCATTGCCTGCAATAAGATTTCAACCCCACTCCCTTCTTCAATGCTTCGGCAATCGAGAGTAGTGTAAATAAATAAAACACGTAAATACCTTAGGACGATTCTCGTGTTTTTTTACTTAAGAAATCATATATAGCAACTTCTATAATAGCGCGATCACGCGTGTGCGTGCACAGTCGCTCTCGATCGCACGTGACAGCTCGTCTGAAATAACTCATAAATGCGACCCTCTTCGTTCTTGCTCTCGTATGCGCAGTCGCCGTCTTCGCAAGCTGCGTGTGTTCGTTTCGGTGTGCCGCGCGTACTAAACGAAAAACGTGAGCAGGTGTGCGTGACACCAATTTTCCCCCATCACAAGAGGCAGACACCAACCCACGCATGATTATTCGGCACTCTCGGCGGTTTCTATCATAAGGCAAAAATAGATTCCTCGGGCCGCGACCTTCTAAGAATAACACCTTTTTGGGGTACTAAGAGCACCTTTTAGAGCTGGTAAATATAGGGTCCGTACGGATTGTGTAACCCGATTCCAAATATTCGTCTGCACGAGTGTACCCTCGCTCGGAATAGCGCGCGCATTCAAACGACGGGCCAGAAATAATAAGCTTAGTGTATTGCTTTTTAGGCGCAGTTTTTCTTATTTCTCTCCAGTGCCGGAGATTGGACTCACAAACGTGCAATCGAAAATACTCTTATGAGACTGCGTCTCGCCATCTATTTTAATCCCACTGTGCTGGGAAGAGTCTGGGTCTATGTTACAAAAACGATTCTTATCACCTCGGTGCGTCTGCTTATATATAACAGCAAATGCTTTTTACATAAAGACGTTAGAATGTAACTCGCGAGCATAAAAATAGTTCGCGCTGGCGCTATGGGAACAATAGGAGAGGACTCGCAGTTGGATGTTCAGTTATATGTACACCCTATCGTCGCTGGTGTACACTTGTATGTGTGATAGAAATTTGGCGGATTCGCAAACTATATATAATGAAAAAGGGCATGTTTAGATAGCATTAAAATAATTCATAAGTTGACTTATTATTTTGTCTATTAAGCGGTTGACTGATATCTTTTATGTGAAAATCTCAAAAGAAAAGAGCGCTGGCGTGTTGCATAACGCATATTAATTCATAATGCTCTGAGCACATGCGACGCGTTCGCAGATCGTGAAAGGCAGTTTCTCTCAGCATCAATGCAGAAAATTATATATATATATATATATATATATATATATATATATATATATATATATATATATATATATATATATATATATATATATATATATATATATATATATATATATATATATATATATAGAGAGAGAGAGAGAGAGAGAGAGAGAGAGAGAGATTTTATTCGTGTTTGAGGTGATTCAGTCAATCATAAAGCGGGAATTGTTTTTACATCGAAGGCTTCACGTCATGCAGCATCGCTTGCTTGTTTCTTCAATAGGCAAGGTAAGTAAAACGCAGGAAACATGCTAAGACAATCTCTCTCTCTCTCTCTTTTTTTTTTTTTGCATGCATCGTTGTGATAATATTTACTGCATTCGAAGTGACGATTGTGTCTTGTAGCTGCTGCCTTGCCCGGAAAGCACAACTATATGAGTTCTATCCGGCTTAGCATTCCCTTTGTCGGCCAAGTGGGAGACACTGTTAAGTAGGCTTCGCTAGTAAGGGATCAGAGCCCAGTCTTCCAGAATCCTCGGATCTAAAGTTAGACACACTGCACACAGGCCACGCACGCACGTTGTTATGACACTGTTGAATCGGGGCTTTATGTGACTCCTGATGAATTGGGCTGCATACATTCTATTTCTCCTCACTATAGTATTCCCATGCCAGATGAAGGTGAGAACACAGAGAAACGTCATCTACATCTACAACTTACCAAGTAAACTGCGCGAATCTAGTGTTTTTGCATATTATGCTAAGTGTTCAGTCACTATAACCTTCTGCAGATTTTGCTTCCTCAGATTTCAGAGCATCTTGTGCATCATGTCTGTGGCCATTTGTTAATCCCGGAAATAGTGAGCTGCGGCACACTCGTCGCATCAGGATGTGATGTGATGTGATAACAACTTTATTTTTCCACCAGATAATAAAGCCCCCATTCCCCGCCCCCGGCACGCAGGCCTAAGGGACGGGAGCCGAGACCTCCGCGATCAGAAGCAGACAAAGAGGTCTTTCTTGGCTCTTTGCGGCTTCTTCCGCCAGGCGGATGGCTTTTTGTTTGGAGCAGGGACCTCGCTCTGCAGCAGGGCTTCCCAGGCTTCTCTACAATTCATATTTGTTTTAGCCCCTGGGGAGCTAGCACATTCCCAGACTATATGGTCGACGGTCCCTCTCCCCCCACTGTGCTTGCATTTATCGTTTTTTCTATCGTCCATCCGGACATAATATGCCCAGACCGGGTTTACAAAGTTCCCAGCTTGCAGGCGCCGCCATGCGACTGCCTCCCTATTGTTTAAACTCTTATCCTGTGGTGGCACCAGTCTCCTGCTTAACCTGTAATTCTGAAGAATCTCCGTATCATTTTGCAGATGTTCGTCCATGTTACGGCAGTCGGGCGGCTCCACAGTTACCTGGAAGTAGAGAGCTCGGGCTAACTCGTGGGCCGCTTCGTTGCCAGGAACGGACGTGTGTGCAGGGGTCCAAATTAGGAGAATTTTCCTGTTTAGTCGTCTATTGGCCAGAGTCCTTGACGCTTCCGGCGAGACCCTACCCTTTTCAAATTCCAAATAGCCGTTTTGCTATTGCTGATTATGAAATTGGCTTGCCTTCCGACGCAAGCGAGCGCTATTGCAACTTTTTCAGCCGTTTCGGCGTTGCGGCTTCTAATGGTGGCAACTGGTATCGGGGCACCTCGGCCGTCGACCACCGAGGCGACCGCCGCCCCCGTTTTGCCACTTGCCGCATCTACGTACGCAACCAACTTGCTGTCCATCGAATCGAAGCGTCTGATTAGTGTTTCTGCTCTCTTCTCCCTCCTCTCTGTGTTGAATATGGGATGCATGTTAGAGGGAGGGGGAGGGGAGGATGATTATATTTTCTCGGCAGTCCTGTGGGATACTTGATTTTTATCCTAGTCCCATATCTGTCTGCAGGCCTACAATTTCGAGTGTAGTTCTGCCCGTGCTTGTTCGACTTAATCTTTCCAGCTGCGAACCTCTGACAGCCTCCGCTATTTCGTCCCAGCTATTGTGCACTCCCATAGAAAGGAACTTCTTTGTGGATGTGATAAGTGGTAAGCCCAGGGCCCTCTTTATGCACCGTCGAATGAGAGAGTCTAATCACTTCTTCTCTTCCGACATGATATTAAAGAATGGCGTGGCATAGCTCACGCGACTTTTTACGTAAGCTTGGGTTAGTTTAAGCAAGCTTCTTTCCTTCAGGCCTCGTCCTTTCAACGCGATCCTTATAAATATGCCAATGGCTTGAGTGGCGAATCCCTCTAGCTTTTTGATTGTTCCATCATTATATCCATTCTCCTAAATCAATAGTCCTAAGATTCTAATTTGATCTACATTTGGAACTGGTTTCCCTTCTACTTTAGTGTCAAATTTCCAGCTGCGCTTGCATCGGAGTGACTTTGGGTTATAGATGAATAATTTTGATTTTTTCGGCGAGCATGATAGACCCCTACTGGCAGCGTAGTCTATGACAGTGTCCACCGCAGCCTGCAGGCGCCCCTTAATGCTCGCATCACTGCTTTGGTTAATCCAGAGATTGATGTCATCCGCATTCGTCGCATCAGGATAATGTCGGTGACGTGTATGCTCAGCTCCTTGCTGACCATAATAGAATTGTGCAAAACATGGCCGATCTTAAAACGTCTGTTGGCTCCCAATTCAAGACTTTCAGACCCTTCCAGTTCTTCTATAGTCTTCAATGAAATCTCTAGTTTTGTGTCTGATGACGTATGCAATGATATTCAAGCCATTGTTAACGAGCTTGTCGCTCTAAATGGTTACTTGGAAGCTTGTTTAAGTGTAACAAGTGTATAGTCGGTCCCGTTTCTTTTTTTCGTTTCAGAAAAACGCGTCAGCGCACTGGGTAACTGCTTCGGAACTGCGCTGGGCCCAAGTGGTCAACGAAGCAAACGTGCTCGGTCCTCTAGACCGACCCGAATGTCCACTGCCGTCCTGCTCCCTTTTCCCCCCTGTCCTCCTCACTTGATTCTCTCATGAATCAATAAAGTTGTTACCTACCTACCGAACGCCCCTGCGGTCACTGACTTATGTACTAGTTGGAACACGGTCGCTGCCTTCCAAGCACCATAGCTCCCGACGTGGTCACATATCAAGCTAAGTGCCACGAGCAAAGAGGGACCTCTAAAGGGAGGCGGTGCTGAGCGTTGCCTGCACTTAGCTACATTGTGCCGTGGTGTCAGCTACATTGACTCTTTGAAGACAGGAACAGTGTCGGAATGAAGAGTAGTGACGTCACAGCCAAGGTCAGCTGCGCAGCCCCCTCGGTAAGCTCTGCCGGCGTTGCAGATGTCCATAGGAACCCATGCATTTGGAGGTCATCATAACTATCAATAACCATCATTACTTGCTGGGGTGTTCAACTACCCTAATCAGACATTAACTAGTACTCAGAAAGTGCAAGTCATGGTTAACTATCACTAACCAATAGTAACGGTTAGACGTTTCGAGACGTCCCCAGCCGTGTAATATACTACTCGCCTCGCTTTTGACAACTTGACACAGCTGCTTTAAAGTAATTTTGAATTAGAAAACAGGTCCTTTCGGAACATTTGAAGTGAATTTCGCAGTTTCAATAAAGCGACTACCGAAAGTAATGAAACCTTATTACGTCATGCTCCGGAGTCATTTGTTGTGAAACTGATGATGCAGTGCTGGTTTCGAGAGCGTAGTAATAAGTCTTGGATGCTCTCGGACTGTTCGCCGAGGCCCTTGATACGATAAAATTTCTAAATTTCTGCGATAAGCTGTGATAAGCTGCAGGCCTTTAAAAAGCTTTAAACTTAAAAATTCGGACGCACTTTACCAACGGTCCTCCTTCAATGTGCGCTCCGTGCGTAAGAAGCTCTGAAATGCCTCCGGTTCATCATCATCATCATCATCAGCCTGATTATACCCACTGCAGGGCGAAGGCCTCTCCCATATTTCTCCACTTAACCCGGTTCTGTGCTAGCTGCATCCACTTGACCCCTGCGAACTTCTTAATCTCATCCGCCCACCTAACTTTCTACCGCCCCCTGCTACGCTTTCCTTCCCTTGGAATCCAGTTTGTTACCCTCAGCGACCATCGGTTATCCTCTCTTCGCACTACATGTCCTGCCCATGTCCATTTCTTCTTCTTAATTTCCACTAGAATGTCGGTAACTTGAGTTATTTCTCTGACCCACTCTGCACGCTTTCTATCTCTTAATGTTACCCCTACTATTTTTCGTTCCATAGCTCTCTGGGTTGTCCTCAACTTAAGTATAACTCTCTTGGTTAGCCTCCACGTTTCAGCCTCCGGTTCATTTCGTGACAAATCGTAGCTTTATAGTTAGGATTTCGCTATTATTCTAACTCAATGGTAAAATATTCCTATCGTTTTTGACGGCCCCGTGATATGCCCCTTGACATAAACCGCGCAGATACTAGCTTCATGGCTAATCGCCAGCATATCTTTGACCCGCTTCCATTTCGCCTGATTACCTTCGCGGACTGAATATCAATGCCAAGATTATCAATACAGCATTTATGGCTTTGTTTACTCCTGCTCCCTCGAACCGCCCTCACGTCGTCAATCTCAACAAAAACGCGGTTACACGACAAGGTTTATGACTCAGAATTCACTTTTCTGCATTTCGTCGTGATTTGGGCTGAGAGATAAAACAGCAAAGAGGGCGGCGTCGCTCTTCTATTTGGATCAAATATTAAAATTCGCCGTTCTCCCGGCTTCTCTAGATACAGGATCAGTTTGATGCGACCTTAATCTGGAACAGCTACTGCGTTTTCCCAGGATCCTCGGTCGCGCCCAAGCAATATCAAAGCTCATGCACAAGGACAACCTAGATCGTTCAAGCTTCATCTGTCTCGGTTTTTTTGTCGGACCAGGAAATCAATCTGTCGACGTGCAGTCATGATTGCACTTTTGACACAGGAGTTGAGCTGATAATTTCAGCAAAGAATTTTGGATGGGCTCAGATTTTCAGGGAGCCTCTCAGGCTGAAGGTTGTTTTACACCTAGCTTTTCTTAGTTCGAAACTTATTTTGAACGGTAACAGTCGTAAGGTAGTAGAGGACATTTCTGACCGGAAAGCGGTTTTCGTTTCTCTTGTGCCGCTTCTAAACCATCATTTATTCTTACTACGTATCGCAACTCCAGTCATGGTGCGACTGGAGTTGCGATACGGAACAGTTCGGAACAGTTAGCGCGACTAGTGACGTGAATGTTCTTGTGCCGCATTTTGAAGGCATTGACATCTCGTGTGTTGAAAATTTTATTCCAATGAAAACAGAAAAGAAGAATGCTAACATCCCATGAATAGACTGGGATATATTATATTTATTGTGTCGTGTTCGCAGGCTCAGACGATTAAAGAGTTCTTATAATGATGTATACATTACTACGTTCAGTGAAGCAAACTAGCAACTCAGTGCAAAAATCAATTCAACCAAAGGCTTCTTTTTTTTTTTTTTTTTTTTTTTTTTTTTTTTTTTTTACAGCTTGCAGCGACAAGTCTTGTTTAAAAAAGTCTCTAAGCAGTAAGAAGCGTTTCCATTTCAAAAGTAAAAATTTCGCGTCAGGAAGCCTAAAAAACCCGCTAGAACGCTGGACTCAATATTTGCATTAAACCTATAATTTTATGCATTTTATTTTGTTATTTGGCCTCTAAACAATACTATAAAGCACTTACTCTCGTTTTCCTATAAATATAGTCTTCAGATTAAGAATACTTTAATTCTGTGGATTATTCTGCCCACCTTCCGTTGGTTTAAATTAAAGTTACAAATGTGCGTGCTTCTTTCCTGACTACGAACTGTTGTCTGTACACGCTTCCACTCGCAGCAAGGCATCGTCTTCTTCATCTTAGTATGAACGCAGAAAACTAGGCCAACTCGAAGAAATAATTTTTGGTCGGAAGCATCCGACAAAAACAAAGTTGGCAAGAATGGCCCTCTTTCTCTGCAGCTGAACGACAGCGATTTGTTCTCGTAACATAAGGGTTCATAAAACTCTGGGGTACTTGACAGGTCCCACTCCGCAGGACCTCATATCCGGCATCAACAAAGTCGGCGATTTAACTAATAAATACTGCATGAATCAATTCAAGGAGTATTGAACGTGTTCTACTATTACCTATATTCCGATGTCATTAACTTTATGCACCACAAGCGACGTTTTCTTGCAGAAATGAATCTAACTAAAAAAAAAAAGCTCTATTCTTAAAAAAAATGCAGAACCACAAGAACTGCAACAGGTCCAAAAACCGCTAAAACAACCGCTGCCCGCAATGAAACATTTTCTGCTGCTAAACAGTGTAAAAACCCGTTAAAATGCACTGGAACTTGTAAGGCTTCATTCTGCCTCGTTACGGCTCTGGCGCATGCTTCCGCGTGAGTAGTGAAGTAAATATAGTCATCAATTAATAATTTCTAAAGTTTGAACGCGAATTTTCATTTTCAATCAGTTCTCACTCGTGATAACCTCATAGTGCCCTCTTTATTTCGTACGTATTCGACTCTCTCCATTAAAGACATCTCAGCTAGCAAAGAAGGAGTTTTGAACCCCCATACTAAATCAGATAAAGAAGTGGAGGATCTTATGGGATCTTAAACTTGCTCTTGATCGGCATGCCTTACGGACTTCAAAATAATTAAGTCACTATAGCTTCTAGCATGGTCCCTTCATTATGGAATATGGGCAAGGTACTTCTGTTAGATTAGGCAGGTAATGACTAAACCTCTCTAACTTGTGGCCGTGTGGAAACTCGTTGTTCATGCAAAATAATAAGACAGTATTATACCTACAAACACATTTTGAACTTAATGAAAAAAATAGTAATCTCCCTTGTTATCAGAATGGATTCAGACGCATATTTAGCACAACACAACTTGCAGAGTTTACGAATGACACAGTTTGTAAGCTGCATAAGGAGTTTCAAATTTACTGTATATTCATGGAGTTTTGTAAGACTTTGGTACCGTACTTCGTTCGAAAAATACTGTCCAAACTAAATGCCATTCTAATCAACTCTCATATGGTGTGCTAGATTGCAAGGTTTTGTCTTATTGCTCCTAAATTGTAGGCTTTAAGTCAATTGATTTTCTAACTGTAAATGTACCATATTAGACGTCCCCCAAGGTTCGATCTTTGGCCCTTTCCTTTTCATATACTACACCAGGTGTCCCACCTAAACGTAACCAATGTTAAAAAAAACACGCACTTGACTAGCCGTGCGAAACGAGATAAAAACTGTTAAATGTGTACAGTATTATTTTGTTCGCCATAGTTAAATAATTAAAACAAATGAATTAGCTTACCATTCAGTTATTGGCTAGAGTGGCGAAGTGTCAATCCAAAAGTTTCATTTTGTCTTGAAAAACAGCTAGCTGAGAAGTTTGCATCTTGGCATTATTTACGTAGCTTAATTTTTTGGCCTTCAGAGAAAGCTATTACGTCACCAGCTGCTGGCTCATATTGCGCGAAGCCCCATCAAGAAAAGCGCTACAGAGAAAATCAGATTTTGTTCACTGAGACGTGTTTTGGAACTATACCGCGGCCGCATAAAATTTTGTGTTATGCGAGTTAGCATTTAAAAGTGGCTGAATATTATTTTACGTTCCTAATAACTTGATGCTGACATTCAAATCGACAGTTTTTAATCTGATCTACAGCGTCTGAATTGTCATTTGCTTCTTGAGGACAATAAGTAAAATGCTAGACAATTCGTATTAGCTAATGAAGTTTGTTGAACGAAAAAAAGAAAAAAAAAAACCGAGTGAGCTTGAAAACCGAGTTTTCAAGCTCACTCATTTCTTTTCCCTGGGTTTGTACACACCGTCTCTTTTAAACCTTTGGTTAATTTTAGCTGGGGCACCTGGTCTATAAACTATTTTCCACTGGAGATTCTTTATAAAACGGGAGTATATCATGCCGACACTCCGTGTAATATAAAGCTATTCTATCGGCCCTTGATCATCATTATCTATATTTTACATATGATGTGGAATATGCGAATGATGATTATTCTCTCTTAGACCATCATTATGTCTTCCTCTAATAGAACTTGTCCGTTCTTTCTCAGTTACGCATTTGTTGATAGTTTGTTCAACGCGTTTTCGAATTTAAACATCTTGGCTTCAGTTTCTCCGCTACCTCCCCGTCGAAGCACTTTGATTTCATCGCTAGTAAAGGGCTACAAATTATAAACTATTTATGCCATATACTCACTGTTTCTCTGCGCAACACTAATTTATTATTACATAGAACACTTATCCTTACCGTACTTGATAATGCTATAGTCTTATCTGAGATCCTTACAAGCCATGCGAAATGGAGAGATGAGGTTGGGCAAAGGAAAGTCATTAGATATATCTAGCACCGTTAAGACCACCATTTCTTGCCGTCATAAATCATTACTTCACTTAATCTGGCGTTGCTCTCAGCACACATGTGCGTTTAGAATCACTTTACGGCATTGTGTATTCGCCCTGTCTCTCCTATATGTAGTAAGAGATATATCATTTGCAAATTTGCATTGAGTAGGAGGCATTATGCGCTGAACATTACTGTCATTTATTAAACTACAAAAAGATACAAAAGTATGTTTTCGGTCCTTCTTTCTCAATAAAGTTTTCCTCCTTCTCCATATATATATATATATATAGGGATTCGATCAGTAGGGTGATTCCACGAGAGATCAAACTGCCTAATTATTTAATATTTTTAATTTATTTTGTTTCATAATATACTGTACACGTAGTACTCAATATGTGAACAGTGCAATTATTTTTTTCCTAGCGTTACTATTAAGGGGAAACATACGAACGATTGCATGTCACAGGCAATCTTTTCGCAGCCATCGCTATGTCCGGATTTCGCAATAATGTAAACAAGTGGAGTCATTAAAGCCATGGTTAATATATTTTGTGCAGTCAAACTACAGGGGCAAAAAGTAACTTAGGCGTTTTTCCGCCATTCTCGGGAAGTTATTGCTTCCAAGGGGAAAAATTCAAAACGTACGTTTTTTTTTTAAATTAGGCCTTGTTTACGAAATATTTTTGCGCGAAATTTTCAAAACTAATAGCTCATTAGATTAAGAGCTCACTAAACTTAAGTTTTATACATTAAGGGGAAGCATAAAAAACGTACGCCAGATATTTCATTTTTGACTGTATGGGTTGTTTTCAAAATATATTATTAAAAAACCCATTCCAAATTTTTCTCAAATTTCTTCGTACTGTCTCAAGGCGTAGGTAAAAAGGGATAGTAAAAGGTAGGTGAAAAGGAAGGCTGTTTGGGATCCGCACACAAATGTCAATATCATCAAACTTGAAAATAAATAAATAAATAAATAAATAAATAAATAAATAAATAAATAAATAAATAAATAAATAAATAAATAAATAAATAAATAAATAAATAAACAAATAAATAAATAAATAAATAAATAAATAAATAAATAAATAAATAAATAAATAAATAAATAAATAAATAAATAAATAAATAAATAAATAAAATGAAGATACCTGTTGCTTTATTGTGTTCCTTATCAGGTTACGAGAGCTCAAACTTGTCAGTTCTCCAGCAGTGGCAAAAGCACCTGAATAGGGGTCGTGAAGCAGCTGCTACAACGCTCCTTGCTTCAATTGCCTGTAATTGCCATGACAGACATTTTTCCTCCGTGGTCGGTAAAAAGTAATTTTTTTTTTTAACAGGCAGCACCAATCTGTGACTTAAACGTGATGAAGTGGCGCTGCTGTCACCGAACGTAACAGCGGTGGGAACGGACAATAATAATTCATGCAGAGAAGAGCTTGCCTTTTTGTGTCGCTGTGTACTTGTGTCGTCGTCCTTAATAAAAGCCGTGAACATAGCAATATGATACATGATTTAAAGAGCAATGTATTTCTAAAGGATCGACCATGTATTAAGGCGATAGCCTTTAATGGCTCATGCTGTCGTGAACAAAGTGTTTCCCACTTTTGCGGCGTTCTGATTGGCCGAGGCGGGATGCGTTTCTGCCATCTGCAATGCCACACGTGAACGCGCGCCAAGGAACGCCACGCTACAGGAGCGATGGTGTACCGTCCTAACACACTTGCCGGAGAAACTGCGATAGATACTGCGCCTTTCCTTTCCTGTAAATCAATTATATGTAGCACTGCAACGAATGCCGACAAGAGGCTAACGATGGGAGGCAAATTATAGGATAGGATGGGTAGGCTTTCGCTATTTTAATCTTGAAAGACATCTAAGAGACCCTCTAATTTTTTCTATGTGGAAGTGCAGGCCATTTCAAACGTATGTTAACATACTTTTCAATATATTGTTCTTTTTCCACATTCAACCAATAAAGACAGCTTTTGATTGCTTTATAGTAGATTGAAGGCCATACAAAGTATCCAATGTGAAAGTAATTTAAATTATGATAAAAATGTGCGTACTGATGTCACCCCTTCCTTTTCCTAACGTGTACTGAAATAGCTGTGTGTTACTCTGAATCGGAAATAGTGTCTCTTGTGTTCACAGATAGTGTCGCACAAACTCGACAGCCTATAGACAACTTGAGTCGAAGGCAGCTCCAAACCGCCTGAATAGGCTAACCGCACTTCGTAGCAGACCACGTTGTCAGTGCTTCCGGCTAATTCCAGTGACTGTGAGCTCCACCTGTAGATCTTTAGCGCGATGCCTAGTGCACATAGCCACTCTCTAGAGCAAAACATTTTATATGCTGTGGTTTAAGGATTATAAGATCCAAAATGCGTCTCATGCAAAAGCAGTCGTCGTGTCTGACCCATGACACGGCACATGCTTCCTTCGCACTGGGCAAAATTCACGAGAGCCAAAACAAAGATCTTCTTTTTTAGGATTATGTTACATACGTGAGCAACAAGGCTGCAAGAGATTTCAAAACAAAAATTGATTGCATGGAATGCGGTAAAACAACTAAGCGTTCATAAAGGGCTGTTCTCTGCGACAGGACATGAGAAAAAAACTGCAAGTGAATTCGCGGATTAGTAAAACACCAGGCATCTCTTAACAACCAGGGAACAGGCAGCCCGAATGCGATACAATGAGCGTATGTAACGTTCTTTTGTCACAAAGGCTGAAGAACGTGCAAATGGTCCTTGTGCTTGGGGACGAACTTTAACAATTACTTAACTCGAAAAAAGGTGAGTGTAAAGGCTTGCGACCGGTTGCATGAATACGTTCATGCACATCAAGGTATGTTCACAAGGCACCAAGGATGCAAGAAGGATGTCATTGACCCGCAAAGGAAATGAAATAATTTTGTAATTGTTTCTCACTTCCGTCTGGGTTTCTGCAGTCCCAATAGTTTTTGGACACCTCAGCTCACGTTTATTTTCAATTAAATTCTGTATTCCCCCCCCCACACACACACACACACACACACAAAAAAAAAACCAACCCCATCCTGGAAATATCTATGGGATAAAAGCTGCTACGAACAGATTGACAGGGGCCCAAGAACCTTTAAAACTGCCAGTAAGCGACAGAACGCACATGAACTGGTTTAAAAAAGTACAAAAACAGCATATGCATCAGGAGTACAATCACAGATCCAAAGCAAGGGTGATACATTTAATTACAAGAATAACAAGCGGGTAGGATCATCACAATTTGTGTTGCACCTCTACCGCCGAAAGGAGATCAAAATCTATGTTTAGAAATTATTCACTATTGAATATCCTGGCGCATTTATGATAACCGTTTGTTATAGAATCAACCACTATATTCATTATAGAATCAATCAAAAATCAACCACGAGAATGTCTGCATTCTCTTATTGAAACTGTTTTTTATTTATGCTTTGATTTCATGCTATTTCCTTGTTGACGTCAAAATTATGATTATGCGGTGCGCAAAATAAAAATAAAAAAATCACATTTTCATTATCTACTGACGGCCTCAACTATGCTTCAAACATGGTATGTCGCTAATTTATTATAGCTGCGGGCGGAGTAGCCGCTTCTCCACGACCTCCATAGAGGTGCTTATGCCGATACTTGACAAGTGACAAGTTTTAGCTCTCGTAACTTGATAAAGAACAAAATAATGCAACGTCTTTTCATATCATTTCTTGCCCATGCTTTGAACATTGTTTGAAGAATGATAAAGAAAATTAGGAATGTTTTTTTTATATAATTTATTTTTTAAAAGAAACCCATACAGTCAAAAATCCAATATTTGACATACGATATCTTACGCTTCTCCTTGATGCATAGGAATTAATGCTGGTGGGCTTGATCATACACAAGAGACTATCAGTTCAGAAAATTTGAAGAAGGTGTGGTTTCTAGACGCCAGCAAATAATTTGTAAACAATTCCTAATTTCAAAAAAGTGTACTTTTTGAATTTTTTCCTTGGAAGTAATAACTTCCCCAGAATGGCGGAGAGATGCCTAAGTTAATATTGGTCCCCTTTACTTTGACTGCACGAAATATATTAACCATGGCTTGAATGCCTCTCCTTGTTTACGTCATTGCAAAATCCGGACACAGGGGTCTGTGCGAAAAGTCTGTTTGTGGCGTGCAATTGTTCGTATTTTTTTCTCCCTTAATATTCACGTTAGGAAAAATAATTGCACTGTTGAGATATTGAGTAGTACGTGCACAATATATTTTAAAATAAATAAATTAAGAATAATAAATAATTAGGCAGTTTGATCTCTCGTGGAATCATCCAGTAGAAGTCACCAACTATTCCTTCCAATTGAACGTTTCTTTTTTTTTTTTTTGCGTGTATACGTGCATTATAATCATTGACCGTAATTTTAATAGCTTTATATTTGTATGTTACAGCATTTTTATTTCTATATTGCTATACACGGATCGGAGCTGCAGTATGTAAAAATAAATACAAATCTGCAGCGTCGAACAAGAGTATGAGTCCGGAATCAATATTTCGCATCGAGATTTGAGCGTGCACGATCGAAAAATAATCTGAAACACAACAGGAATTTCCTTATATTGGATAAATTCGAATCAATTACAAACAAGCTGTACAGGCTCCCAAATTGGCTGGGAAGCCGAGAAGGATGCTTGCTTCGTTTGGTTTAATTCATTTATGGGATTTAACGTCCCAAAACTACTCAGGCTATGAGAGATGCTGTAGTGGAGGGCTCCGGAAATTTCGACTGCTTGGGGTTCTTTACATGCACTGACAACGCACAGCACACGAGTGCCTTGTTTTTTTCCTCCATCGAAGAGCGGCCGCCTCGACCGGGATTCGATTCGGCATCCTTGGGCACAGCAATCGAGCGCCCTAACTATTACCCCGGGATGGGACAGGGATGGTTGCATGTTGTTGGAATATAGAGCGACAAGAAACTTTTCTGCTGAAGCTTCTCTAGCTGTAAGCTGCCAGTCATTATAAAACTGGCCCATAGACCCTCTATGAAATTTCGTAATTTTATAGGCTCTATTGCCATCCTTTTGAGTCACTGCTTTTTTCTGTAGCTTATCTGTAAAGTTTATAACTGCCATTTTTTTATATACAAGCTATAGACTCCATAGATTATAATTTATAACAGTCCTTTCCTTCCGAGTCTAGATATTCTACGGACTATTTATAGGCAAATCGAACTTTGTCTGGACAGTCTATAGACAAATGTCTAAGTTGACTGCGTGACCATAAATGTACAGATATTCTACATGGACTGTCTAAAATGTTTTTGTAAGCGAGGGCTAGTCGAGATGCAAGGTCATAGCTGACCGTTATCTTCAGTACGCAACAAACTCTCTACACCCTACGCCTATTAGAAACACGAGTCATCCAAGCGCTGCTGCAGCTGAATTAGGCATATGAAACCCGCCACAATCCGTCAGCCTTTACAGCTTCGAAAACCAAATAAAAAGAACAGAGAAATATTATATGGCGATGCTATCCTTCTACGAGCAATGTTGGGTTAAAACTTTCGCGGTTTTACATTCTCCTGACGCGTAGCTTCGCATCCCTTTGGCAGGGACGAATTTCGTATTTTTTACGCTCTTGGACAAACATTTTAACGGCGCTGCGATTATTCACGGATATTTAGGAGCGTTTATTACCCCTAAGATTAGCCTACGTTGTGCATTACAATCGGGAACATGGAAGTTCACATTCTGTACCGTCCACGATTTGCAAGCACACGTAGCCCGAGCGTACACTCTATTGCGCGTTATCAGCTAAAGTTTCGTACTCCGCCTTCCCCATATCGATACGTCGCGACTGTACGCCTTCCTGCACTGCACAGAACAAATTAAGCGACCGTCACAGGAGCACGTATTGGAGAATGGCTGCTATTCGTGGTGACAAGAGAGCGCGCGTGTGCGGGACGCGTGGCAAGCCCAGAAACCAACGGCAGTAGCGGGCTCGGAACTCCGTATTCTTTCTTGCGTTCTGTTTGGGGCGATATTAAAAAGAAATCTCTCAGAACCCTTCTTGAGCCCCGGGCTTAATGCACGTGCCGCTCGCTCTTTATCAGCACTAGGCGCCACGTGTGTAAACGAAATTTGTCCAGGTGACGCTTCCTTGGTGGGTTTGCGCTGACCTTAGAAATTGGTTTACAGCAAAGCACTTAACATAAGATAAAAAAAAGCACAGATGTAATTAGGCGCACGGGTAGGTTTAGTGAGAAAAGTAAAGTTAACGTTCACAGAAAGAATCGATGGTGCAGCCTAGACTGGCTCTGTCAAATGAAAAATAGCAGCAGCGTGGGATGGCATCGCATGTTTTGAAGCAAGGACAGCGCGTGCATATGACGTGGAGATGTGACGCGAGGCATGAACTAAAAAAATATAAAAAAGAATCGGCGCTAGACAGATGAGGCGGAGAAAGAATAAGAAGAAAGGACGCCGCATTTCGAGGATTCCTCTCTTGGAGGCGATTTTACTAAGATTGAAAATAGAAAATCAAAGCAAATATGCAATGAGATAACAGAGCGCGCACACACACACAACAGGATGATGAGAACTTTTCCTATCGGCGCCCAAGAAAGCTATACCTGAGATGTGATATCCTACCCACTGTGCTCTAAAGAAGACCTGAGGCGTCTTACTATAGGAGTGAAAGGATTTGCGCACATTCGGTAAACAGACGGAAATAACTCTCCCCTTTGCTCAGCCATATTTATCAGAGACTGACACGCGGTCGGGATCGGCACCACGACAAAACCCACACTGAACACTGAAAGTTGCAGAGGTATGCGAGGCCTTAGTGGTATTTCCTGAATAATACAGCATATATATGTCTGGAAAATGCACCGTGAACGTTTCATCAAAAATGTCTGACGCGGAAGCTCATGGAACTGGATATGACAAAAGGGCATCACGAGCTAGACGCTAAGAAACGGATTCTGTTTTCATTTCCATGCTTGTATTTTTCAGAGTGTCGAAAAAAAGAGGAGATTTCAAGTCTATACCCGCAACATTATCCGTTCAAGTGGCAGTTCTCTTGGTTTCCAGCCATTTTGAAAATTTGCACGTTTTCTTGTCTATACGGAAAAATACATAGATGCCGTCCGGGGCTGTTACCAGGTGTTCATGTGAGCGGTTTAGCTTACAGGGTCACGAAAAACTAGAACTGACAAGCTTTTTCTCGCCACAGGAAATAGGGAGGGGGTGCTGTGATACCGACAAGGGTTCGGCAGTGCTCGCTCATTCATAATCATAATCAGAATATCAGGTTCACTACATAATTGCGTGGTTATTGTGCATTAGATTGATAACAGCACACTAGATGCACATTTAAAATCTCGCCCGCATTTACTAGACTGGATAATAAATGCTTTAAGCTTGCTTGTGGTATATTTGTGCATTACTGTGCTTCATTATGGATTTGCGTTGAGTAGTAAACGTTGTCACGACACGTATTCTAGAAACGAGCAATAGTATAGTATTCGGTTACGACTGATCACGCTGCAATCAACGTTCGACAACTAGGATGTATTGCAAAGGTGACGCAAACACAGAGTGTTGAAATCAACGCTTGCATTCCCGTCATGTCGCGAGTGTATAACCTCCGTATAAAGTATCAACTTGGGCAGCATTTGCCAATATTGTCATATATATTTCACCCGCCCCCTCCTCATTTCAAGAGTGCCACACGTCCTATGACCTCGATAGGAACAACACAGCCAGCCGTTTTTAGACAAGATGCTCCCCTTTTACAATGATACTTTTTCCTGGTTACTTATTAAAATTTAGGTAATTAGGTTTTACTAAACGTTTAACTTTCGCAGCCCTATCAAATTGCCCTATCTGCAATGGCTCATTGGGTATCCTTATTTCTTGGTGTTTTGTTATCATTCTATATTTATAGTTACATTTTTTTTTCATTTATTGTCAGCCTAACCGACCTGCACCGAGTGTTGGCATTTCCTCACTTAATGGAGCAGCTAGTCGATGCCATGATACTCAGCAAAGGAACATCATCAGCGAATCGGAGGCTGCTTAGATGACCTGCATCAATTTTTATCCCCAGCAGTTCACAATCTAGTTCTCTGAATACATCTTATCAGAACGCGGTAAATAGGAATACAGCGATCGCTTCGCCTTGCAGACATTCTTGCTTATTGGTATTTGGTATCATTTTATGCGGAATACTGTGGCCGTTACGCTGCCTCTGTATATATTCTAACGCCTTCAATCTCCTGCCTTTTGCACGCGGGTAACGGGTGCCTGCATGACTCCTGGAGTTTCAACTGCATCAAATTTTTTTGCCTAACCTATGAACTCTACATTAAGTGGTTGGTTGTGTTATATCTTGCGCAGTTATCTACAACCTGACCGGCAGAGCGAAAGTAGTATATTATTCGTGAACTTTTTCGACGACCAGCCTCTTCAATTTTCAAATGGATGTATAATCAGAGTGTCCTAGCTAAGAAGGATCAATACTGAATTTTAGCAATTCAGAATTTTTCCAGGTATATACGTTAAGTGTATGTTACAAGCTATGTGAAGTATCGGCTAACAGTTTTTTTCTTCCCGCCTATTAAAAAAAAGTCGTCAAAATGAATTTTCTGAATATGCCACTAAACAATGAATAGAGTGAATAGGAAGCGTTTCGTGAAAATGGTTCTACCCAGGTGTTTTTGACGCGATAGATTTAGCGTAGCCCTTTTTTGGCGCGCCGTCAGCAACCGCTGGCGCCTATCTAGAGCCGGCAGCAATGCGAGCTTCATGGGTCGCGTAGAAGGCGCGAAACTGGAAGCGCTCTACCAAGTTGCGAAATAAAAACATTGTAATCGCGTCACACTCGCGCGCATAAGCCACGCCGTTAGTTTGCATATTTGTTAAAGTTTTGTGGGGTCTATTTCATTTCTTTCAATAAATAGATCAACGATAAATAGGTAGAAGCATCCAGTGTCGAGCCATTTTCTCGTGCCGACAATTTTTCCATTAAAACCGGAGAGTTTATAGCTATATTTAGAAATTTCTTTACGTCGACTAATTATTAAAAGAAGCAGAGCGAGAACACTTCCAGTCGGTACTTCAAAGAGCTGCTAACAACATTTACTTTATTCAAATTTGGAAGCCATGTATACGTAGCTGTTTAATTATTTAGAGCAATTATGAGACGACAAAAAATACCTACGGGTGCTCGCATAAGTTCTAACGCCGTTCGCACGATTTTAGTTTAGGAGAGCACACCCGTTTTTTAGACCTTAATCAATTTCAGTTGGGACAGCTTTTAGTTTCAATTCTCATAACCGTCACCTTAGCAACGGACAGCAAGCTAATCGACGTATGGCTTTATGAATTGTTAATGTCCTATTTTACATGACATAACAGAACGCCAGTATTGCGAGCCTCATCACGCTGAGGCATTGATAGAAAGAGCAAAATTTTCTCGCAAAATTTTTCTCTCTTTTTTCAACAAATCTGCATCCTTTCACAAATCTCACCTGCAAAAACATTCTCTTAAATTTTCTGAAGCAACCTTCAATAACTAAAATTGTTTCAGAAAACTCATGGCTGCACACATTTGGCACAAGTGAGGTTTGAAATTTTAGTCTTTGCCAGACACTCGTACTACAGTGACGCGATTCCTATGGTCTTAAATAATGTTGAGTTTAGCAGGAAGCAGAATAAGAATTGACGATAAAATTAAGAAAAAAGAATATACTCATTTTCATCGCCATTTGTTTGCCTTGTTGCTTGCCAGAGGGAAAAAGAGGGAGAGAGGAGGGATGTTGGCTCTTTCATTGTAATATAGTTATCAAATCATATTCTGAATTTTCATGTGAGTCGCAATTAAGTGGAAACCGTAAATTATCGGCGTGTTGTTATATTGACAATACGAATAATTGCCCTTCTTCAGTGGTGATTTCACTTACTAGTGTGAGTTACGGTGCCACTGTTATGCATGCCGCGATAATTGTTTGCTGAAGAGAGAGAGAGAGAGAGTGTGTGTGTTGGAGAGAGAGAGAGAGGAGAATGTAGGTATTCCTTATTCCTTCACTGTGCTCATGACGTATCTCATTTTTTTTTGTTCTTTTTGTTATTGTACCTTTTTTATTGACTATTGCCAGCTTATTCTTTCTCCTTTGCTTACACCCGAATCGTATATTTTTAGAACTAATAAAATACTATTCCTTGCTTTCTCCCGGATTCCTCCAATTTCGTCAGCATTTAATGTGCTCTTACACTCTAATACTTAAATGTCATTAGAGAAAATAATCAATTTGTTGTAAATAGCGGGTGCTTAGCTCATATACGAACAGCACTGGTATAGGCGAGAAAGACGAGTAAGAAATCACTGTGTTTTCGGCATCAAAGTTGTCCTTGACTTACTTTGTAAGGTTTGTTATATCTGACATAACTGTTCACATCTTAAATTGGCTTGTTTTGTTTTCTAAAATTTTTGTGGCACTCTAGGAAAAAATGTAAGTTCGAACTCGCTTGCAAATTAGCAGATCGATTGCTAAGTGGGACATCCTCCGTTGTACAACGTTGGTGTTGTATTGTTCATGTATCTGTGCTCCTAACTCTTGCATTTCCACATTGCGGCGTAGCTTACCAAAATATATTTCTGATTAGCCCTCCCTGCCTCCCTCTTCCTCTCCTTCTTTCTCTTAGAAAAGTTAAAAATTGGCGTGTACAGCCACATCAGCAGTAAAATGGAACACGCGAGCGGTGGCTAAAATGCTTTCTCCCAGCGCACTCTGTGAGAGGAAGCGCGTGCAGACAGTAAATGTGCAGTGGACCCAACTTTAACTTTTAATGCTAAACTTGCCATCGGCGTTGGCGCAGACGCACTGCTTCCATCCTTGTTCATTATAGGGCTCTTTTAAGGCTTTATGCAAGAATTCATCGCCATGGCACGCCAAGATTCGGTGGTTGACGAATGAACGCAGGAGCGATGCGCCAAACACGCCAGACACGCGGGCATGCACTCCGAAAGTGCATGGTCGCATTCTTGATGAAACAGAACGCGTGGGCATCTAAAGGCGAACTCTTCCAGCCCTGTGCGTGCCAGCGATAAATCTCTGAATGCAACAATAAAAGCGGATATGATGAGCACTGATGGAAGAAGCGCGGTTTCGGCCGGGCCGGCATAAGGAGAACATCAAAACGGCAGGGTGGGTCCGCCAAATACTGGCTGCCAGCAAGCGCTTACGCTGTTAGAGTGCACTGGGAGCGGTTTGAACGCCGCTTGCGTGCTCCGTTCTACTTTGGGAGCAACATGCACTAGCGTGTGGAACGCGAAGACGGAAGGTGTCAGGAGGGAGACGTTGTTGCTGGGCGAGGTGGACGTTTCGAGCCTTTTGTTCTTTGTCCATACCAAAACCACTATGGGGAAGTACCGGGCTTGTAAACGTGCCTCCCCCCTTCCCCCCCCCCTCCCCCGCCTTTACAGCATTCAGTCGAAATAAATCTACTTTCTGCTCATAAATATAGTAAAAGGCAAAGAAGTTCTCCTTGATAGCGCCTGCATCATAACCTCTAAAAAAAACAATATCATTTTGGCAAACGCTGTCCGCTGTGTGCAAGCGTAATGACTGCTCATGAGTAAACCATTGTTTTATAATTCACGATTAAATGCTGCCTCAGAAAGCTTCTCTTATTGGTATTTTTACATGACATTAGTTTATGTAAACGTAGCGTAATGTGGGGGCTGTCACCTATTTAGGGCAGGTGTACGGACTTGCACGAAACTCTTTTGTCTGCGCGCCTGTGTACTGCTTCCCTATTCACTCCACCGCAGAACGATCAGACGCTTTTCATTATAATGGCAGGACTAGCACACACGCATCTGGCCATCTGGAAGTTGAGGCATATCCCTCGTTACTTTGCCTCCCTTCAAAAGGGGGGAGACGTACATCCTTTAGGTTCAGCATTTTTTACGCCGTGAGGTTGCCCACGTTTCCATAACAAAGGGCGCTTTGCCTCACAACTGAGGTCTCTCTGCGCAAGATGCTGTAGTGAGCAAATGCTTCCACGTACAGAGAAGTCTGTTCCTGAATGCCGGCTGTCTCGGATTTTTCCCAAAGCAGGGGTTGTAAATCTCGCTCTTTATGCAGGAAGCTTGCCATTCACTAGATGTGCTTTATTTGCTATCTTCCCAAGATAGCCTCTTACGCTCTCTCCCCCCCCCCCCTCTTTTTTTTTTTTTTTTTTTTTTTTTTTTTTTTTTTTTTTTTTTGAGAAGGAAAAGCTGCTGTCTCGAAAGGCTGCTGAAATTTTCAAATTGAGGACGGTAGCCCGTATGTCACAAATGACTCTGAATTGTGGCTTGCGGCGCATTTCTCTTGGTGTTTTTCATACAAATGACAAGTGTGCCTTGAGAGGCTTCAATTTATCCAGTACCGAAGCGTCGGATGCTTCGTTATACGGGGCAGTGCTATTTAGTTCTGAAAGCCATGATTTTGATACTTCTGTGCTGGTATGTCTATATTCCTTTCCCTACTTTCTGTGTTTCGCCCCCATGCTCAGACTCTCCAGAGCTTACTTTTTCAACATTTTCAGCCATCACCCCCGCTCATATGTTTCCTTTCTTTAGATATGTATTAAGGAAGTCTTGGCGCTTTGTACAGCTGATGCAGGACCGGGTTAATTAAAGGGATGCGGGAGAAGTGTTTGTGCTTTAGTGAACGGTAGTTACACTGGTGATAATGATGATGGCCTCTAAACTACAAGGCGAATTAAAATTTCTTCAGCTCTAAATACAGAAAAGAACCTGCATTTAAATAATTACGAAAAAAGAGCAGCACTGTTTATGGAAGCAAGATCTTCAAGGAGATATAAATATAAATTCTCATATTCTCGCACGGACATGTTGTGCTGCAAGGCAGCCACATATATGAGGTCTCCACAATTTTGGCCTTTTTTTTTACGGTAGCTAATAAATGACCACCAGCATTACAGCTGAAGTCTTTATTTTTCCCTTTATAGCAGACCAATTCCTCCACGACAGCCAGTGTTTTCTTGAGAGAGAGAAAAACTGCAGGTGATACTGGGAAGCTTGAGTTCAACGAGCTGTAAACAAAAATCATCAGCTTAAAAACTGCAGAGAAGACTCATGGAGGACACTTAAGACTACTTAAAGGCTGTGAAGGTGAAAGCATTGGTCACGTATTGATACATTATGGTCAACAATTAATCCATCCTAAACCAATAGAATCTATCACAATCTGCCATTGTTCCACTGTAATCCAACATAGTATGCTGCATTCCATCGTAATACAGCTTAATCAAAAGTATACTTTTCACTCACCAGAATACACTATTAATACAATACGTTCGACCCCAGTCCATGCTAATCCAACTAATTGAATGCAATAAATTCTCAATCAAGCACAATAAACCAGAATCTACCCTTGACCAGCACAATGCATAGTAATCTAACTTAATAACCTTAATTCACAGTACTTAATTCAATAAAATCAATCGCTGAACCCGTTGCTATGTACAATAATTGAACTTAATCCAACGAAGTATGCCTTTAATTCAAGAGCCCCTTTCGGATAAGCCAGAATCTACCCTTGACCAGCCCATTGCATAGTAATCTAACTTAGTAAACCCTAATTCACTGTACTTAAATCAATAAAATCAATCGCTTAACCACTGCTATGTACAATAATTTAACTTAATCCAACAAAGTATGCCTGTAATTCAAGAGTCCCTTTCGGATTTAGCGACGCTTGCGGATTCATTTTCGAAGTGTTGATGTCACAGTCTTACTTAAGAAATCTGAGACTTTAAAAAATCCTCTGCACTCAACAACGATTGATTCCGTTGCTCATTAACTATGCAGTTCTTTGGCATTAAACTCTGCCGCCAGCAAGAACAAACAAGAAATTATCCAGTAGAAAATTAAGTGTTATAATCCACGCGCTTGAGGAAATAAAAAGAAAATAGGAACGGCCTGACAGGTTTGTACAGAACTAAGCGGCCCAGGAGAAAAAAGTTCTACGTGAACTCAACAGTAAACATTCACAATGACAGCAAGGCAAGCAGCAAAAATAACAAAGGAGAAAATAACAAAATGCAGAGCGAACTAATAGCAGGCCATGCAATGCGGATCTCGCCTCAACGCACACAAAAGCGGAAAGCCGGCTGCGAAATTCTACGCCGCCGGTGATTCTAGGAAAAAAAAAAAAAAAAAAAAAGCTTTAATTTTCGCTGCGTGGTGACAACGCGGATAGGTTGGCGGTCTGATTGGTTGAAGCAAAGCCGTGGTCGATTACCTTCAAAGAAAAAGGAGAAAGGAAACAAAACCAACATGGCGGCTTCTTAGAACCGGATAGCGGATTGCACATGCATGCGAAAATCGACGCACATAGCGACCGCTGTAGTAGGAAAGGCGACCCTTGATTGCCCGTGTAACTGCCTAAATTACGGAGCAATCCCCGTCGACACAATACAAACGAAGGAAGGCAACAAAGAAAGGGGAGGCTAGGGATGTGAGTGAAGATTACGTTCAGGCTAAGACAAGGGGATTAACTCTTGCTCGGTTATCAGAGTAACGTAGAAAGCTGATGTGCTATTAAGCTAGGAAAGGCAAAAAAAGTTCTAACAGGTATGTCCACCACTGGACCACTTTGAGACGTAAACTACGATGAGACAAACAGAACTATCATTTTACAAACGCGGATCTTGGAGGCTATATCACGTCTGCCTCCACTTACATAAGGTACCGTTGAGTTTAACTCTGCCACCATAAATAAGCAAGCAACTGAATTTTTTTGAGAACCATAATTTGTTGAGAAAAATTGTGTACAGTGTTCGTCTAGCTCCCCAGTAGCAACGAAGAACGCCAGGAACAAAAAAAAAATAAACACGGAATGAATGGTGCCATGGTGCAGCTTAGCAGTTCATGGACGTGCCGCATCTAACCACTGCGCATTTCTCTAAAGCCCAAGAGGCGGGCCTCACCCCCTGCCGGTTGCTGTCCGCGGGCAACGCCGTGGCGTTTGATGCGGTCGGTGCCGATCGGCTGCCGGCGGAGATTCTTAGCGATCGCATCGATCGCTCCCGGATGCCGCGCGGGGTTGTTGGAACACCTTGCCTGGGGACAGTCTCATCCGAAAAGTGGAGCGGATGCTGCCCGGTTTCTCCGGAATGCGGTCGGAAGAGCGTTGCATGTGCCGCGCTGAAAAGCTAGTGAAGAAGAAGAGGAAGTTAAACAAAAATATTAGAAAGAACATGTCATCTTCCCCCCCCCCCCCCACCTCCCTTCGGCCCCACTCCCCCTTTTTTAACAGCTACAGCTGTTGGGTGTCCGTTTCCTGGATTTCGCTTCGGTGCAGTTGTAGCTGGATAGTAGGATGGTAGTTTTAGCTGTATAGTGGGTAATGGGTTTGCCCGAATTTCGGTTGCCCGCGTACCGTGCGGAAGAGGGGAAGAGTTACTGTGCAATGATGAAGCCAAGATGAAAGCTAAGTGGGACAAGTGGGACTAGCCTATGGCTACGGGTCCAAACAGTGTAGGACACATCTTTATTGTATTTTCAAGAAAAAATGAAGAAAGAAAGAAGTTGTTGAACACAAACTCGCAACAAGTTTTATATAAGGATGTGACGTTTTCCTTCAAAAATATTTCTTCCACAATCTCGACAATACTTTGTAGTTCAAGACTTATACGAAATGAGTTCGATTTCAATAGGGAGAAGTTTTGGGACAGTTGGTTCGACATGGTTGAGGGGGAAATAGGGACCGCGACACAAAGAGGACGAAGCCGAGAAGTGGACAGGACGAGCGGTAACTGACAACTGAAGTTTATTGGAAAACACCCGTAGCAGCATAACGTGGGCCTGAACGTTACATGGGCGAAAAAGAGAAAAAAGGGAGAGAAAAAAAGAAAAAGTTAACAAGCAAGGAAAATTTCTCGTCGAAGGTAGGCGAGATACCCAAGTGCACACAACAGAAAAGCGCAAAGACGCGGGCGTCACGGGTTGATTAAAAACCTGGTCTCTTTATCTAAAAGCGCCACAGATGTCTCGCTCACACACGTGCCGAACCGCAGTGTGTGGCACGGCATAAGAATACATACATTACACCGTTAAGTTGCGCTGAAAGCGCTATACATGTAAGTCGCCTTGTTCCAACACACCGCAAATCTCGTCGGGTATTCGTGTGGCGAATTAACCAGAGCAGCTGTTGCCGAGAATTGGTCATAGCAAAAACTTCGAAACAGGCTAGAACAATGGCAACCGTAAAATGCTCACATAGGACAACATTAAATTTTTGCTCAAATCTTAAAACGATTCTTCGAGCATTGAAACGCAAAGGGGCATCATTCTCCTCCCTAAGTGTAAGTGGGCGTACGTCTATTCCATTTCGTCGCGTTACGCCAGGGATTCGCCCGCATCCCGGCGACAGGATTGTTGCTCCCTGCAAACTCAGACACTCCCTGCTCCTCTTCTCGCTCAGTCTCGCTCAGATGCGGGCCCTGACCTCTCTTGTGACGCCAAAGCCATTCTCAGCAGTCTTTTTTTTTTTCGTTATCCTTTCGCATCGGCTTTGTTGTTTTATCGCCTCTACCACGTTTACGTGCGATGTGGCCATTTGTGCCTGACTTTTTGGTCATTGCGTTTGGAGCTCACTAGGGGACGTACACGTGCCTCGTGCCTGCACTGAAACTACGTGCTTGCAGTTGTGGTACTGGGATGCCTCATCTAGAATATATTGTTGACCACGAAGGCAGAGCGTTTGCACAGCTGGAGAGCATAAAGATTATATAGTGGGAGAGGCAGGAAAGCCGAGCTCAGAGGTGATTGTTTGGCTTGATATTTCTCACTGGTGTAGAGAGACAGAGAGAGAGAGAAGGGAATAGAAAAAGGAATATGGTGGCGGACGACATAGAAATAGGAGCAGTTCAAATATGAGGAAGGAGCGCCAAGTATAATATTTTAGTACGAAAAAGTTTAACGAGTTTAGTGCTTGCATACTTGCCTTATTCATTTGGTTACTAATTTGGTAAACGAATATTATGTTTCACGACCGCTTCAATCACAAATCAGATTCACTGATTACATGATGTAAAGAGGCACTAAAAAGGAATACTAAGAGTGGCCAGAATAGTAGGTTAATATCATGTGGTAGAAAATACGTCATTTTTACCGCAAACAAAGCTTTTGCAGGCCAGAAAAGTGCGTAAAAGCGAAATACGCGGGTTGCCGCCATGCGCAGAGCCGTATCATGAGCACTACGGCTGTTCGTGCATTAATGCGATTCATGAGGAACGCTACTTTACCATCGATGAGCCATTGCTACAAAAAAAAAAAAAGAATACTGCGTCTAGAGTGCGGAAAGTCTGATAATTAAAACAATGCAAAACAGACAATGGATGGGAAAGTTAGACGCAAAAAGGAGCACTGAATTTTTTTCCTTGCATTCAGACCAGTCTGGCTGTGAGGGGCTTTTTCACTCATAGACTGTAAGTTGTCGACGACATTTGCACACTGCTGTATTTTATAGGTGGTCAGTGAAGCGATTTCGTCCAAGCTTCAGCCGTGTAAACGGGTACTTTGTGCGGCCTCTGGCCGTTCTGAAATTGCGGACTCTCTGTTATATTTTTCGTTCGTGCTCATGCATACTAGCGCATACATGCAGTCATCAAAGTGTGAATCGCGATGCGAGCGGGTGGTCTTCCAATCTTCGGTGCGCAGTGCGCCTGAGTATCTGGGGAAGGATTGCAATATGGGGGAAATTTCCTGAGGCCGTACCGCATAAATGCACAATCAATTCACATTTCACGCATTAAAGAAACAAGGTCCCTTCCGCGGACCATCATCATGTCCGCTTTGAGGCGCTGGCTTTTAACGCTTTCCATTGTAGCTCTCGTTCTCTATGACAAGGGTGTGGCATGCATGTGCACTATTCAACTAAATTCGTATTAACCGCACATGCTCAAGGATCGCCTGCAATCATACTTGGTAAGGAGGAAAACTAGCGATAACCGACAGAATTGCTCGCAGTGTTGGTTAGCAATGGTCGTGAAGTTTTTCGTTCAGATCTGGTGTTGAATAAAATTCGTTAGGATAAAGTTGATGCTCTCATATTTCGTAGGACTCTCAGAACTCACATATGTACGCTTCACGGCAGCTCACAATGCTCTGAAGGCTACAAACTTGTGTAGTCGTCGCGTGATCCCGCAATGTATATTTAAGTCTGCGACTGGCCGCGATGACTTCGCGTACTTTCTTTCGCATCTCTGCAGATTATTTCTACACTTATACGTGCTTTTCAGCTAGACGAAGTTGTACGCGATTCCGTAACAGCTGATTTGGAAGAGGGGCCTCTGACTGTTAGGAAAGAAAAATCGCAAATATAAAGTTTGATTGAAGTAGCTCTGCCCGTGTTTCAAGGATGGTTTGAATGTGGAATTGTTTCGGAATTAGTGATTTTCTAAACAAAGCAGCCACCTATCTCCTAAGAAAAACACGCGAGGAATGCAAGAGGAATGATCGACCGATCTTATTAAGTCCGATATTTCTCTTTCGTGCCCCCTTAATGTTTCTTCAAGCGTCGTAATTCGAGTGATTCCTTTCGTGTCAGTCTAAGCGGGGGGTAATGATGCCGTAACCAAAAGGTAGTCCGAAATTATGTCTACCAGAACGAATCCAAGCGAATGTCAAGATAAAAAAAAAAAGGAAAGCTGCGCAGTTTTCTCATATCTCGATCGGTAAAAGAGTTGGTAAAATTCTTCCTGTCAAGGGATTTAAACTTCGAATCACCGACCACATATACTGAGGGCCACAAGCTTCGCCGTAATAGTATAATGCGTCAGCGGTAATGGCTTCCAGTTAGCCAGCTCCCCTCGTAGATCCCGGTTCGCTAATCGCTAATCGTTTATTTCTCTAATTATCTAATTCTGATATTACCCTCCAATCTCGAAGGCGGAGCCCGAGTTGACAAAGCCGGCGCCTGAATGTCTGGAGAACGGAGTCTTTTACGCTATTTCGAGTCGTCTGCTTTGCATCGATGACGACCTAATTTCCAAGCTCTCCGGCAGCTTTCATGAAGTGGAATGTAGCTGAATGCTTGCGTTTGTAACCACATTTTACCGAGACCGCAGAATCCTCTGAACTCGAGCGGCCGCAAGTGGAGACAAGGCGTACACGTGTCCTTCCTCTGCCGCCGGGGTGGCGCAGTGGTTACGGCGCTCGACTACTGTTCCCAAGGACGCGGGATCAAATCCCGGCCTCGGCGGCAGCTTTTCGATGGAGGCGAAAAGCAAGGCGCCCGTGTGCTGTGCGATGTCAGTGCACGTTAAAGAACCCCAGGTGGTCGAAATTTCCGGAGTCCTCCACTACGGCGTCTCTCATAGCCTGAGTTGCTTTGGGACGTTAAACCCTACAAACCAACCAACCAACCAGCTTTCTCTCATATGTTTTCTTTGCTCGTCTCGCGTCGCCAGCGAGACTGCGCCTTGAGTGCTTGCGGCGTGCTCGAAACAGGCTAGAGCCAGCAGAAGTGACACGGCTCTGCCCGAAAAGCGCAGCCTTGTTATCCCGGATTTGCGACTCGGCGGCAGACTGATCTCTTCTGAAAACGGCGTTATCGTGTTTGTCGCGAAAAGCTGACATTTCCGGGAAGAAGAAAAAAGAAGCCCGCTATTTGATCCAAGGTCAGAGTCTCGCGAGGATCAGAAGTGTGGCGCATGCACTCCGCGTTCGCTTAGTTGCTGTTGTTGTGGCTGTAGGAAGAAGGAAAAGAAAATGCACAGGCCTGCTACTAGCTCTGTAGCTGAGACACCTTCGCTGCCTCGTGCAGACAGAAGAGAGAGGAAGACGCGCAACAACAGCCGTCGTCCACCACCGAAGCGGGGGGCGGGTGCAATGACGGCCTAAATTGTTTATCTTACCATACTATCGTAAACACGCATATGTTAGCAGACTCAGGGCGCTTCAATGTGTGATATACAGCTTCAACAGCAAGAAATACAGTGACGCTGACACGTACTAAAGCATCACGGATCCGCGTTCACATGTATGTAGTTTCTCGTCACTTAATTACTAATCCCTTAACTTGTATTTCTAACATCTCTCACATACTTTTTTAATGCCACAACATCCGCGTTCACATGTATGTAGTTTCTCGTCACTTAATTACTAATCCCTTAACTTGTATTTCTAACATCTCTCACATACTTTTTTAATGCCACAACATCCGCGTTCACATGTATGTAGTTTCTCGTCACTTAATTACTAATCCCTTAACTTGTATTTCTAACATCTCTCACATACTTTTTTAATGCCACAACATCCGCGTTCACATGTATGTAGTTTCTCGTCACTTAATTACTAATCCCTTAACTTGTATTTCTAACATCTCTCACATACTTTTTTAATGCCACAACATCCGCGTTCACATGTATGTAGTTTCTCGTCACTTAATTACTAATCCCTTAACTTGTATTTCTAACATCTCTCACATACTTTTTTAATGCCACAACATCCGCGTTCACATGTATGTAGTTTCTCGTCACTTAATTACTAATCCCTTAACTTGTATTTCTAACATCTCTCACATACTTTTTTAATGCCACAACATCCGCGTTCACATGTATGTAGTTTCTCGTCACTTAATTACTAATCCCTTAACTTGTATTTCTAACATCTCTCACATACTTTTTTAATGCCACAACATCCGCGTTCACATGTATGTAGTTTCTCGTCACTTAATTACTAATCCCTTAACTTGTATTTCTAACATCTCTCACATACTTTTTTAATGCCACAACATCCGCGTTCACATGTATGTAGTTTCTCGTCACTTAATTACTAATCCCTTAACTTGTATTTCTAACATCTCTCACATACTTTTTTAATGCCACAACATCCGCGTTCACATGTATGTAGTTTCTCGTCACTTAATTACTAATCCCTTAACTTGTATTTCTAACATCTCTCACATACTTTTTTAATGCCACAACATCTGCGTTCACATGTATGTAGTTTCTCGTCACTTAATTACTAATCCCTTAACTTGTATTTCTAACATCTCTCACATACTTTTTTAATGCCACAACATCCGCGTTCACATGTATGTAGTTTCTCGTCACTTAATTACTAATCCCTTAACTTGTATTACTAACATCTCTCACATACTTTTTTAATGCCACAACCTATGTTATGATGAAATCAAGAACCAGGTCGTAAATGGCCACAGGCCAGATATATAAAGGTGCGTTTTAAGAAAGCCGTATTCGAAAGTGCATCAGGGGTAGCGTCAGGAGTAGCGCCAGGAGTAGCGTGCCTTAGTAGGCATTGAAGAGCCCTTAAAGGTTCATTCCTATTAAACCTCCCCACTCAAATAAGCATCCTGAGTTGGCAGCCTCTCCAGACTTTGCAACAGCACGTTGCATTTTTACCACACACAACAGATCGACTAATTAGTGCTCTTAAATCTCACCTGCCAATTACCACCCGCCAGAGCCATGCCCGTGATTTCTCGCTTACAGCGCCGACGCCAACAGCAACAAAGCCGATGTCGAATTTTCTGCAGAATGGATCTTTAATGCCATCAGGTCAAAACATTTTGTAGCAAGAGCTAGACTACGGTAGCTACTTCGCCTCTTCGCCGTGATCGCACTTTCGTCATGGTCGCACCTTAGCCGTGGTTGCACTGACCTTGAGCCGTTGAGAAGTTAGTAGGAGGCGGTATGTATGTTGGTTGGTTGGTTTGTGGGGTTTAACGTCCCAAAGCAACTCAGGCTATGAGAGACGCCGTAGTGGAGGACTCCGGAAATTTAGACCACCTGGGGTTCTTTAACGTGCACTGACATCGCACAGCACACGGGCGCTTTGCTTTTCGCCTCCATCGAAAAGCGGCCGCCGAGGCCGGGATTTGATCCCGCGTCCTTGGGAGCGGTATGTATGTATGTATGTATGTATGTATGTATGTATGTATGTATGTATGTATGTATGTATGTATGTATGTATGTATGTATGTATGTATGTATGTATGTATGTATGTATGTATGTATGTATGTATGTATGTATGTATGTATGTATGTATGTATGTATGTATGTATGTATGTATGTATGTATGTATGTATGTATGTATGTATGTATGTATGTATGTATGTATGTATGTATGTATGTATGTATGTATGTATGTATGTATGTATGTATGTATGTATGTATGTATGTATGTATGTATGTATGTATGCATACCTTTATTGAGGTGCCGGCAGCTGGCAGCTGACATGGCCGAGCACAAACTGGACGTAGGTTTTCCTGACATTACGTATGGCACGAGCTGCCAACTCGGGTCTCTGCTTTCACATGTGAAGGTGATCTCACAATCAGCCTGCCAAACCCTTGCGTTCCCTTTATTCCTAGGCCACACTGGCACGTTCATACGGCTCGGCTAAAGCGGGGCTTTATACGTTGGCTGGATAGCTTACGCTATCGCGTCATCGCGAAGGTGGGAGCGAAAACAGAGAAAGAGATGCCGTAGTGGAGAGCTCCGGTCCACCGCGTGATAGAGGCCTTCACCTCATCGCATTTAAAAGTCAAATATGCCCCCTATGGTATAAATATGACATAAATAAAGTTGCCTAGGCGGCCGCTTTTCAATGGAGGCGAAAAACAAGGTACCCGTGTGCTGTGCGATGTCAGTGCACGTTAAAGAACCTCAGGTGGTCGAAATTTCCGGAGTCCTCCACTACGGCGTCTCTCATAGCCCGAGTCGCTTTGGGACGTTAAACCCCACAAACCAAACAAACCAAACCGAAGCTGAAACTATAGAGTAAATTAGGATGTGCTAAAGCCATGTCTTTACTTTCAACCCGAACCTAAGCGTAGCCATGCAGATAGCTCTCGCGTAACTCCAGGTGTAACCACAAGCTAAACCACAACTATGTTTTTTTTTGTTGTTGTCGTGTCAAGTTCTTTGTAATGCGACAGCCTTGAAAACGGTGTTCTCCGTAAAAATCAGGCGTCGCCATTGTGACTAGCGTCGGTATTGTTGGTGTCAGAGTCAGCGTCGAGTAGTGAAGGAAAAATCATGGGCATACATTTGGCAGGCGGCAGCTGGCTGGTGACTTGGCCGGACACTAATTGCTCAGCGGGTCTTGCAATGTCACGTGACCGCATAACTACATACGACACGGCTGTGTTGGCAGGAGCTGCCAACTCGGGCGTACATTTCGAGATTTTAAGGTGAGGGCCCCTCCAATTGCGAGTCAACACGCTGCCCATGGGCCACGCAGGCACTTTCGAATGGCTGACTTAAAGTGGGCCGTTATGTCTTTGTTGAACGGCCTCTCACATAATATCGTATTTTACGACCTTATGATAATGCGTATATGTGAGATAATAGCGGCACAAAGTCATGAAACTCGCGTTCAGGTAGCCAGTTGATGCCTCTTTTAAAATAAGAGTGGAAGTATAGAAGAAAGACCAGTTTAATGATGTTTAAGAATGACACAACCCCCACAGCCGGCCACCCCTCTGGCTAACTTTCTTCTATTGCCGCTACTCTAAATTGCACGATTCAATTATTACTTTCTCTGGTTCTTTTAAAAAAATTATAGCTCGAAAACGAGCCCGTCATCATTAGCGACGTGTTTGAAGAAAGTGAAGATGAAGCGAAGGTACGGTAAATTGAGAAAGGGCTTTGCAAACGTGCAACTCTACGTCGCCCTGCTCTCACGTTGAGTCGCCACGCCAGCGCGACTACACACCACTAACTATCAGTTAGGCACGTTCAGACGTCCGCTCTACATATCTCTTTATTAGGCGCCCGCAACACGCCCTGTCTCCCGTCGATCCAGTGGCTCGTTAAATCTTGCTCCTTTGTCGCTGAGCTCTTAAGCACGAGAAGGCTGCTTACTGCAGCCCCGAGTTAGGCTTAAATTTTTAATCGAGACAGACCAAGCAGAGACAGCCAGAACCACATCGTGTACCGAAGAACGCAACGGCATAATTGCTGGCTGGAAGGCGGCTGAACAGACCCCTCCGCCAGACGCCCGATGTTCTACCGCATGAATAATGCACCAACGTACCGCTGGCTGCTAATAAGCCAGTGTAAGTGATGAGACCTCTACATTTCCCGGGGGATCCCTTAGCTAAGATTTCTTCTTTGCTTATTTTTACTTCGCCTGGAACGCTGTCTAGGCTATCAGGGTTTCATACGTGCATTATGATCTTACTGTACATGATACCCCTTTGCACTTTGCAACCATTTTTCTTCAGAGTGCTTGTTTTTTTTATTGATTGATAAACTTAAGTTATTAGCTAAAACATGGGGGTTAGGGGTGTACTGGGTTAGAAAAGAGTTGGTCATCGTCAATCCTTGGTTATCGAGTCTGTTGGCATCAGGTGCGGCTCTGGCTCGCTGTAATAGCATGAGCTGATGCTGCCCGTCCGAGTCGGCTAGAAGGTTTTACCACTGCTCAGCACTGGCTATTTTAGGTACTAGGGGGCAAGCCCTGCATCCCCATGTTGTGTGGTATAATATAGCGGTGTCTCCGCACCAGACGCCTTCGCTTTTACATCCTGTGGGCCATATCTTGTGGTATAGTGGTAAGATGTTTTGCTTGGATACGTGTTTGCTTGTAAGCGCCTAAGTGTAGTGGCTTGCTCTCGGCTGAGTCTGTCGTGGGGAAAAGAGTCCCTTCTACGCCTTTTCACACACGACCGATTGTTCTGTATGTTTCTGATGTTGTGAAGGGCTCTACTGACGGCCCTGCTGTCCGGCTGATGAATACCTGGACAATGGCGCCTACTCTAGGGCTGCCATCCACCCCTGCGCCGGTGATCCAAACGATCGTTCTGTGCCAATCTGGGCCTGTTCCTTCAAAAACGTGTTCGCTGTGAGACTAACCCTGTTACCTCAGAAGCTGTTGCTGCTGTTGTGGCTGTACGAAGAAGGAAAAGAAAATGCACGGGCCTGCTACTGGCTCTGTAGCTGAGCCACCTCCGCTGCCTCGTGCAGACAGAAGAGAAAATAGAGAAGAAAGAAAAGGAAGAGGGAGAGAAAGACGCGCGCCGCAAAAACAGCCGTCGTCCACCACCGAAGCGGTGGCGGGTGCAATGACGGCCTACAACAGATAAAAATTAGGTGGCAGGCCAGACCCCGCCGCAAGCGGCGGTGACCTACCTACCTATCCCAGCCCCATCAGGGGAGTAACTTACCTCAGAAGGCTCGACAGAAGCCTTGTGAGTCTGAGACTGTCCAGTATCCCGTTTGTTAGGGAACATCTCTTCCGCCATCCGGATGGTTTTGGCTCGTATAGTTGTTCTGTATATGGGATTGCTTTGTGAGTCATTCTTCCTTTGTATCTTGCTGCGTCGACGTATATCACAAAATATTTTCTGTTCAGCAGTGGCAAGACGCCCGACTACTGTGCCGGAGTACCCGGGTTCGATCCCGACCTTGGCGGCTGCGTTTCGATGGAGGCGAAACGGAGAGGCGTCCGTGTGCTGTGCGATGTCAGCGCACGTTAAAGATCTCTAGGTGGTCGAAATTAATCGTAGCCCTCCACTACGGCACCTCTTTCTCTCATTCGACTTTCCCTCCCACCTTCCTCCCTCCCTAACGGCTCGGTTCAGGTGTCCACAGAAACAAGTGTGATAGATACTGCGCCTTTCCCTTTCAGTGAACCAATTATTATTATTATTATTATTATTATTATTATTATTATTATTATTATTATTATTATTATTATTATTATTATTATTATTATTATTATTATTATTATTATTATTATTATTATTTCTTCAAGGTTTTGGCTCTGCCATTCCTCCTGCCGTCATGGTTGGCCGAGTTCATATTAGTAAGCCGTGGTTTGACGAAGGTGTCTTTATTGCTGGTGCAATGTTTGTAATTTGAGCACTATGTCTTTTTTATTGGGACGTTCGAGTTCAATAAAAAGAGCACAGCCCGTCTGGGTCTAAGTTTCCTGACTGGGGAGTCGAGAATAGGTTCGCTATGTCCTTCAAAGGAACAGTGGATTCCAAGATCGTCAAACTTGCTGTTAGATGCAATAGCCAGTTTGTACGCCTGCCTGATTAGCGCGTTTATGCTGTTCCTTTCCGTCTTGGTTGCTTCAACATATGAGAGACCTCAGGTAAGGCGCTGGATTACGAGAGCTGTCAGTATCCGTATTGCGTCTTGTTCCTTAGTCCCCCTCTTTTGTTTGTTTGCTATCTGCTTACCATTCTGGAGACCTGGTTGGTTACGGTGATTTGATCGTGTGATCGCGCTTGCCTCCTTCTCATAACCACAGGCCTAGTACTCTCATTTTGTTTGTGTGACGAATGATGAGTCCGTTCAATAGTATGTCAACGTCCGCTGGTTTGCATGTACCTGTGTTGAGACTTCTTATGTATTGAGAGTTCTCCGGTGGGAATTTAATTCTGCTAGGGCGGGCAAAATCTTCAATTATTTGCGCAAAGAGTTGCAACCATTCTTGCGTTTCCTCTGTAGACCCATTTTGGTTTCATACCGTTATGTCATTTCCGTAGATTGCGTGTTCTATGTCTTGTACATTCCTGAGTCTTCTCGCTGCACCCCAATTATGGCAAAGTTAAACAGTTTTGGAGAGACAATCGGTGCCCTCGTTTGAGGTCTTTTTCGTTCTGACCGTATGTTATTATTCAAAACGGGGGGTGTTCTGCCTGCTAGGATACGCCTTGAGGGACTCAAACGTCTACCGCAATTTGTTGTTGAGAGTTCCCTGAGTACCGCTTCACATATATGTAAAATGCGCCCTTCAAATCTATTATGATGCTTTTAATTTTGCGCCAATATTCAGTTAACGACGGGATCTGTGAGGTGCAGTAGAACGTCCTGTGTGGATCTGAAGGAGAATAGCGGTTCCAGGAACAGGTCGCTTTGCTCCAGGTAGTTACGTAGTCTTGTAACTTTTTTTGTAAAGTTTCCTCACGCAAGGTGTTAGCGAAATAGATCAGATATTATTCAGGTTAGGCGTTTCATTTGGCTTAAGGATCATTGGGATCTCCGCGTGTTTCCTTTCTTCAGGAGCTGCATGATGGTCTCAGTGTTTGTTAATCAAGACAGTTAGTCTCTGAATTCTGTTTTCATTCAGGTTTATATTTATGGCCTTCGTGATCTGAGCCTTTGCCTGGCGATGTATTTTGACAAATGACCTGGTCGCTGTGTGTTCCTCATGTATCGCTATCTGAGCGTCTAGCCTCTGACTGTCCTCTCCCATCTATTATATCGGGCATGATGGTGTATCTGTGTTTCCCTCATATATTGACCAAAGACGGCCAGCGACTTGCTGGTGTGTTCCTTGGAAATGGTGCGTTACCGTTTCCAGTGTGTTGCTCTTTTCTCTCTCAGTGTTTTGGGCCAATAAGGTGTCTCAGCAGTGCGAAGTTTTGGCACTGCTAAGATTTACATTTATATTTTCGCAGAATTTGAATCTAGTTACGGCGCTTAAGTTTAAGCGCGTATTTGCTGATTCATTTGTTGATTTGAGCGAATCTCCATTTAAGTTTCGTCTTATATTCCATTCTTTCTCATTGTTTGGTCATCTTCCTGTGAGCATACCATGCATGGAATAAGTGCGTTTCTACGATTGCGAAGTCTTCCATGCGCGTGACTTCTTTTGTGTTCTTCTGATAGGCTTTCCTAATCACCTCACCCCATTGTTGTAAGTTGGTGATTTCTTGACCCTCCGTCGTTTAAAGTCACCAGTGGAAACTGAAGACTCGGACGTGGGTCAGCAAAATTTATTTGTTTACTGCCAAATTTATTCAATGTCTTGAACAGGAGGGTCAGAAAAATTATAGAAATAGGTAAACATGAGCTAAAAACGACCACACTGACAGATAAAAAACTGACACTTGAATATATGTTAAAAAAAGCGCAGTGAACGACAACAGAACATTAGGCGCACCTTAAGTGGTGACAGCGTGGCTAGTCAAAGGCGTATTTCTACGAAGACAAATAAACCACGCCAAATTAAAAATCATCTTTGAAAAACACCATTTTGAACACGCATTTAGGGCTCTGCTGTATAACATGCAGTGCAACTGAAAAAGAGGTAACTGCAGATTCGTTGTGCGAAAGGCAATAAATTGAGGCAAAACTGTCTACAAGAGAATACTGCAAGCGGTTTATAACATATATAGTCACAAGTGTGTGCGTGGATGCATCTAGAGTAGAACCTTAAGGAGTTCGAGCATTCCAGACATTGCGGTTAAATGTCGTCCTGCTTGTGAGAGGGTGTAGGGGTGAGTTCTTGAACGCACTGCTTTTGCACGAACAATATCCGACATTCCTGCTATTCTGTAATGGCTCGAAAGTATTAGAAAAGCCAAAGGAAATCTGCGCCACTTCAATGCAGCTAAACTCAGGTATGCCTGATTGGGCAAGTAACATTTTCACAGCACTTAATGCGACACTTTGCACTCCTATTCGGCCAGGTGCGACTTCGTTGGCGTTCGCGACAGGTCCCTACAGATTGCGATAAGATTACTATTTACCACAAGGCCGAGCACAGTCGCCACCTTGCGGCGCAGTGACGAAAATCTGCCTCCTTCAGCTGTTACTTTTAATTTGACAGGCACCCCAGCACATATGTATACAAAGTTTCATCTTCCGCCGGCGCTGACGGAATTACGAGTTCATTCTCTATGGCTGAGTTGCCGCACTGAATAGATGATGCGAAACTGAAAACAGCACCCGGCTCGGACGATATTAGGTATGAAGTTTACAAGAACCTAACTAGTGCTGCACTGCGTCAATGCATCGCTGGAAGGTGGGGTGCATGAGAGCTGGAAATCTGCTGTCGTGATTCCCATCCCGAAACCACGAAAACCTCTAACGTACCTTGCCAATTTATGATTTATTTCCTTACACCAACGTTGTGCAAGCTTGAAGGCAAAATGTTAGCTGCACGGCTGTCGTGGTGGCTTGAGCAGCACGGCTTCTATCACCCCGCTCAAATTAGCTTTCGTCCGTACATAAGTACATAGAACGGTTTGGTTGGCTTGGCATCAGGAATTCTGTCATCTATACCCGCAGCCGCAATATGCGTGCCAATTTAGCAATCGACATTGAAAAGGCGCGAGACAATATGAGTCATACTGCCAACCTTAACTCGATTGTCATGCTTCGTCTCCCTCTGAGAGTTCGCAGTTTTGTCGAATCATTTTTTGAAAGGAGAAAAGTTGTAATACGCCTCAGCGGTGAGACGAACCGGATCAGTTGTTTCGTTATTTTCATTTATTAACAGATACTGCTGCTCAGGTTTTGAGACATTGCAGGGGTGGTTATATAAAAAAAAAACATGAAGATCACAGTACATAAATAGGCACTTGTTGAACAAACTGATCAGGTGGTGGTGGTGGTGGCAAACATTTAGTTATTCTTCTACACAAGGAGGTGTTTGGACCAAGACCCTATTGGCCCAGGTCCTCACAAATATAGGTCTATTCCGGAGCCCTAAAGGCATCTAACGTCGCTAGCTGACGCAGTGAACCATCAAGTTTATTCCGCATCTCAACTGTGCGCGGAAAAGAATTATGGCAGTCCACGACAGACCTGAACGGTATAATGTTCATGAAATTGGTATGGTGGGTCACGGTCATCTGTAGTGAATGAAATGGGGGGAGTCAAAGAAATGGACTTGTGAATTATTTTGTGTAGCACGGTAGGCCAGTCCCAGTTCATCGATACTCGAGGGGTTTCAGTGATAACACCTTGTAATGCTTTGAAAGGGTGAATTGGCGATCATATGGGAAAAATCTGATAGCTTTTTTCTGTACAAACTGAAGTTAATCTTTGACATGCATAGAATGAGGCGACCATAAGACTGGCGCGTATTCAAGCAGCTGGGGCCTTACGAGGGATCTATAAGCTCTTAGTTTGCATTTTTTAGCAGCGCCTTTTAAGGTTTTTCTTCGGTATCCTAACCTTTACAATGATTTTGCGCATATAGTGTCAATATGCTTATGCCATAATAGGTTGGGGGAGAATACTACGTTAAAGTACTTGAATTCGTGGACGTTTTCTAATGTGTGTCCTGCATTTTCCGTAATTGAATTGTAAAGATTGATTTTTATTCGTAAATGTCATTGTTACTGTTTTCTGGATGTTGATCTTCATTTGTCAAGTTCTGCTTCAGTCATAAGAGGTGGAAAACACGTCGTTTAGTAAAACCTGACTGTTATCACTATAAATGGTTGAGTACAGTACACAATTATCAACATACCACCGAAGCTTAACAAGATAGTTAGTGTTTAACTACGCGGCGTGTCAAAGGGATCTGTACTGTTATTATTTTTATTTAATATTGGCTTCATCCCGCTGGCATAGAGCCTAATTACTGAAATTAAGGTTTGGCAATAAGCTGATAATACCACGGTGTGGAGCATTCCCCAAGATGTGCTCATTCAGAAGGCTTCCCTCAAATCAGGAATAAATAGTACCTCTAATTATGCTTCATCAATTTGCCTTCAGCTTTCCGCAGGCAAAACTACATACATGTCAGTCGACAATCGCCGAGGACGCTGTAATGTATCCAGAAAGTCCAATTTGTCCCCGTCTATCAGGCACCCCACTATAAGAATGTCCGAGCTTAAAAATTCTGGTTTGAAGATTCCCCAGTCAGGGTCGGTAATTTCTTGGCTTTCTTATACTCTTAATCTCGTTCAACATAGGTTCCAGTTATAAGTGGAACTTTCAAAAAAGTTTCGCTTAATAAGTTGAACATTTTTAAAAGTTCCACTTATAAGCGGAACGTATGTGGAACCAGATTAAGAGTGTAGGTAAGAAGGCAAGCTATCCAGATATTGGGTTTGATCAGAAAAAATGCTTCTAAACGGGTAGGACTGACACGTCTGTTGCATGCCAGTTGTTGAGGGTGCTTCTGTAGCCACGTGTTGTTTATCAAGCCTTCAATGACTTACAAGAGCACAATGAAATTGCCTTGAATCCGAGAACCGAGAGGCTATAAGAACCATTACGTGACTTACACGCATCATATCAGTTGTGGCTTTAGAAAAGAATGCGCAACTCAACACCATCGATGTGCTGGTGCGGTAGCGCCGTGATGCTAGAAGACGTAAGGCCAGTCTATCGCATTCCACGCGAGCACGGATGGCTTAAGCAACTACACACTCCCTTCTTTAGTCGCCAGAGCCATTTTTCTCTTCCTTGAAATTTGTACAGCTAAGCGAAAACAAGCCAACAGATAATCGCACACAAACGTCGGCCAACTTTCCATCGTCGCTTCGCCAAGAAATTTGAAGAGCAAGAGGCTCACCTGCCTCAATGTTCCATTGTTGTTCACGTGGATGCAAACATCCAAGGTTGCCCAGCAAGAACGTCAGTCTACTGTCCGTGCAGACCTGGCGTGAAACTTCCACATTTCAACTTACGGAACCACCGAAATCATGTTGTACTGAGCTGGTTGCTGTTCAGGAGGCACACTGCTCCGTGGCCGCCACAACTGTGCTTCCTGCGGCCCACTTTCTCATCTGCACTGACGTCCTTCAAGCAATACCGTTGCTCCGACGTGTCAGCCGCTGTCCAGTAATATTTCAGGACGTCAAACAGCTACCGCACGCAGTCTGTAAGTATTCAGTGGAACCCACAGGACCTCTTCCCAAAGCTAAGCAGATTTAGTGACTCGACTCATGACACAAGGTTCATCGTTGTCTCGGCTGTTTAATTTGGACACTGCTAGTTTCCATTTTTTTTTTTTTTCAAGAAAAGATCACCTCCGGTGTCGCACACGTGCTCTTGTCGCTCCGTGTGCGGTAACACCACTCCCTCACGCTGTCACCCGTGCAGAGGAGGTTGCGCTTGGGAGGATCCTGGTCGACGTTGCCCACACTGCTGCTGTTAGTCAAACGAGACCTCGTTTCCAAGACCTATATCCACGCTTTGGTGCCCGGTATGCAAAAGAGATAAATATTGGAGCCGAAATTCATCACTTTCTATGGGACGGTCCAGCTCTGCGACCTACGAGAATACGACACCTGAAGCTAGCAGGTCTTTCACCGAGAAATCCTTCTTCATATACTGCCTGGAGGCAGAGACCACATATTTTTTCAATAATTTAATCAGTTCTGCATTTCTTAATCATGTACTCCTCTCATGCCTTCAAGCAAAAAATATAATTTATAAAAAAGAAAAAAAAATGCTGTTGACAGAACGAATGAATGCTTCACGCCCACGCGGCTGACGACGAAGACGCTAGGCTTCCTGCGACGTAAATGACTCAAATTTCGCATTGCCAAGTAGCTTAAAATCCCGTGAGCATTTTGTATTTCATGTTTATCGAACTATGGCCGACGCGGGTGCCACGACTCCATCCCACGCACTTGAACGTTTCAGTCAACGCTATACGGACACATTTTGCGGGTTACATTTTGTGTGTGGGGATGCATGCGTGCAGTGAAAAATAAAGAAGGAAACACAAGAAGTACATTTGTGAACGCATCCTGTGCATGCATTAGTTTTTGCTATGAAACGATATTGAGATACGCTGGAGTAAGAGTACAGAGAAGCACTGGGAAGATGCTCAGTTTAACCTGCAGATTCATTGGAAGCTTTGAAAACAAAGGAAAGATGAGGAAGCCGGATATGTTAATGCGTCAGACTGCTACAGTGTTTTTTTTTTTTTTTTTCACGGGGGTTCGTATCTATTTCCCGCCGAAAAACAAAACAAAAACAAAACGATCTTTTGTTCTTCTTTTGGGTGGTATTTAAAAAAGATAAACGTTGTTATTGATTACCGTTTTTATGTGCTGTTGCGCCATTTGCTTTCCTTGTCTGATGCCTTGTCAGATGTTTTGATATCCCAGCTAACTTCCGAGTCTTTCGCCGTTCCCTCACGTACGCTGTTTCTGGGAAATCTGGGCCATTTCCGCACTTCCTGCTGCTATCCAAGCCAGAACTGCGGCCGCTACTGACGGCCCGCATCGCCCACGCGTTGGGTAAACATCATATCGTGTCGAGCTGCAGCCCCGACCCACCAACAGGAACCACTAACCCTAACCGAGGAAGCGTTACAGAATGTCTCTTCATGTCTCTCAGAACGAGCGTAGATGCGTTGACCGTGGCTGCAGAAACATACGTATTGCCTCGATGGATAAAGATACGGACTAATCGTGAGACAGAAGCATGCGCTATTTTCTCCTCACGATAATTTAGGCATGAACGCTAACAACAAAAAGCGACAATTGAGACATACAAAAACAATGTGCAGCCTGAAAAGCGTGGTATTAGGTATGAATACAAGTAGACCAGTTTCTTTGCGCGTTTGATGTGGCCCTTGCAATCTCGTTTGGTTTTTACGTCAGCATAACGGTTTTTTTTTGCTTTTGTATTTTTATGCCCAGGACACGCAATGAAAAAACTTGCATGTTGGAAAGTATGTCAGGTTTCGGTAAGCTATGTATTTAGTTCGCTACCACGCAAGGATGTTCACAGCTCATTGTACGAGTCTTTCTTTATGTGAGGCGATTTTGCGTAACCGTCTTTCGGGCGGATACACATGTTTATCAGGTGCCCCTTTGTACTCAGAATGTAAAAGTTGTAAACGTGTTCAAAATATTAGGGCTAATATATTTTTTTTTTTGCTCCTGAACAGTGGTTACTTCCATTATGTCCCTTACTGATGAACATTCGATCCTGTTCTCCGACATAAGTCTTATTAGTTACCGCCTCCTGCTTTACTTTGACTGCTTTTAAACCCTGCACCTTCGCAGAACTACGAGCTTGCGAAGCTCGTGTACATTGAACAACGTTACGCCGTAATTTAATATGTCTAATTGTTTACTGTTGTTTTGTTTTGGAGTCTGTAAAGCGTAAATAATAGTCAACTCGACTGCCTCCAGATGTTCAAAAAGCCGCAATAGTGACCAGACTTACTTCAGTATCTCGACTAGCAGATAACAAATGTATCTATGCGTTATAAGAAATTGTTTGACACTACCTCGAACGTAGTACGCGAACGCTTGCGTTGTAGTTTTGATACAAATGTCGGTCAAACAGGCGCCACGTAAAGGTTGGTCAGTGGATACTGGTTATAAGCGAAATAAATGCATGGAGTGCCGGAGCATCTGCTCCGGAAGGATCTGGATGCGTCTACTGTCGCATTGTGGATGCTTGGTTTGTTCTGCGCATCACATATGCTCTCTTGATGAGGCCTTATTTCTTCCTGCCACAGCTGGAATTATCACCTTCTTGTGAGCACGAACACCGATGAAGGACGCCGCTATTTTTTCTCATGAGACGTATAATGCTTTTGCATTAATAATGCCGACGGCGAAAAGGTACGCCAGAGGCCTTTGCCACTGATGGTTTAATTCCCGTGCTAGTGAAGATCATGCAATTTTTTATCTGCAGGCGCAGAACAGACAATTTATTTTACCCGGCTGTCAGCAAAAGGATTGACCCACGAAAAGTTCTGCGGAAAGAAGGCCTTATAGGCGGCTTAGTATAAGTCGTCAACGGATATCGTACTGTATTTAATTTCGCAAAACTTTTTTCACTAATTAAGTAGAAGGTCAGGTATCACAGTCACACGCCCGACCATTCATTGCTAACGTCGCCGCCAGGTGACGCTAAAATTCAGTTACACTATCCTTGAAAATTCCCCTCCGCCTTGTAATGATCGCATTGAGCATGACGCGTGAGCGCTGGGTCAAAGTGGCGAGGAACATGACCAAGACGATAGAGATGAATGTGAGGAGCACGCCGAGAAGAGTCAAGACCAGGACTTTGGGAAAATCCATCTTGAAAGCAGCTATATAGGCCATCTCGCTGGCAAGCGCCATGATCTCGATCTTCGCCACCAGCCGAAAGAAAACATCCCAGGGAAAACGGCTCTTTGGGCGTTCGGTATCGGGACGCGCCTCTTCCAGCGAAGGTGCCAGGATTGGCGTAAGTGTCGACCGCGTGGTTTTGGCTGCTGCACCACGACGCCGAATGTAGCCAACACCTGTGGTTGTTGTCGTGATGGGCAGGATGGCCACGTCTTTGCTTGCAGCTGTCGCCGTGGTCAGGTTGCAGTTGGTGGCCATAGCGCGGTTTGGCTCCATTGGTGGTTTAGGAAGGGCCGTCATCACGAATGGTTCTGCCAGCAGGGATGAAATGAAAAGTCAATCGAAGCCTTATTGCTTCATACAAAGAAACGCCCGAGAAATAATTTATAGCGACAGCCTACAATGTTAAGTGGTGTCTAGGCTTATGCTAAACAAGAACTTCCACCAACCCAGAGGGCTGTAGAAACCAATGTTGCAACAAATATATATATATATATATATATATATATATATATCGAGCGCCAAAGAAAACATTGCATTCTTGCATCCTAATTTAGGCTGAATGTGCAAATATTCTACAGCATAATTTCAAATTTCATTAAAAGATTCAGATTTATAGCATATTCAAGACCTTGGTTTTGATGAGATCAGTACAGCACCCAGCGCATATAGTACTGATACAGAAGAATAAAGACCACGGATTAGGAATGCATTCACGTGCAGCTAATCGTATTAGTGGAGTGTTTCGCTGAACGTATAATGGTGATATTGACTGCACTACAATTACATGTTTGCTAGTCGCATAGTCCCTTTGTCATTAAAGCTAACGGTGAGTTTGTTATTCCTAAAGATGTACACAATCGTGCAATACGTACAGATTCTATTATTCGTCATGTTTTCTGTCTCACCGATAATCAGTGCCAACCTGTGTACGCTTTAAAGACGTAATCAGTAGAGAAGACTAATAGATTCGAAGCCAGGACTCCAGTATCTTACAGAATCAGTAAAGCGACATATAACGCAATATTTACAAGTTTTCCAAGCAGAAGAATTGTAGCTAGCACACACCTAGAAAAGTCTAAGGCCTCCTAATGAGGGCTGTTCTTTTCCCTATATGCAGATTGGATTAAGACCGCAAGCCTTAGTTCTGTAAAAAAGTTTCAGGAAACCGCAAATTGGTCGAGAGTTGATTACTAGGTGGCAGTGAACAAGGTTAGAGATAAAACATTCAGTTACCAGTGCAAGGCGATAGCGATAACTGATAACTTACCCCGGGCACCTTCTTCGTCTTTCGCCTCCTGGTGGCACTAGCATCCAAAACAGCTTTCTTCTCTCCGATAGAATTTCCGGTGCCGTAGGTTTCAGCGATCCTCTTAATGTGATTCCGTGTGCGCAGGAATAACCATTCGCGTTTAGATAATACATAATTACTCACGCGCTCACTTGTCCTAGTTTGATATCACAGTTCATGCATTAATTCACTTGATACCAACAAATACGTGGTCGAAGATCCAGAAATGCCTGGTGTCATCCACAGACCAACACGTACCCATACCCCACTCTATACACTGCCATCTTCCCCGATTGCTACACCAGTGCTGTAAGAGTCACAAAGAACCCGCAAATCTGACAAAGATGTTATGGGTATGTTCACTAATGTCAACAGTAACCATCAATATCCACACCTTGAAGCAGTGCGAGGCATTGATATGTAGCTCGAGTCCTGCCGTTCAAGCTGCGGTATAATGGCATAGGCCGGGGAAGCCGCCGAGGCACAGGGCCTCCTGGCTTTCTGGTTCCCCACCATCCCCACTTTACTTGATAGCAATAAAGTTTTCTTCTTCATGATCAACATCGTGAAAGAGCAGAAATTCAACCCCATCCTTCTTTTTCTTCCTCCTGCATCTCCCTATTTAAGGAAAACTATATCTTTCTGCAATATATTCCTACGGTTACAACTGCGGGTGTACCTGAAGCTGGGACATAGACCCAGGAAAGAGTAATTGATCGGTTGGCCGTGGTCAGTCCTCGTTAAAATTTTCCATACTGCGAGGTGTTGTATGTTCTGAAACGCAGAAGCTAATTTCTGAAAGGAGTTCACGTCAACGGGACCTGAGAGAATTAGTTGTGATCTTGGTATACTGCGACGTCACTTTATGAAGATCGCATTAAATAAAGGTGCATGGTTAGCTATAACAGCTAACATTCTTAAAATGTTCCTGCGTCGAAAATTTAATTACACGGATGTCTGCCTCTGAGATGTACTAGCAGAAATTCAAATCACTAAGTCGCACATATTAGAGTCGCCGAAGAAACATTCAGCTAGTGATAGAGAGCACTGAATAATTTATTCCTCAAATCAGTAGCCCTAATTATGCAACTTTTTCCCTTAACACAATACATACTGAAGTGCAAGATGCCGGGCTAGTTGGTACGGCATAATGAAATAAAACAGCGCAAGGAACGGAACGAAACACGAAGGAAAGGAGACAAAGACACAGGCGCTGGCTAACAACTGATAGCCAGCGCCTGTGTCTTTGTTTCCTTTCTTTCGTGTTTCGTCCCGTTCCTTGCGCTGTTTTATTTCATTTTACAATACATACATATGAAAATTCTACTCATTCACACGTGATAAATGCGGCGGTATCCGAGAAGTGCAAATGGCCAGCGGAAGGAAGATTTCATGGGCGAATCGCGCTCGCACAGGGGACCAGCCATCGCTACCACCGGCAGCAAACACCACTGCAGGCGGCAAGTCGTGTCCCTGACGCAATAGGAGTTGCGCCTTGCACGGCTCCCATTTCTTCCGCGGCAGCAAGATCTTACTGAGCATGGCGCGTGTTCTCTGGGTCAAGGTGGCGAGGAGCACGACAAAGGTGCCAGTGTTGAATGCAACGGCTGCTGCGAGCAGAGTGGCGGTTACAGCCTCGGGCCTGTCTAGCTCGGTCCCGAGGATACAGGCCGCCACGCTGGCCACCCAGATCAGCCGCAAGAAGACAGGCCGGGCGAAGTAGCGTTTGCACCGTTGCAGGGCTGCAAGGCGCGCCGACGAAGGTGCCGACCACATGGTCCCGGTCCCTTCACCACGACATCGAACGCAGCCCGCGTCAACGCTCGTTGTCGGGACGCGAATGTTGCCCGTCTCATTGCTTCCGGTGCTCGCCGCGGCCGGGCTGGTGTTTTTGGCGGCCATTGAGCGAGTTGACTCCTTGCATGGATGCCTCACAACGTGTTCTCACCACGAATGGTCCTGATGCGAACAAGAAATCAGGTGGCGCCGCTGGAGAAGCTGGTGCACGAGAGCTAGATTCCAAAGCAGTCGTTTAATATCACATCGAATATGTTGAAATGTTTTCTAAGTATGAAAAAAAATTGCAGCAGTATAACCATGATTAAAACGAGGCAAAAGCACTATGGACCGGTCTTGTGTGGCTTAGCGTTTGTGATTACATTTTATTCGTTGAGACCTTTTCAACAATATATAACTTAGCGTTGTATAGATATAGTGAAAAGTTCAGTGTTCACTCCGGTATTTAATTACGACATGAAAAGATGTAGTGCCATCGTGCTCGATATAAGCTATCCAACAATATATGGCTCGGTACTGTAGCAAGAAGTTAAATATTTAATCACAGTTAACAAATTTAGTAGCTATTTAGAACATGAAATTAGTGTAGTGCAATCGTAATCGACGTAGGCTATCGAACAATATGATATATGTGTACTGCATACGGGAGCTACACAACGCTATACCTCTGGTGTTGATATGGCTTTACTCGAAGTTTTGTCATTGAGGCTGAGCTGAATGTCAAGTGGACACACTGCGCCGGTGCTAGGCTTTTGCATTTGGTAGAGATCCCGTTCAAAATTAGTAAAATCTAAGCATTCCACGTGAAAATCGAGCAGTTGTGCGAAAAATAGATTCCTGCCTAATGCAAAGCGCCTCGTCAGGGCAGCAACTTATGATATGAGGCATGTCCTAGTACAATTCCTTATTTAGACAAAGAGTTTTATTTTGGCCTGCGCCGACTTTTTAACTGAAAACCAAGTTCCATATGCTACAAATACCAAGGAGTGCAATACATTTATCGTTACCAGGAGCGAAAGCTTGTATTCACACGAGGAGTTCAAATTTGAGTTTGGGCCAAGCTTGGCTAAGCGTCGGTGAGATAGGTGTTGTGAAAGAAGCATTGAAATAAAAAAGCTGGTAATGCACTTAAGGCGACTTAGTGTGAGAAGGCCGAACGCATTACGTTACTTTGTGTTAACATACCACCGCCGCTGCTGGATTTTGTGATAATGGGGACATATAATGCCTTCACATTAACAAGTGTTAGAAGTTTGAAGATACCAGATGGCTTACCGCTGGACACTCTCGTTTTCTGTTACTTCTTTCTTGGTGGACGTAGTGCGACACAGCTCTTTTTCTTCGTCACACTCAGTAAACCTGCCGGAGCCGATAATAGCTGTGGGCTAGATGAGATTGTTTCTGAGCATTCACTCTTCGAATAATTCTTTAATTGCTCTAAGGTCATTGAGATGAGAGCTAGGATAGCCTAAGGTCATTTCTTAATCCTTTGCTGATCAGCATTTCAAGTAATATAACACGTCGTGTTGTGCGTTGTCTTACATTAACCACCAGGGGTACTTTAACATGTTTTTATTGACACTCATTTGAGCAGCGTAACCTAGCAAAGAGTTAACCTGAGCAAACACGACCTGTACTATTACTTTCCTTATGGAATATAGTGTCATAATGCTCATTCTGTGGTGCACAGGAGGAGAATACGTTGTAACGGGAACGGCACCAAAAGCACTCACACGCATGACCAATGAGAGTATTTGTGTCACTAATTGTACTTAAAAAACAGAGGTCCCCTCCACACACTTCTCTCAAAACGTTTTCAAGGCGGGGTTTATGGCTGTGGATCTCCCAGGCGCATCTTATCAAGCACAGGGTCATATTGCTGACCCCTAAGAAATCGGACGCTGATCAAGGACATATAATTATATAAGGAGCATACCATCGGCAGAAAAAGCAAAAACATTAGTTGTGGTTTAGCTTTGGTTAACTCTAGTTGAATTGCTAAAGCAACGGCGGAAGCTTCTTCTGCCTGCTACATTACTCTCCTATCATGCCCTATCAGTCTAAGGTGCTACATTAATGGGGACACTTAAAACTCATCCTTTAAGGGTATGACGCGAGAGCGTAAGCTACCAGCCCACATATAATATCGCGCTTCAACCAAGCCGTATGGACGTGCCTGCGTACCGTAAGGGTAACGAGAATGCAAACAGTTCTGGCAGGCTGATACCGATATCACCCTCTCACATGAAAGGAGCGATCGGAGTTGGCAATTCCTGCCCATGGCATAAGGCTAACGTAAATTCAAATGTCATGGCAGGCTGATTTTTTTATGAGGAGACCGTAGCTACGCCTCTTCGCGGCGTCTCTTCACGGTGTAGCTGCGGCCACCCGAGGTCTCGCTTTGAATGTCGAAGTATTGTTTTCGCAATAATATTTATCGCAGCAGACATGAAAAGTCGTAATCCTGAGTGGTACAACACACATAAGAGGGCGGTACTGCCACTCATGTTATTGTTGTTGAATGTGGCGTCGAGGAGAGTAGCGAATAAGTTAAAATGCATCACTAGGCATGGCGCACGGTATGTATGCAGGTACGTATGCAGGCGATGTCACCTTTTGGTGTAAATAAAGGTGAGACGGTAAGTTTCAAAACAAGAATGCGTCGATATAATTTATAAATATGTTATTATATGCTAAGTCGGAGTTGCTCAGCACACAAGTCGCGGTTACTTATAGTGAACAAAAAGATAAAAAAGAAATACTCGGTAAGGCGAAATTCATGCACAGCTCCTTACGTCGCAGAAAACCTGGTTGGTGTCTTCGTCGCCAGAAGAGTGTGAGCGATTAGCACGTATTCATTCTGTCAAAAATACATTCCCATAGTCCGCAGTGATAATAATGATTAGGATTTTTTCCTTCCTAGCGGGCGGTCCCACTGTGTGTCCTAGCCAAGAAGTTCATACGGAAGAGCATTCATAGGAGGAGATACAAAGATCAAAAGGAATCAGAGGTCAGCTATGCAGTGAAAGCTTTCACGCTGCTCAGGAAGCATAAGCAACGCACTTCGGGCCTTTTCCGCAATTCCAGAGCTGCATTTGGCACAATGTTACGTGCGCTGCGCGAAGTTAGTACCGCAGGAAAACGTTTTATGTCCAAGGATGCATTGATAAAATTACTAGGATACTCTAGCCCACCATCGGATCAGTGCAGCCTGTATCTTAATAAAAGCGTCACGAAGTAGAAAATGTTAGTGGCTTTCGAAGCCCGCGACAGCTGTGGGCGCCCGGGGTCATGTGAGGTTGTGTGGTCGACCCGATCTTTCCGGCGCTAGCGGCGTATGCACAAACAAGCTGCGACGCCACAGATACGTACGGGACCAATTAGCTAGGAGGGTCCTCGCATTCAGCTTGAAAATATGTGATTTAATGGGCTCTCATACATTATTTTCTTCCTCCATGGAATAGTGCTATATCCATGGTATCTCCTAAGCTTTCTCGCCTGGATGACCCTACTTCTAGGGTGCCTCAATGCGTGCTTCTTCTCCGTGGAGCGGTGGAGGGGGGCGCGCGCATCGAGGCGCCCTACCTACTTCAGACCAGGCCCACCATCTCGCGGCACGTGGTAAAAGTTCGGTCTGCACTGGGCTGAGCACGTGCACATTTAGGTGGCGCTGTTTCAGTTCCCGCCAAGGAGGATATATAAAACAAGTTCTATATGTACTCCTTAGTTCGCACGAAAATGTTTGTAATCGTTGAAGAAATTTGGTAGGGCTAATCTTACTGTCTTATTGCAATATTGAGTGAAGGCTGTCGGTAGTATAGGCTGATTATAGGCTTAGAGGTTTCGCATAGCAGCCCCGTTTGGTGCTTACGCAGGCGTCTGGCTGGTTGGGCATCTCGTGGGTCCGTTAAGCGAATTAAGTTTGTGGTGACCTGTACTTCGTTTTTTTGCTGTCTTCGGTTCGTGGACGATACAATACACGGAATCCTTGCATAAATTTCTTTGTCACTGCAACGCCGCACTCTCACTGTCCTGTACAGCATTCATGGCAAATCGATCGCTAAATCATTAGCTAGTGGTTTAACTTTGGTTAACCCTGGAGGGAAGCGAAACCTTCATGTACATGGCTGCGCTCATTCCCAACCTTAGATTAAACGCATTGTGCGTTTCTCCAAACGTGAAGTCCGTCCATCCTCGGTCTCTTTGACACGCCGCATTTCTGGGCCTCATTCTGACGTGCCTTATTCGCATTCCGGCGTACCTACTGCAGCAGGGTGTTCGTCCGCCTCCATCTCGCGCATTGTTGTAACCTAGGCAAGAAGCCGGGAGGTTCCTATTTATAGATGTATCACCACTCTAGCTCGCGCTGCTCCACATCACACTAGTGTCACCTCACGTGACCTTGACAGCGATCACGGGCCACCTGATGGCCTACGTGACTGCACCAAAGTCACATGGCGACGACCAGGCTTAATACAGAAGTTAGACCCCTGATGTTTCCTCAAGGTGAAAACTGTGTCATACTCGACGACTCGAACTACCTGGCGTAGTGAAAATTTCGCTTCAAAACCGGCGGACCGAGAGTTACAACGCGTTAAACAATTAAGAAGGCGGCGTGCGCTCTTCCACGCGGTCTACAAATTGTTTCTGGGGTTGCGTGGCACCATGCAGTACAGTAAAACATTTTTTAAAGGGAGCGCGCCCTAACTCTGCAGGACATCCTCCTTTCAAGCCTCCGCTTTCCCTCTCCGAAGTCTTAAATCGCGCATTGAACCTTGGCAGTGTGGCACTTTATAGTCAGGGGATTTCAGTCATTTCGGTTCGTGATGCTACGCGAAAATTTATCCCACGTTAACACTCGGCGACAACCATAAAGACGGCGTTGCAAAAGCCGATGCTTAGCCACTGAAGTGGCGAGTGGGACAACTGCATCCACAACAGAATAAAATGATATTTATTGAAACAGTGCCTCCACTTGGACACAAACACAAGGTTCTCAGGTACAGAGAAGTCATGAAATACTCAATCCTCATGATAGAAATCCCTGCCTGCGCGAAGAAGAGGGTGCTTCTGCGTGCGCTCCCTATTATCATGGCAACAATGCACTACTACGATGTTACTTCGCTGCCCGATTACGTATCAACTGGCAACGCAAAGCGCGTGACTATTGCAGCTTTCAACGGCAAGATATGACATGTTGTGGTGCCTCAGTTGTGATTGGTGAGCCTGGGAGACACGGGTTAGATTCCGTAAGCAGAGACCAGTTTTGTCGGAGGCGAATCGCAAGGCGTCCGTGTTCTGTGCAGTGTCAGCGCACGTTAAATAATCATAGGTGGTCGAACTTTCTGGAGCTCTCCACAACGTCGTCTCTGAAAGTCTTAGTCTCGTTTGGACGTTGCACACGATAAACCATATCCCAGGTCCAGGCTTATGGCACGCATTTTAATTGTGAACGAATTGTACGATATAAGATGCATATATGCACATGCCGGTGGGAATTGTCTAAGCTTCCAATGGGTGGGAAGAATTTGCTTTTAAATATTTCCGTGCTCTTGCAGCGAGTAGTTAAAACTGCCACAAAAAACCTATGGGTGAAATCACGGTGGGTGGAATAATGTAAATGCTTGTGCGGTAACTTCGAACATTGCAAGATACTTTTTATGGTCGTCTTCATATAGATGGCCTCAGTTTTTGATAAGTGGCGAGGTTTCATTTTGCTTTTTAAGGTTCTCCTGCGTCAACTGCCGGTAATCAAGTATTTCCGTAAAAAGCCGATTGGGCGCGTTTCAAACTAAGAGTAAGGCAACCGCGGAAAATTGTATTGTACGTTTAGGGCATTTTGCGAGCAATCCTCGAAATTTCTAACTCTTAATAAATTTAGCTTCTGAAGCTTGTGCTGCGCTCACCAAACTTAAATCAGACTACCATTGAAAAACAATGGAGAGCGTGTTTGCGAACGAATAGCGAGAAACTAGAAGTTCGTCAAGGAAATATCTGCGGATATACTGATTTTTATTGTGATATTGGAAAATATGAAAAAAAAAATCCGTTGAAAAAGTCTTGACCAGAATATGTTGAGCTTTTTGGATGCGGTAGAAGCAATTAACCATTCGCACGTTGTAAGTGGAAACGGTTCAGCTCGCTGCATGTGGGGTAAATTTATGCGAACAGTCATCGAGTGAGTATCGCCGAGTTAAGACGAACGTGTTTCTCGTCTCACGAGTGGCGTAATCAGAGCGTGTCGGCAGAGCGTGTCGACACGAAATTACGTTTAAGAAAAATTCACAGGATTGCTCTTAAGTCTGCTTAAGGGTTGAAAATGCGAAATCATTTCTCTCTTATACTCATTTGTTACTCCCTGCCGCACGAGACTGATGTGCTGTCGTGTTTTGGATAAACCTCACTAGGTGGCGCAACGCGTAATCTAAGGGGGGATTCACTGTCTATGCTTTGTTTTGAAATTTGCATGAGCAGATTTCGAAACACTTTCGTTGCCGCCTGAACCTACACTCTGACACAAGTTTGTGGAATGTTTGCTCATATTTTACTTTTTTTTTTTCTTACTGGAACTTTAGTCTTTTCCCTCAGCGCCCTCGGATGCCCTTAAGCTAGAAAAGGGAATTAAAAACGTGTTTTCGAGCAGTCGGCGTGCCGTAGTCGTTTTCGCGCCCGGCTGAGGAGCGGAAGAATGAGCGGTTCGATTCCTTGTAGTGACACAATTTTTTCGTGTCAGTTCGTGCGTATACTAGTGCGAGCGCCTTATGGAGGGCTCGCGACCTCATGTATGACTAAGGTTTACACGAGAGACTCAGAGGCGACACGCGGTTTATCCAGGAGCCGCGAAGTATCATCTCCCGGCATATGCGCTCTCAATTATATTTCGCCGCTTCCAACCTACTACCTCCTAGTCCGTCAAAGCCCACACATCGGTATGGCGGAAGAATCCGGCATAGCTCTTGCAATCAGTCCTTCCACTTCCACATTCATTCTCAGTGACTGTAAAGCTGATATTCAATATTTCTCCAGAGGACAGCTACATATTCTCGCCTCTAAATTTCAACCACCCCGACCCTGCAACTCGAATGGGCACCTGCTCATTAGGTATATCCTCGGTAATGATGCGGCCCACTCCGCTGCTCGAGCACCCAGCGTCGGGTACCATTGACCTAGGCAGTGCTAGAGACCAATTATTCACATAAAAAGACAGAACACTCCGCTACCAAGCAGACAGACTTTGCTATCCTCCACCCGATGCATTCTAAGCCACACCAAATCAGATGGAGATAATTCCAACTTCGTGTCCTTGTCCTGTTCTTCGCGTCTCAATGCCAACCCGAATCTACCATCTGCGGGCTCCGGTGGGCTACCTTCGAGCACATCATGTTCGTCTGTGAAGAACTCCAGCCTCCGCCCCAGGGAGCCCTCGCGGACCTCGAGGGCGGGAGATCATGGCCTCCAGCTCCGACCCAGCCTCCCAGAAGAGGTTGATCAAATGAGCTGGAGCGGTTACCGTCAGACGTAGCCTTCCGGCCATCACCCGGTATCCGGAGCCGACCGCCACCACGCGTAAAATCTCTTCGGCTCACCAGTAAAGGTTTTACCACCACCCCGCGTAACTTTGACCGACACTCCCTGTCTGAGCGAGTGTCTGCTAACTAATGAAGCACTCATGAAGCCGACTGAAGCCACTCATAGGTTTCATGCCTGGCCCAGGTTCTTTGGGCCAGAGACACGCAGGAGAGCGCTATGCTATCATCGCAGCGGATAGACAGTAAACATTGTCGTCTGCAAAGTTCCAACAGTGCATTCTCAGTGCATTCTCTCGCGCTGTGCATTCAGCATTATCGTCTTCATGAACTTCAGTCTGCACGGCTCCTTCGTTCAACCAAGGTGAATACGCCATGCACATATACGACTCTCACCGAAACAGGGCAATGAATTTCCCTCACGTCAATTTGTGAGTCTAAATTGCGGAACAACTTAAGTGCTATATATGTATTCGCTGTCACGCAATTCGCAGTAAAAAGGTCCATGCATTACTTACTCAGCTGCCAAAACCAAATACTGCAATAAGAAACAGTGTAACATTTATACTAGCTATGCAGATAAATATCTTTTCTTTACACGATACAATCATTACAGGTACAGCGACGTCTGTTATGAAACTATTAGAGTCTGGCATAAGGGCGTTATGATCATGAAAATTAGCGCGGTTCAGTTGCTAGAAGTATATCGCTAGTATACCGCAGAGCTTTTTTTTCTCATAGTAAGCACAATTCAGCTCTCGGTCCAGAGTGCCGTAAACAGAGGAGTTTCTTTCACGCTTGTCATTTAACCGACTCCACGTAATACATCACCGTATATCATATTGCACAAAATTTCACTTGAGATTTTGTTCTACCGTGGTAAATTCAAGGCTAGCAAAGCAGAAGCTAGACGGCGACACTGTAGTTGCCAGCGCCACCGACTGACAGCGCTTCGTGCACAACGTCGCGTTCCTTCCGAATTTTCTTCTCGGCCTCAGGTTGTTTCTTCTTCTCCCGTGGAAGAAGGATGGTCGCTAGCATACTACGCGATTGCTCGGCCAAGGAACAGAGGAACAGGACCCAGCAGACAATTTCTGTGGTGACACCTGTGGCGAGCAGCGCGACGACCAGGTTCGAGGGCCAATCCAGCAGCACCCCGATGAAGCTGGCTACCAGGCTGACAAGCGCCACGATCAGGGCCTTCAGGATGATACGGTTCACGACAGCTTGGACGCAGTCGCTTTGACGGTGCTTTCGGACTCCTGATAGCTCCTCTTCCAGCACCGGTGCCGGGACTGACGAAGGGACGACACGCCCGGACTTAACCGCCGCGCCCCGCAAGCGAATGCACCGCGCGCCTACGGTTGTCGTCTCCGTCGGGCAGAGCACAGGGGCATCATCGTTGCCCCCTGTGTTCGCCTTTATTGACCTGCTATTAGCGGCCATCAGGAGGGTGAGCCTCGATTGATGGCTTGTACAACCACCCTTCACCACGGATAGTTTTGCCTGCAAGGAAGTGGAGGGTTTAAGTACAAAGCAGTTCTACAACATGCTTTGCAAACATAGCTGACATATGTTTTCTTAGAGCCTCATCACCCAAGTCATATAACCGTAAACATGTATTGTACCTGGTAAACAGAAGAGTTGTGAGTGTGTGCGAATTGATGGCAAGGCTGCAAAATTCTGTTATTCCCTTTTCGAGTTTCTGGGTGTTTTCTTTTATAGCCAGGTTTCCTAAATATAAATGCTGTGGCCATGCCATACAATGTAAGTGAGCCAGGAGGCCGTCTTACATACAAAACACCAAAATTAAGCCGGCTTTTAAATATGCAAACCATACATTTCAGCGCGAAAAAAAAAACTATGGTGGTTCGTTCATAAAACTGCTCACGTGCCTCGTAAGCTATCATTACGAAAAAAAAAAAAAAGGTGGATATGTGGCCTATGAAAAATCATAAAAAACAATGGCAAGGGGAACAATTTAATTTAAATTCTTCGTAGTCACAAGCGTATAATCTCTATTAAGTGCAGGAAACACAAATTTGTTTGATGGGCAAATGAGTGAAAGATATAAACGTGAAATTCGATAAATGTAACATCTGTCATGTGGCAAGTTGGGCGTGTTGGTACATAGTTCTCAGAAAAGCAGCGAAAAAAAAAAAAAGGCACGGACAAGGATGCGGCGACAAGGATGGGCGCTGAACTTTCAACAGTTTTTATTTTGAAAGAATACACTGGGGGGTTATATACATTCTGTACAGCCGATGGCTATCGTTCACGCATGCGCAAATCACCTCTTTTTGGGAAAGGGTGATAGAGGCAATGCTGACAAGGCCCTCTTCCAGACTACATATCTGTTCAGATTCTGCGATTTCTCTTGTGATGCGTTCTTCGGTCTTTCTAGTTACCGAGGCGTTCTCAAGTGCAGGTGAACAATCTTGGCAGGTAAGACAATGACTTGCGAGAAAACCTTAAAAACCATTCCCACGCGCGCATTTTAACGTTCCTGGCACGCTCTTGTAACCTCCCGTTCACGCATCTCCCAGTTTACCCAAGATACGTTTTTTCACAACTTAAGGGAATTTGGTAAACTACACCTTCTGTGTATTCAACAAAAGGCCGCCTGTGTTTTTATTGCGAAAGCGATACTACTCTAGGTTTCGAGCCTTCAGCGTAGCTCGGCGGTAGCCACGTACGTCTTACAAACGTGACGCTGTGACGTCACATCCCCACGTGACACAAGGGTGAGAGCTGAGCTACCAACTCAAGCGGTAGGTGTGGTGCGGCGGTAGCCATGTCTTACCCACGTGATGCTGTGACGTCACACCCCACATAACACAAAAGCGAGAGATGGGCTCCCAACTCAATCGGTCAGCGTGGCGCGGTCGAAGCCGCGGCTTAGTTGACAGAAGCTGCCAATCTGGGTCTCTCGTTTAACATGGGACGGTTATGTCAGAATTAGCCTGCTAGGACCCTGGCATTCACGTTACCACTACAGACCACTAAGGCACGTTCATACGGCTTGGATAAACGGGGGCTTTATATGTGGGCTAAGGAAGAAGAAAAAGAGAAGAAGAACGCTCGGTCACCCGCTGCTAATGCTTTCGCTCAATATTTGGTTCAGCAGAGTTGAGCTCTTGCAATTTTTTTTTTTTTTTTTTTTTTTTTGCCACAGCCACGCTGCTGTGTTGCCCCCGGATCAGTTATCCTGCAAAGCTTTTACAGCTTGTTAGGAGCAGAGAACACGATTTTCACGTCGTAACGCTGGGCTACCTTTTTCACATTGTGCGACAGTGTGTGTATGTAAGGTATCACTGCTAACTTCTGCATACGCTGTCCGCGGGCATCGCACGTTTGTGCCTTACTGCGCATTTTTGTTAGGAGGCCATCAGCGACTGAAACCAGGAGGTGGTGAGGGTACCCAGAGCTCAGCGGGCTTTGGACTTGACGGCCAAACGCTGCTGATATAAGATGCGAGCAAGTTTTGCCGAGAGCGTTTTTGAGGCACGACATGACAATAGCTCGTTTAACGAGCTTCGAGCGGGCAGAATCGAAGGGCAGACATGGTTTGTTGGTGCGCGGTTCATAGCACCGTGTATTTTTTGCGCTGCTTTTCTCACAACAACATCTGCTTGACACTCGGAATAAAACTATGTGCACTCTAATGATTTTAGCAGTAGTAGGAAAGAATTATAACACCAGGTCTAATTTTTGCTTATTTGCTTACAGGTAATAATTGGTGATGTCTCAGTGTCCGGCTGCTGAGCCCTTTAGGTCACTGGACGGAATCCCTAATACGGCGACGTGGTAAGAACGACAGTGGGCGGTATGCTGTAAAGCATGTTGAAGAACACCAGATTGCCCAATACCTTGGAGTCTGTGATAACGGCGCCCCTTCCAGCACATGTGTATGCATTGTCCAGGGTAATCCTCACATACCATACCTGAACAAAGGGGAGAAAATTTGCCTCTTGCCATGTTAAGCAACAAACAGACGATCGCAACTGAGACCAGTTGTTGCAGATTACCAAATAACATATGGCTCATGCCACCACAGACGGATCGGTCAAGAATTTGGGTGCAGAGATATCTTTTAGAGATGTATAATTACATCCCCCAAAATTATTTCTAGAGAAGAGAGAAAGAAATGAAGAAACACCGAAATAAAAAGAAGAAATAACACAAGCAGGAGGCGAACATTGAGATTTGTAGACAGTGATAAAAAACTGAAATTATATAGCAAGGCAGACGTTTAGATTCTATTAAAAAGTTTTGAATGGCGTTGAAAACAGACCTATGGCTGTACCCAAGCATGGTGGCACTGAACGATAATAAGATCTGGCTGCTCAAATTAAGTCCCAGCTGTTGCAAAGACTCTTCAGATACCGTCTTCTCATCATGGTGAAACGGCGGCAAAATAGCAAGAAATGTTCTATTGATTCTGGTTCCTCGTAGAATGTGCAGATAGGAGAAAGCGCCAAGCCAGACTTGTGCATATTGAACATTAGGGGCGGTATACGGCAGCACAGTCGTGTTAGAGATACCTCAATCTGCCGCGATTGGCATGGTCTTCTGCTCCACAAATACCTCAGATACAGATAGTCAACAGATGTTAAAAGAGACCCGGTGTGCATGCCTTATGAGGTGCGCATACGAAACCGCGCTCCTGTTATGTACGCTGTAGCTGGGTGGATAGGCTATACGGGGCCATTAAGAGTCTTCTTAGCCAGGCTATCAGCAACCACATTGACTGTCACATTGTTGTGGCTTGGTACCCACACCATATGTATTAGGCTCAAATGTGAAGTGAGCAATGATAGAAAGGTGTTTAAGATTTGAGAATCTATAATCGAAGAAAGTGATGAGCACAAGGAATACGAGTCTCTATTTATAGTAAGGTGGGTCTAGTTTGTGCAGAGAAAGCACAACCGTCAGAAACTCCGCCTGTAAATTTGGAATGAAATCCGGACGTCGAATAGAAAAAGCCCAGCCTAGAAGCGGACAGTACATTCCAACGCCTACCTTTATGTTGACATTGAGAGGCATCAGTTGCTATCATTATACTAATTGGAAGACTTTGCAAATCATCTTCTAATATTTCACTTAAAATTCGAGGTGAGAAATGCTTTTCGTTATTGAAGAAAATGAGGAAAACTGCAGAGGCTATAGTCTTTTCAAAAATATGCTGGGCTCTACACTGTCGCACGCCTTTGCTATAGCCAGTGTCACCAAAGCAACATGCATTTTCTGACGCCAGGCAAGGGGAACTCGACTCTCAAGGTCGGTATAGATCATTCTAATTGGAACATTTTGATCGAAAACCATTTTGACAGGGAATAAGAATATGCCCACAAACTGTGTGACACGTAGGAGTACGTCTCTTTCAATTAATTTTACGAAGTTGGATGTTAACAACATTGGCCTAATATTGTCCAAACTATAGCCGCCGCTATTATGTTTCAGTAAAGGTATCCCTTTAGCTAGTGTCCATTTACGAAGTATCCAAGAATGCTTAATTGACTAATTTACCAGCTCTAATAACGAATTAGGAGACACCTCAAAGGGAATATTTAACATTTTTATGCTACTCCATCAGTGCAGGAGCAGCAGCTGGCAACCTTATCACTATCGGAGAAAGCTCCGAAAGTGTAATTTGGGGGTCATACTTAACCAAATATACTGGCGCTACAAACATAGAGGCTAAAGGAAGTCCAAGCAAAAAGCGCTTCTCCGATCCTTTACCAAATGTTTGTATTGTTTTGATAGCTTCTTTCGGAGTCGAAACATATGAGGGTAAATTTTCTGAGACCGGTATCTTCTTTCGCGATCTTAAAAATCCGAAAGTGCACATCGGCCATTCGATTTTGAGACGTAATTGAAATGCTCAGAATCATAATCATCTTTTGCGTGTGCGACTGTGCGCTTAGAAATAGCTGCAAAAATTTATAATCATACCAAAATTGGAGGCACTTGTTGTGAAGTAGCTTCTTCCATGCACCAATTCTTATGTAATCACGCGAACAGTCTGAATTCCACGATATAGTAGATTTATTCTCATTTGATGCACGCACCAAGTATTCAGACTTCTTACGACAGTCTTCAGTGGCCAGGCATATACGTTTTGATTTCAGTTCTTCTGTAGTAGTTACCTGACGCAAGGGTAGAACTCAAAGATGACTGAAATCGGTTGTGATTAACATATGACCTCAACTGGGCATTCTTCGGAGCTAAGCGGCAATTAACATAAAAACAAATGAACATATGAATGCTAGAGGTATCACCATAAACTGTCGACCAATTGAGTACAGGAACACCAGGGCTGGCGAAAGTTAAATCTATTACAGATTGACTGTGGGTGTGTACGAAGTAGGTCAACCAGAATTCATGCAAGGACGGTTATTTATTATGTGTGTTTCAATACAACAGGCGCTTGCAGCAGAGATCTGTCTTGTAAACCCACGAAACATGGAGATAATTAAAGTCTCCAGCCAAAAGAACCGAATTCTAGCAATTAACGAGTAAGATGTTTAGCGGCCTGGTGTCCTCAACAGCACGATCTAATGTGGCTCCTGAACGAGCTGGCAAACCGGCATACTCGTGTGCTCTCTCCGTAATTTCCTATAATGGCTCAGGTCGTGAACAGCGTTTTCGGCCGATGATTTTAAGAATTTGCTTTTCGCGAAGCCTACAGAATTTGCAGAGTTAATTCCACCTCAAAGACGGCATTTGACGTTTTACTGTGTACCTGAATTCGATGTATGAGCATCACCACATTTGCAACATCGCAAGGACGATTTGCAACAACCAGCAGTATGGCCATAGCGCCAGCAATTGTTCCACTGCAGAGGCTTAGGTGGTAGGGGTCAACACGGAAGGTCAAAGGCCATGCTTTTATATCTAATGGGCAGATGGTACCCACAAAGGTTACGATCACCGATTATTTTGGCAGTCTCACAATTGTTTACCTTCCGGCTGCAGCAATAGCAACATCTGCCGCGAGGAGGAGGTCAAGTGTTTCTACTGGAGTCAAGAAGGAAGCTACACCTCGGACAAGACCTTTTCTGCAGGTCAGGTGGGAAGGTATGAAACTGCTTTCCGGATGTGATGCAAACGAAGAGTAGTTTAGTAGTTCCTTAACACATGCCAGGTCAGGTAAACGCCACATAATCACGCCACGACCAAATTTGCGCATCTCAGTGATTCCTTCGTAGAAGGAAGTGGCTTCCTGAAAAGCAGCTCGAAGCTTCTGGGTTGTTCAATTTTATGGTGCCACCATTCCTAAAAACCAGCGCTACAGGAATGCTGCGGGCGCCGGAGCTCGAGACAGATCATTAGAAAGAAGGGAAACCCTTGGCCGGGAGACTACGAAGACATTGCCTTAAATTTCCAATCTCACCGCGTGCGTTAGCCACACAAAAAAGACGCAAAGGTGCAATGTGAAAAAACAAAACCAGGTCTAGCAACACAATACTTAGACGATCCGACCTGAGATTATAAAGGCGTCCAGCGGAACATTAACAACCATTGCTGAGAGATAGCTCATGCCTTACCGGTGGGGTCCTCCTCTGCCTGTCACCCCTTGATGTTGTTTTTGCCCCTTTGCGTGGACACACATGCAAAAAAAAAAGAAATTGTTCTTCTTCGTCGCGCTGACACAGACCGCATTGATGCTCACTACTATCAATTAGAAGGTATTATTTTCGTATGTCTGTTATCGGGATCATCCTTCACTTGCTTATTGTTCTTAAAAAAAGTGCGCAATAGCTTTAAGACATATATTTTATGCGTTCTGACTAATAGCGTAACTATTATGTTCCTCCGCTGTGATCTCAAAATAACCGCTAGTGACTCGAACCTCCGTTAAAAAATCAGGAACACAAAAAATGGACAGTGTAGTATGCAGCAGGGCTTGTTGAAAACTGTCTGCTCTTAAATGCTCTTTGATAACGGCGACACAGCACATATTCAAGAGCGCAACGTGTGATGAAGCACCTGTGAAGCAAGCATGCAGTTGTTTCGCAATAGCGTCTGCCATTCTATAGTAAAAGGCACGAGTATCTGAACCTGATTATGGCAGAAGCATTGCTTGCTCTTAATCTAAAGCCTTACCACCACATCATGTAACTTATCTACAACTACATCTAGCTTGCAAAATCAATACTCAAAACTATCAGCAACCACTAAAGTAGTCAATAGCACAATGCATGCGCATGTGTTTTCTTATCATCGCGCTCAGCGCTCACAACTTCAACAGAGTCGAACCATGCGCTTTCATGCCGCCATCTTGACCCAGAGGCAGAAATCGTAATTTATTGAGAGCAAATAGGTGACATATGCTTCAGAAGATAATTATCCTTCACTCTTTACCTGTATTGCAGAACATACTAAATCTTCAAGATAAAAAATAAAACAATGATTTCAAACAAGGCTGAAAACACTCCTCGAGTACACGCTGCTTTCTTCTGCGTCGAGTTCAACACAATAATTTAAGGCACACCAGGAATTCGAATCCATGCTTAACACTGCACACACAGGGGTATATGGATAATACCTCAGTAATCTGCGATTCGCTGATGACATTGCCTTGCTAAGTTACTCAGGAGATGAACTGCAAATAATGATTGGTGACTTGACAGGAAAAGTAGAAAGGTAGGATTTCTTTATTCAAGAGTTACCCCGCATTGCATGAAGGCGTTATACATATTCACTTGCAGAACACACTTGCATTTCGGAAAGCTGGTTCCATTGTTGCACTGTTTTAACAAAAAATTAATTTGCAAAGAGGTTCGTCCTGGTACGATACTCTCTAATTTTGAGAGAGTGGTCATGTCGTTTAGAAATGTAAAACGGCTGTTTTAAATACTTCAAAATCAATCCCCGTTTTTCCGTGAATTATTAAGTACAGCAATTGTAGCCTCAACTTTCTTCTACGGGAAGCGAATGGTTCCCACTCTAATTATTCTTTCATTGCTGTACAACTATCCCTTCGCCCGTACCTCCCCAAGACGAACCTTGCTGCTCTATTATGAATTTTCTCGATTTTGTCAATTGATACCTAATGTGCAAGGTCCCATACAATACACGCATATTCCATGACGTATCGAACACAAGAGAGAAAAGCAGTTTTCTTGAGGTTTGGCTACGAACACCTTAAACTTCGCTGTATAAAATTTAGTGCCCTACCGGCTTTGGTAACCACATGGTCTATATGAGCATTTAAAATCAATTGCATATTTAAAATCAATATGCAAAAGACTAAGGTAATGTTCAACAGCCTCGGGAAGGAATAGCCGTTTTCGTTAGGTAGCGAAGCACTGGAAGTAGTAGGCGAATATGTCTACTTAGGACAGGTAGTAACCGCAGATCCGGACCATGAAAAGGAAATAACCAGAAGAATAAGATTGGGATGGAGCGCATTTGGCAAGCACTTGCAGATTATGACTAGCAGCTTACCGGTATCGCTCAAGAGGAAAGTATACAACATTTGCATCTTACCTGTACTCACCTATGGAGCTGAAACGTGGAGGCTAACCAAGAGGGTTCTACTTAAGTCGAGGACAACGCAGAGGGCTATGGAACGAAAAATGGTAGGGGTAACATTAAGAGATAGGAAGCGTGCAGAGTGGGTCAGAGAAATAACTCAAGTTACCGGCATTCTAGTGGAATTCAAGAAGAAGAAATGGGTATGGGCAGGACATTTAGTGCGAAGAGAGGATAACCGATGGTCGCTTAGGGTAACAAACTGTATTCCAAGGGAAGGAAAGCGTAGCAGGGGGCGGCAGAAAGTTAGGTGGGCGGATGAGATTAAGAAGTTCGCAGGGGTCAAGTGGATGCAGCTAGCACAGAACCGGGTTAACCGGAGAAATATGGGAGAGGCCTTTGCCCTGCAGTGGGTATAGTCAGGCTGGTGATGATGATGATGATGTCACAGGGGAAGGTGTATATGGGAACTATGACATTGGCCACGACAATTTGCGTAGCACTGACAAACCGAGATACAGATTTCCGGTTGCTACGCACGAGATTTGGTTGCAAATGTTCGAGCACAAACAATTTTAACCTCCCAACAATTTAATCAACAACTAAAATATTAAAATAATCAAGACCAAGGCATGGCCATATATACACATTTGCTTCTAATAATAAAACTAATCAGCCAGAAATAAATGTGCGCATTCTCAACCTCATTCAGAACAGCTACATCCGCCTGGGGTTTTAGCAGTAGCATCCCACTACTTTAGCGATAAAATTCATCCAGACAATTTGGTCATTGTCGGTGGAATCACGGGAATCTTACATTTCCATACCTTCAGTGGTGACTCTCAGAAGCTCATTTACGTGGTTATAGGGAACTTCGGCTCGGCGACAAAACCAGGCTGAGGGTCGAAAGGAGCGCTCACGGTCGTTGTGGGGATCGGTAGCAACAAAAGATGGCAAACAACATTTTGCAACTTTGAAAACATAGTGACGTAGTGGGGAACAACGAGAAGCCAAAAATGCTGTGGATTGGATCTCATATCTTCCTTCAGTGATCGGTGGATGCTCCACTCAGCACATAAATGCATCTCGTCTTCATCGTATGGGCAGCCGACTGCTGGAAGAGCCTCACTTAAGTTTACTGTCTGTTGCTACATATACACATAGAAATATCGCAGTTTTTTTTTTTCGTTGTCGCAACGACTTCAGTTGGGTATCACAACACGGCTCCACTTTCTTGCAGCTCTCTTCTTATGCTAGCGCCCGGACCCCGTCGGTTTAAAGCAAGGTCGCTCGCCGTATTCACCGCACTTTCTTTCATGTGGAAGTCTAAATTTCTTTTTTTTTACCACAAGCCAGCTATGGACAATGTGTTCTTTCGTGTACATGTCCGTCTTCCGGCACTATTAAACGAAATTCTCCGCAGTGCGAAAAAATATATTTGTTACAAATTAAGGAGGTGCTGTTAAGGTAGTGCGTAGGAAAATAACTGGCAGGGCAGCTTTTTAATTTATCTAGTTATTCATGGATTGCTTATAATCTGCGCGAAGAACTTCGCCATTTATACGTTTGCACTGCCAGAAATTGAAACTCGGAAGCAGCCGTTTCAAACAAAATCTGTACATCTAAAACAACTCAAGCAATAGAAATTTACAAGCATGGGCCTACAGCGAGCTACGCATTAGCTCAAAGCTGGTATGCATGGGCCAATCGCGGTGAAGGCTGGCAAAGTCCGCGATGCGTCGGCATCGTAGGTACGAGGCCGACTACCGATGAATGGCTGGTATCAGACCATAGTCAATTCGCAAGCTTCGGAAAAGCTATGCGGGCTACCTCAGCTCACAGATTTTGTTCAGCTATTTTGGCACAGATTATTGATGGAGGGGCGTGGCCACAGGTTGGCTTTCTTTTAATGTGAGGTAAACGCCGTGGAAAAAAAAAATCACGGAGTGACCGGCTGAATAGGAATACAAAATGAGCAGTCAGCGCGATAGGCAGGCAAACCCCCATCTGATGCGCGGACGTCTCTTTTTCACATCGCCTTTACTGTGCACATAACGCAATATGCAAGCCTCATAGCATCGCCGAAAACTTACACGCAAGGAATAAAAAGTGATATTTAGAAGAAGGTTTACTGTGCATTAATCTCAGTATACCAGTAACTAGGATATGGCTACAGGAAAGGCGTTGCTGCTGAGCTGAGCTGATCCAGTGTGTTAGAAAAAAACGAAAGCAAATACCACTTTTCGAAAAAGAAACAAACAACGTGTAAAACGTGCCAGTAGCTCGGGCCCACGTTCTGCAGCCTGGTGAAAGAAGAAGCTTTTCTGCAACTGTTCAGACGTATTACTGCAGCTGTGCCTAGTGTACCTGATAAAAGTGCTACGCCGCAGGTGCCACTATACTTCTAAGCATGGAAATCCTGGTGCCCGGACGGCTGCTGTCAAAAGACCTATTCACCAGCGAGTCTTTCGACTGCTACGATGCCTTCGGACAGGGCTTGTTCCAGTGGCGGCTCGTGGTCTTGTGCACTCTTTCATCTTTCTTGGTGAACATCCATGGCCTCGTCATCCCGCTGATTTCAAGCGACGTGGATCATTGGTGTAAGCAGCCGGCAACCTTCAATGTGTCGGATGTAGTGTGGAAGAACGAAGCTATGCCCGTGGGCAGAGATGGACGGCTTAACCGATGCCACCTCTACAAGCACCCGGAAGACCCGAACGACACAGAGAGCGTCCCCTGCCAAGAGTGGGAATACGACGACGATCAAGCGAGGACGAGCATCGTGAGTGAGTGGAATCTTGTCTGCGAAAGACGAGTACTCATGACCGTAATCGTTGCTGTCTACAACTCCGGTGCCTGCTTCCTTACGGTTGTGGCTGGCTCCATCGCGGATAGCATCGGCCGCGAGCCCGTCTTTCTGGCAGGCGTCTCGCTACTCACTGTCTCCACACTGGCTGGCTGCCTATCCACAAATTATGTGATGCAAACCACCATGAGGTTCTTAAGCTCGGGCAGCTCCAGCGTGGTCATGAGCGTCGCTTTTGTGAGCTTATTTGAAGTCACCATTCACGAAAATAGGCCACTCCACATTGTCGTCTCTGTAATGGTCGGCTTTATGATTTCTGAGGTTTATTACCTCAGTTTTGTGCCGTTGAAGCTGTGGTGGCCACTAAAGCAGGCCATTTTTCTTCTGCCGACTGTGCTCTTGCTGCCCTTTTTCTGCACTATCCACGAGTCACCACGCTGGCTGGTTTCGAAGGCGCGACTGGAGTGTGCCGAGGCCGTGATGCTGGCAGCCGCCGAGGTCAACCGCTTTTCCTACGCGGACACCGCGTCCATGGTGCACAAACTAAAGATGGACGTCGTTTTCAACTCCCAACGCCTGCCCGCTATCGACAGCCGTGTGCTCGGGGGGTGCTCTGTTCCGCGACGTGTAATCACAATGTGCGCTTCCTGTTTTTCTATAATGTTCGCCTCATTCGTTTCCATATATATTCCTGTCCAGAGGGAAGAGCTTTGGTTCAACTATACCACGTTTGTCATGAAAGCACTTGGCTGCGCAGTAATGTACCCGATGTTGAGAAAGGTAAAAATGCTGACTCTAATGATAACATGCTTCGCTGTGTTAGGAACTCTGCAGTGCCTACAGAGCATTGCTGCCGGCGCGGAAGTTGTGGTTGTAATCGTGGCAGCGATTATAGTATCGAAGACAGTCGTCCTTTCGGGCGTTATTTTAACCTTCACCTATGTCCTTGAACTGTTGCCAACTGCAATCCGCGGCACTGCCGCATGTTGGGCTTATGCGTGCGGACGCCTGGGTGCTCTCGCCGCCTTCGTGGCTCCTGCGCTTCAGCTTATCGGGAGGGTGGACTTGGTGTACGCCTTCGCCGGGCTTCTGCTGTTCGCGTCCGTAATCGCCCAATGTGGCCTGCCTCGTGCTACCAGCGTCGAGTGCGCGAAAGAGGCGGCCAAACAACAGCGCTCTACCATAAGCCAGCGCAGCATAGAACACATGAAGAGCAGTCTGGTTGCTAGAAAACACACGGGCAGCTCGGACAGTCGATCATCTGGTTCATCTCGCGGCCGTTTTCGGGACGACCATTCGCACGGAAACTAGGAAGAAAAACACTGCCACCAGTTTCCTAATTGCCTCGGTACACTTCTTTCTTTTCGGAATTAGGTTACACTTTATTAAGGACTCAATTGACTCAATTGATTTGCAATTAACTCATCAATCTTATGGTGTACTTGAACGTTTTTTAGCTTATGTGTGATAAGTACTTTCTGAGTGTTTTCGGAAGTTTCCATGAAATTCGTCTCTTTACGATACTGAAAATAAAGTACTAAAGAACCTTTTGCAGTTTGTTTCACTTGAAGTGCAATAGCATGTTCACGATGGAAACGTATATATGGTTTAGTGTTCCACGCACGTCCAGAAAAAAGCATTAAGGGGACACAAGTTCCGGCGTATACACATAATGCAATAGCACCCTGTGGTCCTATCTACACGTACAAAATACTTGCAGCCATAACGTACCACTTCATGTGAAAAACCACACGACATGCACATAAACGTTTTCCCAAGCTGTATTCAAAAGCGTTTCTTGCTTAGGTATGGTCAGAAGGGTCGTGTGCTTGAATACCGCTCGGAACTCTGGATATTCAGGTCCCACCATTTTAGACATGTGACATATAATTTTCGTTGCATGCCAAGAGTCAAGTTTATTTGGCGTGTGGCGTCGCGTTTACGTGAGCTTCCTTTGTTGCTTGACATTGCCGGCCTAGATACCCGGTTTGGACGTCATGGTACTCTAGACCAAGATTTTTTATTAAAGGCTATAATGATACCGACATCGGCTTTTCTGAGGGTAAGGAGGGAAGCAGGTTGTATCACGTGTTTCGAGGAAGGTTGCCGCTGATTTTTAAAGGTAGAGTTTATGAGATATAAAGAGAGCGTTTGCTGTGCAATTATGCCAGGGTTGTCAGATTGGTACCTGTACGAAGGCCGCCGCTACAGCACTTGGTTGGCCTGGACCGCTGCCCTCCTTGCCGTCATTACACACCTTGAAAGTGCGCACGACGTCAAATTTACGACGATGAGATTGCGGCGCCAGCATCCAGATGAAGACGTCGCCCTACACATTTACGACAAGGTCCGTCTTCTTCAGGCCTCTAATATCGAGTGGCCCAGGTCCGCTGCTAAGCAGTACATCGTAGACGGGCTTCACGATGCCACCCACGCATCCATTATGGCCACACTGGACATCGACGGCCTGTCCATTTTCGTCCACCGGGCGGCCGCCTTGCATGACACCGTCACTCATCGCGGGATTCTTGCTGCCGCCGGGAGATCCGCAGCACCCCAAGCATGCTGCCTGCCCACGCATAAATTTCTAGAACCATCCTGTTCCTTTCCTGCCGGTGCATGTCGACGGCATCGGGGAGTTGACCGCACTCGTTGACACCGGCGCTCTGCGAACGGCTTTGCACCAACGTCATGCACCAGTCCCTCTGAGTCAATGGACCTGGTCTCCACTGCAAGGCTTGGGGGTAAGCGCCGTTCCTGCTAGTGCAGTCAATCTCTGTATAGCACTGAGGCTGCCAGCTGGAGGTAGTGACAGCAGCAACAAGTATTGGAGTGCAGCTTCTTCCGTTTCCGTCACCACTGTGGGTGCCTCACGAGGGCAGTTCCACACCTACGAGAACTATCGGATACTGCGCAAGGAGACCAAGCCAACAGCAAGTAACTGGCATTGGAGAAACTTTCAGAAGCATGACTCTCAACAAACCTTGGCAGAACGCTTAGGAGGCAACTACCCAGAGTCCCGTTCAGAGAGCAACGCGCCACTCACTGAGTCAGAAAACATGCAAAGATTATCGATGCGAATATCATCATGGTTCCGCAGGAGGACAACCCGAAAAAAAAAAAAAAAAAAACGCCATGCGCAACAAATGCGGCGGCAGCGATGTGATGGTTATGGCCGAATGTGATGTAGTTAGGCGACGATGATATGAAGAGTGGAGGAGAGGAACAGGAGAAGACGAGGAAGATAGGATAAAGCAGGGCGTTACAAAGAATGCCCAGTATTTTTTTAGTTCAATGCAGTTGATTAATTAGTGAACACTATAATTAGCAATGTTTTACTTATGGCTTGAGAATGCAAAAGTTTGAGGTCTCGAAAAACAGATAGCTACGTTGTTTCCATAACGCTACGACTTCCACCGCCCTAGTAATAGGCGTTCAAAACAATGCTGTCACATGACCAGCTGTTATTTTAAAACATTCGCCAAGTGCGTACAGTCGGCTTCATCATAGAAAGCACGGTCCAGAAAAGTGGGTTTTGTTATCTCGGATGCGTCTCGAGGCTCTAAAGTGACGCCCCAGTCATGGGGACGTTTTCTTTTTATTGCGCCAGGCATCGTTTTCGGTTTGTAAAAATATCAGTTTACGTAAACGCTAGTTTAATTAAAACAACGTAGCTAGACGTTTTTCGAGATCTACAACTTTTAAAGTTACACTTTTTCTCTGAAGCCAATAATAAAAAAATGGCTAATTAGTCTTTACTGATTAATCAACTGTAGTGAACGACAGAAATACTGGAAGTTAGTGCAGGCGACTCTGAATATCTCTGAATTTGTTTTACTGTGCTTGGACAAACTCTAGCTTTTAGAACCTTGGCCCAAATTAGCTGAGACATCAGGTGTCAGGTGTGTCTGTATATATATATATATATATATATATATATATATATATATATATATATATATATAGAGAGAGAGAGAGAGAGAGAGAGAGAGAGCGAAGGGTACGCTTCGCTCTATAATTTTTTAAGCGGCCAAGTACGTTATATATATATATAGTGGGAAGGTTTAGTGCTCAGGCTCGGCAACTTGTGGTGGCACTCTGGATTTAGCCGGGCTGGGTTCAAATAATTTTGAGCGAGGTCCTAAAGACCTTGAGATGGGTCCGATAGACCTTCGGTACGTGTGAACATGCGTGTGACCATGTCCTAATTAAGTGCAGGTAAAGTGTACTGAAATATTCTAGCATACTCCATCGGTATAGGTGTCCACCGAAAAGTGAAACATATATACTGCGCCTTCCTTCCCCGTTCCTCCCTAAAAAAATCAACATCTTTAAACATAGGATACAGTATTTAAAAATCGCGAAATGAGGTGTTACAAGCGCTATCAAGTCTCTACGGCGAACCTTGAGCGTCCTCCTAATGCAAATCGTCAAACAGTGTACAGCATTGCTCAACCACGCAGAATTAGGCTTGGCAGATGTTTAGCTTGTATAAACAGATTAAAACATAACACAAGATGTGAAGAATAGAAACGGAAGAGCTATACTTTGGAGGAGATTGATGCGCTGCATTTGTAAATAAGAAGGAAGAAGATGAAGAATGGATTGCGCTGTTGGAAGCACCTCATCATGCAGGTTTTGATATCCTCGCTATTTCTGGTTGTTGCCACGGCAGACAAAGAAGGTAACATTGCAGCTTCCTGTTCTTCATTACACCACGTTTGCATGAGGAATTGTAGCGACTGGTTCATATTTTTAGGCAGCGAATGCGCGGCTGTGCGCTAGAGAAATAATTGCAAATATCCCTTGCTGTGTAATTCCGCTCAACTTAATATTTACTAAATATGTTTGGTTTGGCGATAGCAAGCGCAAACCAAGTGTAAGGCTTTAAGAAGCCCCTTACCAGGCTAAAATGACAGGCTGCAGAGAGGCTTGCCTTGATTCGTGCTAGAACAAGAAGAAAAAAGGGCATACACAAAAGAACATAAATTTGGCGAATTCACATTTTGGCGACGCGGATGGTTACTGAACTTGAGTACTCGAGTCCATATCCGACCGCGGTGGTCGTGTTTCTATGGAGGCGAGATGCAAAGGCGTTCTTGAATGTTTAATGTCAGTAAATGTTAAAGATCCTCGGGCGCTCGGAATTACACTCGTAGCCTTCGACTACGACACCTTTTTCTTTTTTTTTTTCACTCCTGCCTCCTTCTGTTTCCCTACGACGCGTTCCACGTGTCCACCGAGAAGTGTGACAAATATTGCTTCTTTCACTCCATGTGATGCCCCGCAAAAAAAAAAAAAAGATAAAAAGCCGGGGTGGTACAGTGGTAAGACGCCCGACTACTGTGCCGGAGTTCCAGGGTTTGAACCCGACCACGGCGGCTGCGTTTCGATGGAGGCGAAACGAAGTGGCGTCCGTGTTCTGTGCGATGTCAGCGCACGTTAAAGATCCCCAGGTCGTCGAAATTATTCCGTAGCCCTCCACTACGGCTCCCCTTTCTCTCTAGCCACTTTCACTCCCACCTTCATCCCTTCCCTTACGGCGCGGTTCAGGTGTCCACAGAGCAAGTGTGACAGATACTGCGCCTTTCCCTTCCTATGAACCAACCAACCAACCAACTCCATGTGAATCAATTATGATTTAGGCACTGAGGAGGTTCAGCACTATAAGATTTTTTGTTGGGATTTAATCCACGGAGACAGTGCGAGAGATAACTGCGCTTTTCCTTACCAATAAACCAATCTACGTTAAGATTTACATCATAATTATTTTGCGTAAACACCTAAAATTGTGACGCATACCTAGTCAATGCTTCGCGGTTGCGGTACTTGAATTCATAACCGCTATAGTCAGGTTAATTTGAGGGTCATGGCGTTTTAAACAGGTGTGCTTTACATGTGAGCCCGTACCTGATGATCTTGCCGCCTTGGAGATCTTGCTCCTTGGAGCTCACGCCCTCACCACGGGGATCCAACGCGCCTTGCGTTTAGCATTGGTCTGATGCTTCGGGACCGAATGTTTGGCAGATTGAATGGTCATTGTTTCTTTCTAGAGCCGTACACTGGCATATTTATGCAATGAGCCCATCACTCGGGCTTCTTCCCGGGATTGCTCCTCTAACCGACTCTTGCCAGCTTGATCAGCACATCGCATCTGCGGGACTGGCAGCCAAACTTGAGCGCTCCCCTGGCAATGAAGTTTCTCAAGGGGACGAGAACACCGCAGCAAATAGCCTAGCGAGCCAAGACAAACATTCAGCCTGGCGGCACGAGAGAGAACTTGAGACATCATCAGTAAGAGCATTATGGAACACAGTAAAGTCCTTCATATGCGAATTCTATGTTCGTTAGCCTAAAGCAGCGAGGGAAGCTGAAGCCACGGATTGTGTGTCTGTATTTGGGTTGTATGGCAAAAGGAGCCAGCAACGGTCTCACACTGGGTGAGCAGCTGGACTTGAACGCTGAAAGGAAAGAACAGTGAAAAGATCAGTCCGCAGTGCAGACCACATAATGAAACAAGTGTGCGTCCCTCATCTTACGGAGAACTGCTGCTTCTCGTCCTGCAATCCTGCTAAAAAACGAGGCGGGCTCGTTTAAATGCTAGTGAAACGCAAAGATGCGCCGTGCAATATCAGTGCACGAGAGAAAAAAAAATGCAGTTTATTGTCATTCGTCTATCTCCCTTCTTCAATTTATTCCTCTATTACTTATCGCATGGCTTGGTTGGGATATCCACTGAATGCTTTATGTAGCAGCCAAAACTACGTATAGGCCAGAAACTGCACTAAGAGCCAACATTCTACGTGTGTGCGTTGGATTCAAGATTTCAGGTGTCGAGGCATCCAATTCCGCTAGCAGGACATAGTAAAGGCGCTCGTATCTGATATCATTAGGAGCGTCCACCATGTACATAGATTTTACTTAACAGAAGTCTTCCTTTCACTGAAATGCAGCTGCTTCTGTTTGGGTGGACATAAAGATAAAATCGGCATAAACACTCTAAGGTGGCATTCGTTTTTCTCCTATAAAAGAGAACCTCCACTGCTTAGCTTCAGCACAGGAACTGCACCGGTTTAGCATACCAAGGGCGGTGAGCACTGTGAATTACTGATTGCATGCGGCCTGTTGTGTCTGAAGGATAGCGGTCGGCTGCGGGTGCCGAACGGATAGCTTGATTCCAGAAGGTGAAAATATATCTACTTTTTACTACATACCAAAATAATGGTAAAATCCTTTCTGTTGGGGTGGAGTTCATTAAGGGAACGCGTTTATAAGTTACCAGTGTAGAAAGGTTTCTTATAATTAAGGTGTAATAATTAGAACACCTCTAGCTATTCTATTGCTCAAGCACATTAGTGAAGGCCTATAATCACCTTTGCAAATGAATAGTCATAGCAACGACATGTAGAAATGTTTGAGAAGCTTCTGGTGGTAGCACAGCTATATTTTTAGGATCCGAACAGTAAAATCAAGACCCTGATTGTTTGAATAGTGAAACGAAAAGTAAGGGCCAGGAAAAGCAATAAGATTTTGCATAGGGTGTAAAAAAATTTAGCCCAATGCGGCTTACGTTAATCAGAAATTCCACATCATACGCATAAAACGGTACCCGTCACAGTGGGCGCAAATGTCAATGTCGTCTGAGTGAAGGCTCTATGAGTGAAACGCCCAACCTTCAAAATCACCACTAAGCATCTACCTAGCTTCAAGGGCCTGTGCGCTTGGCACGAATACCACTAGATATCTATGCTTTAGTATTAACGATGAGATGAAGTTATAGCATTTACACGCTCCAATAGTCTAGAAACTTATATCCCAACGGGCATGGAAGCTCCTGCAAACAAACAGTGGTCAGAATGTGTTCTGCTGACGAGTTTTTGCAACGTGGCGAAAGTTGGCCTGAGTACGATGATAGCTAGGCCAGAACGCTGAAATTGATTTCATTCTGCTCAGCCGAGCGACTGAACATGTTCATTCGGCGATACGAGCCAGTGTACCATCGCCCAAAGCCGAGCTATGTGCGGCCAAAACGTTCCATCGAGGATGTTGAAAGCGGCCACGTCAGAGTGCAGCTTCAAAGCAGCAAAAGGTGAGTGCGCGAATTATTTTCTTGTGTGCGAAGGAAAAAGGACACACCACTAGGTATCGTTCCGCTCAATCTATATGAGATTCAGCGCATCTAGAGGAAACGAACTAAAATTTTCGTTTTATATCAAATTAATGCGCCTTCACTGATTACACATTCTGCGCAAACATGCAGGACATGATACTTTTCGCTGATAGACTCGCATTGCTTCGTTAACTATGCTAATACGACATTTTTCCGGATACCAACCTTAGTAAAGGGGTGAGAGGGACTAGCGGTAAATATTTGCCCGTATTTACTGTCATTCGTGCTGGAAACAGAGTGCTGGACCTCCGCCTTTCTGCCGACACCCACGTCTTCCTCAAGGACTTGGTCGTGAAGTCCTCTACCGATGGGATTGTTCGCGTCGACACAAGCCATATTTACAGCGGGTCCGTGGTTGGTGAGTGCAACTCCTCTCACCCTCTGGAGTGGCGTACTCTCAAAGTCGTCTTGCGCGGCATATTCATTACGGTAGCGTTGATGCTGTAGCGGCCAGGTTGGCACGATCCGATCTTTTACAAGCTAGAGCCGATCGGATTATGTGGCATGATGGCCACGCCCGCAAAAGCATCATCAACACAACCTAAATGGACATGTAGGAGAAGACATGGGATAATACCATCGCTATTCTTGCCGCTTTCTGTCATTCGTTGCGAGATAATGCGAAGACAAGTAAGCATGTTGATCGGATGCAGTAGAAGGGAGATAATGGGCTTGGCCTCTTATCCCCTCACACTCTTCTCATCGCGAATGTTCGGGCAATCACAAAGGATGTTGTTCCTTCTCCCTGGTGCAAGCTGTAACATTTTTGTTTTCTTCATTTGCGTACACACCGCCAGCAAGCGGTAAGAATTCCCTTTCGCCAACATTTGTGAGCTTTCATATTCTGGCAGTTGTTAGATTTTAGACGCTCTTGGTGCTGTTTGCCAGTCTGGGAACAAAATACATGACACAGAAATAATTGCCAGCAGAGTATACTAAAATGTCCCTTCTGTCAAAATTTCACAATGTCAAAAGGGGAAAATGTCTATTTAAACACATTGCAGGTGATTGCTTTGCCCAAGCAGGAATTAACTATATAAACATTCGCATTTTATTTCTTGTTATGTCCCTTCATAAGCGTTAATAGTCTCCTACGATGGCGTACCAACATTGAGCCTGCTTCTTGCGGTGGATCATAAGCGGCACGATGTCTTTTGTTGTGTGTGTGAATCGAAGGAACCCTAACTTTCAGCCTCGTTTCCAAATTTTGAACTTCGACAAAGACGCTTACATTTGCGCAAATGTTCAGCGCAATAGTCCTTATCGTTTCTTATGCATTTTGTTTTTAACTCCACTACATTGCTCCAGACGGCATACGTCTCTACATATTATAGAAAATACAACATTACAAGACTTTCGGAAGAAGACCTCCCTGTTCTATGAATTTTAGCGAAGAGTGCATGCCCTCCTCTGAATCTGTCATAAAACAGCACTTGGAAATACTTTTTTTGTAGATGTGTTCCAGACAAGGCAGCGAAAAAGTGTGTGAATGCGAGACGTAAAACTAAAGTAGTATTTCGAACTACAAACGGTAAAGCTAAGGACGCTTCAAAAAGAGCCCATATGTCACACCATCTCGCTGCAAATGCTTTTTAGGCATGCTATACAAATATCATATTCGGGTATTGTTTCTTGACTAAAACAGGAAGCATTATGCAAAACCAGAAAACATTTTAAACGTGGGCATGTTCCAGGTGCGCCTGGTAGCCGCGTGTTCGGATCCCTGCGCGACGGTGTGTTCGAAGGCAGCATCGAGACAGGTTCGGGTGATAGCCTCTATGTAGAGCGTGCGGAGAGGTTCTTCAGCAACAGCCGGCCATTCCATTCGGTGCTCTACTCAAGCGCCGACGTTGAGTTCCCCGCCCAAGGAAGTGGAGCTCGGTGGTGTGGCCTGCACGGTGCCACCGAAAAGTGGATGAATGAGGTGCTCCAGAGGTTTCGCCACAAACCCCGCAAGCAGGTTAGAAGAATTAATCGCCTCTCTCATTTTTTTTTCTTTTTGGTCTACAATGCTGAGAACAGCCTCTGGCAGAGGCTAATACACCTAAATCACCACACGTTGTTACGCCAGATCACTCATGCAAAGTGATAGGGGATTTTGAATTCCAAACAAAATTTACTTAAATAAGGTGCCACAATTTGAACAAAAACACAAAGTTCTCATTACAGAGTCATAAAAAGCTTTTTCGTTGTCCTTGCAGAATCTGCACTGGAGAAATGTGTAAGCCTGAGCGTTGCTGTGTTGTCCGCGAGATATGTCAGCGGGATTCCACGATACTGCGCCATTCTTTTCCTGCAAACCAATTATAGAACGCCGGTGAACTTTGATGCGATAAATGAACCGCTGGTTGTGTTCGACAAGGGGGCGCGCGATGTACCATGTGCTGCAGCAACGCTCAGGCTTTCGCATTTCTCCACAGCAGATTCTGCAGTGCTCTCAAAACTGTTTTGTAGCGAAAGGTATACATTGGCCACGAACGAGAAATTTCTCGCGGCGGGAGGCACAGAGCCGTGGCCCAGCAACCGCCTTAAATGGCGGACCTCGCGCGCTCGCCGCGCCATCTTTCAATCAAGAAGCAACCAGAAGAAGATGATGATGTCTCGTCTTTAATGCAGCGGGAATCTAACCTCTGCCTCTCGGATTGGACTAGATTAGATTGGATTCGAGTGGACTGGATTGGATTACACTGGATTGGATGGGTTTGGATTGGCATGGAGAGGAGAGGAGTAGACAGTCCAGTGCCAGGCGCACACGCTTTCGCTATGTGTATCCATGCTTAGCTGAGCTAAGCCACAGCCAATTTTTTGTTTTCACTTGCACCGTCTGCGGATGAAGCAAACCCGGTAATGGGATACCGTGATGCGGAATTTACAATCGAAAGAGGTGATTTCGTCAGTAGTCTTGTTTCTGCTCAAGGAACGGCTATAAAGGCAAAATAGAGCCTAAATATTTTGCGATGTCATATAAAACGAGAGAAGACAACCATAAAGCCCAGTTTTAAGTCCTGTCAAACTTTCGATGCATGCCATGCGTTGTTACATTTTCACGTCTACATTTCCCCTCTCTCTTTACTGCTGGCAAGTAGTGTTCCATAGTGGTACTCTGCGCCCACAAGGTTAGAAGCACTGCGCCGTGAATACGCTTTTCTGTTCATGTTGCGATTGACATGTGCAGAAACTTGCCGTCGAGCAGATCAGCAGAAGACGGAGGCTACAATCCATTCCAGAGGCGAATCCTTATGACGACGAAAATGGCACGTCCCCAGTAGAGCGGAACAACAACATTCGCTACAGGGGTGGTGATGACTCGAAACCAGACACCGAAAACGGCGACGAAGGTCGGCATGCAGACAGTGAACTCGGGGATCAGAAGCCTGACGGATATGGAGACCTATATGAGATGAAAGTACCGAAGATAAAAAGAAGACAACCTCGCAGGGCAGCTCTGTCACGCCGCGTGTGCAACCTCGAGGTCACTGTAGACTACACGTTCTTCCAGCGCTTTTATAAAGAAAACGAATCCTTGTCCGTTATACGTGAGAAGTTGGTCGAATACGTGGCGACTATGGTGGACAAGGTGAACCAAATTTTTAGCAAGACAAACTTTGGTGGCATTGAAGACATTCACTTCGTGATTCAACAAATCACCGTGAGTAAAACATGCTTTACTCGGATAATAAGTACTTTCTTTTGGGCGAGTTGGTTCATATTAGCAAAAGGAATAAATTTGTGCAAAAGGTTGAGGAAGAAAGAGACACGACAACAGGACAGAGCACGAACTTCGAACTGGTTTTATTAGAGAAACTGTGCCTACAATATAATAAAGTCAAATCAGATAACAATGCGATCCAATATAGTCACGTGTGCACACAACCAGCAAAACACCCACTGCCAAGCAGGGCAAAAAAAAAAAAAAAAACAAACAACTAACTGTTATCTCAGCTTAACATGAGGCCAAATATTGCTTGCTGCACTAAGAAGGGCGAATGATGAAGGCAAGTTAGGTTACACCCACAATTTCAGACAGATGCGCACACGCACGCACGCACGCACGCACACACACGCACGCACGCACACGCATAAGTAGTTTTTTTACCCTGCTTGTTTGATTTCTGATTTCGCATTGTTTTATATGTAGGTACAATTTTTCTCTAATAAAACCAATTAGAAGTTTGCGCTCTGTCTTGCCGTCACGTCTCTTTCTTCCTCAACCTTTTGCACAAGTTTATTCATTTTGCCGTTTACTCGGGAGGACCAAAGCGGACAACGCTGTTCTTTCCAACTCGATTAACGAGTACAAATAGCCGGTATATGGTAATTTAAATAAAGTTAACTGTAATTTTCTGATCTTAATTTGGTCATGGGCAAAGTGCTTTAGCGTTGATGCGGCTGGTTTGAAAAGGCAGGCTTGTAGACAATGGCTGTAACCTGTCTATATTTGAGCACCAACCCCTCTTCGTTGCCCCGTGTCTAGATAGACCAAGATCGCGTTAATGATTGCTGCGCGTTTTTACTCCTTATAATTTGTCGGTTTATAGCAAATTTTTTAAATATACACTGAGAGTGATGCACAATGCGCCTTGTAGCTTTTTCTGTTATACTTGCTCATTACAATATTTATGTGGCGGACGAGCGGGTAAAGCACAAAAGGTAACTAGTAAGGACAAGTACACAATGAAACAGGTTTTACTTGCTATATCTTGTTTTGTACTTGTTTATCTTTATGTTTACGTGCTTAATGTTTTGTTATTATTTCCCCGCCTGCCAGGACCCTTCACTGGGCCTGCTGCATACTCAAAGAAATAATAAGAAAAGGAGACCACGTCAAAATTAGACAGCGCCAATTCACTGCATTAGCCGTTGCCGTACGTGATCCAGCACTCTCTTTAAATCTGCAATTAAGATAGTTTTCTCCTCTCTCCAATTTATGACTCAGTACAGAAACACAGCATATATCGTGGATTTTACTAGTGTAATCTATCAGAAGCATCAATTTTCGAATTATGCATACGGGAAGAACTAATATTCTGCCTGTCAAATCTAGTGCTTACTTTCTTTTTTTATTTTTTATTTTTTTTTTTTGGGGGGGGGGAGAATTTTACCCAAACAAATGTTAACTTTTTTGCCTCATTGCTACTGCTGTTGCCGTTCAATATACACAGTTCCAATTGAAGTAATATAAACGGAGGTCGATGTCGATATAATGGACCTTTCCTGTGAGAGCTGAGCACTGATGCCTGCTACCGCTGTGATGCAGATAAGCGAACCGAGCGAATGTGTCGGCTCCAGGAGCAAGACCAACCAGTTGTGCAGCCTGGGCCTCAGCGCCGCATACATACTTTTCCTCATATCTCAAGTGCCCCGTGACGACTACTGCCTCTCATTCCGGATCAACTACAGGGACTTCGCGGATGGCACACTGGGACTGGCCTGGATGGCGTCGAGTTATGGTGGAGCGCTTTTATCAGTTTGCGGCGATTAACTGGCCTCGGTGCCTCTGAGTCGCACACCTGGGCCCGTATTCCGAGTTGGCGTCGTTATCGAAGTGCCGCTGTCTCACGTGACCTCAAGTCATCAGATTGGTGGAAACGCCGGAACATGATAGTGACACCTCTTCCGGTTCCGTAGTGGCAACAGCCGATTCCGGTGTTTCGACCAATCAGATGACTCGAGGTCCCGTGAGATAGCGACACTTTGATAACGACGCAAACTCGGAATACGGCCCGTTTTCCGAGTTTGCGTGCAAAAATTTGCGGATAGGGCGAAGGCCTTGTTCGTCCGCATTCCGTTTTATTGCAGAGAAGACACATGTGCAAGTTTTAATATCATAGCTTAACAACTGTATGGCCTTGTAGACAGCTCATTATCACATGGCTTTGACCACGCATAGATGGTTGTAGCCTGTGCTCAAAACAAAAGCAAAAGATCACAAAAACAGCATGTGCTCTATCGTGGACAGCAGCGACTTCCGGAGTTGCAGCTTTTGCACAGAATTTGAGACTGACGAGGAGTAAAAAAGGCCGCGTAATAGCAACGTCCCTGAGCACTCCCTTAGTTTAATTTAGTCATGACGCATTATTTGAAGTTCTCGTACGTTATTCTCGCAAAATGTGCTTTTGTGAGCGGTAGACATACTGTCTGGAACTATGGCACTCATTTGTTGCCGCCAACAGCCGCCGCCTTGTAGTAACATAACGCGCAGAACAATTTTGTGCTCTGTATTTATTCACACTCGGTTTGGCCTGAACGCGACCTTACGCTTTCTTTGCAGCGCCAGGTGTGCACGGATTGAAAAATATTGTAGTCTAGTGGTACTGCTTCCACATTGTTCCAAATTATTCTAGCTGCATTTGGCCGGTTCCTCTCGTTGTTTCGTTGGTCTTAAAGGACAACAACAACAACAGCAGTTACAACAGCCAGTGACAGGCTGGTCTACCAGTCCCAGCCTGGCAGGGCCAGGTGCCCCTCCCGACTACTGTGCCGGAGTACCCGGGTTCGATCTCGACCACCGTTGGCTGCGCTTCTATGGAAGCGAAACGAAGAGGCGTCCGTGTGGTGGGCAATGTCAGCACACTATAAAGATCCCCAGGGGGTCGAAATTACTCCGGAGCCCTCCACTAGGGCACCCCTCTTTCTCTTTCCGCTTTCACCCCCCTCCCCTTCCTCCCTTCTCTTACGGCGCGATTCAGGTGTCCACAGAGCAAGTGGGACGATTCATCATTGCAAGTGTGACGATAGAATCATCGCTTTTCATTATTTGCTTTTCAACTGGCTTTTATTTACAGTGTAGTCACTACAAGTCAATGTTTTTCTTAAACACAGTTAGTTTTAGTGTGCTCTGCGTCTTTTCACTGCCAATGTTCAGAAGAAATTTTCGGAACATATTTACTTGAAAGACGAACCTTACAATGTTCTGCAACATAATTTGAACGCATTGATTTGCTTCTCTGTTGCAACTGTTTAGTTAGGGCGGTGGTATTACCGCCGGTCGTAACATGTATATTTCGGCATCTAATATATTATCTTGTTTGAGAACCAAAACCATGGAGGAGCTGACTGTTTCGGCATACAGTGGTGGTTGTTTACATCGCATATGACGTCAATTGTGAGCATTTGTAGATTGTAAAAATAGTAAATGCACGGCATATTGTGTCCATTAGGAAAAATATGTTATTCGCATTGCTGTATTTTATATTAAGTGAATGAATCCATCATGGTTGCCTTACACAAAGGCACTGCAAAACAAGTGACGCAGAAAGCGCGAACAGAGGCGCTGGTTACTACTTTGCATCAAAGACTTTCATGACCTGTGGTTATATGCGGCTATGTAACCAAGATTAGACAGGAAGGAATTGAACGACCCCTTCAGTCGCTCAGATGCCTGCGGATACAGAGAAGGGGGTGGTCAAGGAGCGGGCTCGCAAGGAAAGCACAATAGTTGGGATCCATAATGACTCCTTCACCTGCCTGCTCCCGGTCTCTTTGTTCCTCATTTTATTTTTGGGAACACCCATAGAAGAGAACTCGTAAACCTTAGCAAAAACGTGTTACACCGACCGGGACCTTGAGAAACCATCTTCCGCGACGTTGTAGTGACTTACTCGTGTAGGCGTTTTCGATTGGTCCCGCTCGTTTCGTCACTGGACAAGTGAAATGGGAAGGCGAAAGACTGGGAACAATGAGTTGAGGGCAATTTTTGGTTTGTTTGTTTGTATTTTGGAAATTCATTCCTTCATAATTCGCGTGCTAGTGCACCGATTCTGTAATTCCTTTTTGATTCGGTATCTGCGTGACAAAGATTTCATCTAAAGCGTAGCGGACAAGCATTGCAGGGCCGCTTTAAACCTTGAGCTATTAGGCGAGAAAAATCGACACAAAGAGGTACTTATTACGACGCTTAAGAATTGTGGAATAAACGTTTGCTTACAGCTTAATTTTGCCGACACTAGCCCAGCTCCAATGCGGGTAATACACGTCTACGGTCTAAGTTCATCTTTAGCCTAAGAGCAGCATAGCGGAAGGTGATTTCGTATGCACATTGAGGGGGTAACACCAGTTTTCTAAGCATTTCACCTCAGAGAAGCTGAATACTAGGCCATGTAAAAGATTCTAGTCATTGTATAAACGATGGGTACATGGGGCACACGGGGTTTAACTTAACCACGCACCTCACATCACCAAGACGAGGCTCAAACCACAAATACTTCACTGTGGTCCCCCGACCGCAACTTAATGCACATCGAGATCACGGATTGAGTTCAGAACGAAAGCTAGGCAGGGAATGCTTTGTTGATTTGTTGATTTGTTGAAGCTGTTTTCTCTCATCATAAATACGTACGTATGTATGTATGTATGTATGTATGTATGTATGTATGTATGTATGTATGTATGTATGTATGTATGTATGTATGTATGTATGTATGTATGTATGTATGTATGCATGTATTTATGTATGTATGTATGTATGTATGTATGTATGTATGTATGTATGTATGTATGTATGTATGTATGTATGTATGTATGTATGTATGTATGTATGTATGTATGTATGTATGTATGTATGTATGTATGTATGTATGTATGTATGTATGTATGTATGTATGATTGGTTTAGTCTGTGGGGTTTAACGTCCCAAAGCGACTGAGGGTATGAGAGACGCCGTAGTGGAGGACTTCGGAAATTTCGACCACCTGGGGATCTTTAACGTGCGCTGAATGTATGTATGTATGTACAGTGGGCGTCACCGTTGTGTAGAGCGCGCGAGCGGCGGCCGCCGGAGCCCTCCGAAGCCAGCCAGCGACGTCTAACGGTAGTTGCTGGGCCCGAGATAAGATGCGTCCAGGCACGAGCGGTGACACATACAGACAAGCCTTGCTCTTTCACCGCCCGCGGGAGCGGACGCTTACGCAGCGTCTTCTCCTTTCCACTGCTCTACTTTTCATTGTCATTTCGACTTGTAGACGGACGCGCTGTGCAGATAAAATGACCGAGCGTGCTACAATTGGTGAAGCTACGGCTGCTGCTAAGCACTACAAGGAGCGCTGGGTCCCCAGCAGCATGACTGTTATGGGCTAGCGCAAAACCCACAGCCCCGCTGCTCTGGCGCGAAAGCCAAACTTTCGCGGAAACGAGTAGCTGCGGCAAGACGGAACACGGTGCGTAATCATCCCCTTCCGCGGCCGGTGAAAGAGCAAGGCTTGTCTGTATGTGTGGCCGCGCGGGCCCAGACGCATCTTATCTCGGGCCCAGCAACTACCGTTAGACGTCGCAGGCTGGCTCCGGAGTGCTCCGGCGGCCGGCGCTCGCGCGCTCTACACAGCGGTGACGCCCACTGTACGTATGTATGTGTTATAACATCTACATACCTATGGGTAGTGTCCTTTTAGAGTCCTGCTTGAGGAATATGGACATTCAACCGTGACCGTATTGAGCTTATTCAAGTGGCGTCATTGCAGCTTCACTGGCAACCATGGCACGCACAAAGCACCATCGGAGAGCGGGAAAGAAAGAGAGAGAGGGCCTACGGCAAATCATGACACGGCGTCGGTGAAATCCGAGCTATGATTGGACGGCGTTGCAAACGGCGTCTGAAGTCTCCGACAAATAAACGGCTCGCAGCAGGGAGGACGCCGGTAGACCGGCGCCGACGCGTCGAAAACATTTTTTTGCGTGCTTTTAATTTCGAACCTCCCAACGTTATAGCGTTTCCGCAATACAGGGTTGCCACAACTGCCGCCTGCTAAACCTGATAGTGAATAGATTCTATAACTTTCTCAACTTTGTATCTTACATACAGATGGAGTTCATTCATTTCAGTAGTCAGAGGAAATCTGCTGTTAGCATGTTTCGAATAAAGCAGTCTTCGGGTCACTGCCTCAAAAAAAAAAAAAAAAATGTGCATCAACGTGGCGAAAGCTACGGGATATCTTCGGGTAATAAACGGCGAAATTATAAAAGCTTTCTTCACCTGCCCTGCTTGACAATGGCTTTACCGCCTCATTTGATTTAGTGCAATTGGTTGTCTCTGATTTGCCTTTGTGACACACTATCTTCCGCGTTACAGTGCAGGTAGCGAATGAATCGTAGTACGGGCGATTACATGCTAAGATCGTCCTGCTGTGATTTCTGGCCGAAAATATTGAATAAATGACACTTTGAAACCAGCCGTCGTTTCTTTGCATACAGGTGCGGGCGGCATATGCGAGCGGTACCGTACGACCATCGAGATGGACCCTTCCTCCGACTATTACTCGCAGAACAGGCTAAGCCTGAACACGGGCGTAACTACTGTCATCAACTTCAATCAATACATCGGCATCCTCATGGGATCGCTCACACTCGCCCACGAGATCGGACACACCTTCGGAGCTCCCGTGAGTCGTGAGTCAAACTAGGCGTGCTGCTAAGCTCGTAGCTGTTTTCATCTTGCCGCCAACGAAGAAGATTAAAAACGGCTTGACAGAGGTTGAAATAACACACCTTCCGAACCTTGCCTTTTTAAGCTCCATCGGAAAACGTTTGCTGGCCCTGATATGCGTTTTGTATCAGAAAACGTAAACGGCTCGCTGCTGTGCTCAATGACATAGCAATGTGAATGGAATGGCTATTTGCGTTTCATTCCAGTCAAGTACGGTAAAAAAGTGCGGACAAGTCAGGCACACGTGAAGCAAAATTATTGATGAGCACGCTTGCTGTGAAATTTTTCCACTCGTTCTGCAGAGAAAATGTGATGGTTGCTTGATTACATACGCAAGCGTATGCAAGTTAGATGTGCTAACGTATGTTTAAAACACATTTTAATATCCACTAGTCACATGTCTCAACATTTTAGATACGCGATGCATGCTCTCTCTAATATAAAAGCCAGGACTGTACACTCCACTACATCGTGAAAAGCGTATTCCAGATCTGTGCAAGAACACCGCCGACTTGCCTTCATTACATATACAGCCACGGCCGTTCGATGGAAGCACACTAGTGCGCCGGGGGAGGATCCTGGTTAGCGTACATGCACTCCGCTGCTCCGCTAAGCAAAACGTGTCTGCTTTGTGCCTCTTTATCTTGCATATACTCATTAGCATACGGCTGCAAACTACAACATACTGTGAGCAGGTGTCATACCTGGTGTTTCACATAAGATTTTACGCGATTTCTAAAAATATGGTTTTTGAGTTAGAAGGCCGCTTTCTTCGGCATACTAGTGTCAGAAATATAGACACCACGGTACAACCAAAACGTGGTATTTAGATGCTATTTACCTAATACTGAATAGTCAGCTTTTTGGCTAGTACTATTTGGCTAAATATTTTTTTAGCAAGATTGTAGCCAACCACAAGCTATATATCCATATTATTTTTCTTTAGAATACGAAAATGTCATTCTCGTCGCCTTTGCAACGCGGCGAAATTCGGTAGCTCACTAGGAAGAAAGCGAAACCGCGCAGCTGTAGGCAGCGCTAGCCTCATTCACGAGTGCAAGTCACACGGCTGCGCACATATCCTGGGTCCTTGATTTCTGTAGTGCCCAGTTGGGAGCTACGAGTTTGCGATACAGGCGCTGCGCTGAGCGACGCGCGCACGCGTAGGCGTGGTTAGCACCGAATACGGTCACTTGTTTGTAGATGTCCACAGATGCCTAAATGGAGTTCGCTGATTGAAGTAGCCAGTCGAAATACTGGTAGTTCGATGTTCTTGCAGGCTCCATCCGGCCCTGGAGGATAGCGAAGTTTCGTTTGGACAATACATGCTCAGCAGTATAATAAATGGCTTTTGTACACCCTCACGGGAAACTATAAAATGTAAGATTTATCACCGCACTTCTACATCTTGGCTATGAATGACCCATTGATGGAGGCTCTGGAATATTTATATCGCCTTTTTGACGTGTTCATATCGCATGGAACATGGTGGTTTTCATTTTACAGTCTGACTACATAAAGAACTTCGACGGTATACGTTTAAGTTTACATTAAGTGTGTTGTGCGTCAGCATCAGGGAGTGCAAAAATTGGTGCCATTAGTTAACTACGCGTTGCGGTACTGTGCGGCAATCTCCACACCGTGTGAGACTAAGTGCTCGTTCAAGGCCTCTGTGCATCCTGATGTACTGTGTACGGGCATTCCACGGTGGAGTAGGGGTAGTATGCCTGCCTCGCAGCCCAAAAGTTTGAAGGTTCAATCCCAGCACCTGACCAGCCATCTCCTCCACTACGGGGTCTCTCATAGCCTGAGTCGCTTTGGGACGTTAAACCCCACAAATCAAACCAAACCATTTTTAAAGAGACGTTACTATGTGCAACGTCATGACTATTTCGCTGCTCCTCTCGGCCAATCAGGATTTCCTAGTACACGCCGCCACCGGTTTTCCAACGAACGAGATCTTAATGTTGCCACGTCCATATGGCCTCCAAGATCTCGATCGCTTCTGCGACCTTGTGAGCAGCCGGACGCCAAAGCCATTGATTGAGCAACAAGGACCCACATGTTTACACGCTTGAGAGCGAGCCCTCTTCTGAAGGAAGAGTAGATGGGCAGTTGAACGGCGCCGGAGTCTGGACAAAAGCTGGAATAAAAAAGTGCATTGGCTGCTTGAGGTTCGAGCTTACCGGACGTCTGCGATGAGATGAGACATAGCAGGGTCCGGGCATGGTTTGCCGATTTGCATGAAATAGCAGGTGCGACACTGGAAGGTGTGTCATAGATGATTAGCAAATGCAACATTTTCACTAATCTAAGTACTCCCTATTTTGCAAGGAAGTGCTCGTATCGAAGGCCACCAAGAGTAATAACGAACTCTGTCGTCGAACCGAACTGATAGAGTCCAGAGGCGACGCGGAATTCGTGCTGTGATCTCCGGCTTCATGTGTTGCGATGTTTTTAGACACTGCATACCAGATGCCAGATTTACTAAAACGCCTAAGATAGGCCGAAAGTGACCTCAATAAAGCTATTAACGTGTTTTCACGTGGGCCTGGTACCAGCAGAGCTCTGCAGGTTTTTCAGGCAACGCGGAAGTGAGTTGCTTTGTTTGATATCAATTGTTTGAGAGCCGAAACGGACGTCGGAACAAGTTTGTAGAGGACAGCCAGCGCCTTGAAGGAAGTTTAAGTGAATCTTAATTGTGTTTGCCAAGTTTGTTTGCAAAGTAAGTTATTTAATCAGCCAATCTCATCAAGATATGGGCACGAAAAAAAAAGGGGGGGGGGGGGGGGGCGGGGTTCATTTTAGACGATTCGAATATAAGCACCCCCCCCCCCCCGCCTCCCCCCTCCCCCTTTGGCCATCACGATTGTGAAAAACGCGGTGCTCAGAATCGAGTGACTATGTTAGATGCACAAGTATAAAGTCATCACTGGCGAGAGAGGTGCTTCTCGAATCTTAGCACCAAAGCTGTTAAAGGAGCTAACGCTGCCCAACGTTGAGGAAAGGGTTGGTCTCGAGTGGCCTTCGCCGTAAATTTTCGCCTGTAATGCCATGCATTGGCTGTCCGTGCGCGCCTGCACTGGAGTCGCCTGCACCAGTGAGTGGTGTAGTGCGCCGAGCACTGAGGCGAACCAACGTAGTGCCGCTTGTTGATTTGGAGAATACATCGCGACGGGGCGTGCGGACCTCGCCAGCGGTCGACTGACGAAACTTTTTAAGAGCTTTCAAAGACCGTGTTTTGAGACTTATCAAAGAAGTTATGTAAACCTTTTATATGAGCACGGGATGACAGATCATACCAAGGAGAATTTATAAGGGACGCCAAAAACTTTCGGCAAACAAAATATGTTTAAGATACGTGACTTAAGTTGGTCATGCCTTACTTCATAATGCAATATTATCAGGAATGTTTAGCTGACCAAGTCAGCCTTCATTCATTTGTATTAGAGCGTGCTGTAGCTCGCCTTATGTTATTTGGTTTGCGTTTTTAAATGGGAATGTTGATGGTGCACTGCTCAGCTGCAAAAGAAGCCGCTAAAAGGAGGTTTCTTTTCAAGCCTTCAAAAGCAACCAGCGAGCTAATACGCACTACCCTTTTCAAATAATAGAAACTAAGGAAAGCGACGACCCTTCCAAATGCCGGAGGGCCTGGCTAGTCCTGAATGCTGCTATCGTATATGCCGCGCTATAAAACGCGCTAAGCGTTTTCTGCGATGATGCAACGAAGTATACCGGGTTTCGCTTTGCAGTGTTACTTGCTGTTCTCATCCACTGGTTTTGAGGCATAGTGGCGGCTCTTTCCGTATATAAATAGATTCTTCCATATTTTGGAAGCTGCTAAATTCATTCCTCCTATATGCTGCCCCCCCACATCTCCGTCAAAGAAGCCTGATGGCACCCTAGTTGTTATGGGCACCTCTATACAGGAAACAGTTGTGCATAGGGAGTGCCGATGGCTGTTCACAATACACCACCCAGGCTGCCGTACAGAGGCCCCTGCTCTAATTCTTAAAGTCCTCCTCACGTAATTGCATCAAATTAATATCCATTTTCTGAAATTCTCTTTCCTCACGCCAGTTCAAGCCGATCATTCGCGTCACGTCTCGTAATTGGCTTACTATTTTCTTACTCAGTTGCTCTTTGCTCCCTTTCTCCAACTATAGCACGTAGATGTATATACAGTGGCGGCCACAGGGCTTCAAACTGACTGGGGCGTTCAACAGGGTTTATAAACCGATTAAAACGTGCGAAAGCATTGTTTAACATTGATTTGCTTTGTAGTTTAGCATTGTGGGACTGCCAGACTGGCACAGAGTTTGGTAAAGTGTTAAAAGGAAAAGGTCAAGTATCAAAGGTTAAAAGTCAGGAAGTAATCACTGCGGATATGCATGCAGTTACTTATAACACTCGTTACACGGCTTAGGAACTTGGCAACAAAGTTAGGCTTAGTATGGACACCGCAACTGCTATATGGCAACCAGCGAGGCACATGGGAGTGTTTTCCTCGGCTCTGACGATCGATTGAGAGCTTTCGCAGTAATATATATTTTTATTTCTTGCTGCAGCACGACGAGGGTGTCATATGTAACCCACCAGCTCCCAAAGGCAAATACCTGATGTTCCAATCGGCGACTGCGGGAGGCGCACCGAACAGCGAACGCTTTTCGCCGTGTAGCATTCGCAATATCAGTGCGATTCTGGTGCCTTTTCTTGATGGAAAGACGGATCGTGAGAATTGCTTTCTGAGTGAGTTCGCAGTTAACTAGCGATGACATATACTCAAATGAGCTACGTGGCCTGCTGTGCCACGCATTCAAGTAAAAGGGCTCATAAATTTTATAAGTTGCAGGGGGCCATGAAATGAAATAACATGAAGGTCATATCAGCTTTTACCGACAGTTCCCAAAGTATGTTTGTTGTGTAATGTGCATACGCAGCAATAAAACGTATTAGAATTTCGGATCAAGTTCTATTTATTAAAGCAAAATCCTTACTAGACTATGTTGGCGCCGGAAGTGTTCGCAAAATATTTCGGGAGTTGGTCCCCTCATTACTTCACCGCTAATTAATGTAACCTTGCCCCATGCTTCATGTGATCAAAAAGTTTGAACAGAATCCTTGACCAGAAAACGTCATTCGCATTGACACTAAAGAAAAAATTGTTTCAATGCCAGCAGTGGAACCGCCATCCCTACTATACCCAGCCAAACGTGCTAACCACGACTCTAGGACGGGCTCGTGAGCACGGATTAGTAATTCCTTTGTCTGACGTGAAGACGCCGTACTGCGCTGAGGGAAACACACCAGCAAAAAAAAAAAAAAAAGATCAAAATGTACAAGAATTTTAAAAGCTGCTCCCAAGTATAGGTTGACTTCAGTGGTTTGATGACGTCGCTGAGACATTGTCATATTGATAAGTCATGTGATGGCATAGCTCGATGGCGTCATAAGGCATGCTACGTCACTACCAGTGGCATCAGTTGATTGATAGCGTCGCACTCCAGCCAATCAGAAGGCTGCGTAAAACTGTACCATGAATGCCGCGAGACCACCTTATGACTCCAAAAGATTACACACCGTGGAATGGTAGCATCGCAAGTCGAAGAGCGACAGACGAATCTTAACGGAGCGAGTGAGTAGATAGAGAATGTCGTCAGTTAGGAGTCAACAACGTCGCGACAAAGCTAATGCATTCTACCAACGCAAGTTTCAGCAGTGACCCCCAAGTTTTTAATAAGTGGTACCATCTTGATGTTGGAAAAGTCGGTGACGAAAAAAATGTGATTGTCCAGACAATGTCCCTGATTATTTCGGTAACGCTTCGTAATGAGAATTAATCATCGTTTCAAAGTCTTTACTCGAGTGGTTTACAAGAGGAGTGACGAATACATTGCGCGCATTGTGCCATTCCATAACAGGAAAAACCTTGTTATGTTCATAGTCGAATACAACGCAATAATTGAGAAGCGCATGCCCCTCAAAGGAGGCCCTCCAAGAATTTGCGGGTAATCCCTCAACCTGAACTCGCAGGGGAATAGAAGGCGCATCCGGTAAAATTAGATTAACTGCGACGTCATGAAAAACACGAACGATGTGTTTGCCTCAAGCCCCACATTTTAGGGGTTTTGCTGCTGCGTTGTATGCGACCATAATCACCAACCTAACATCATCTCTTGATATTGAGCGAAGCGGCTTGGAAGTAAAGCTACAGGTTATCAAGTTACATCTTGCTCCAAAACATATGCTGCTGATATTCAAACATGACTTCGGGATAGGTATTTACTAGGTAATGCAGTTACAATTAAGACAAATTGATATTCCCAATTGCAGTGGTCTTGTCACAGTAGGTTGCAGATCTCGGTGTATCACGGTAGCCAGTTCATTGTAACACTGAGGACAGAAATGCCCAGGGAGGGAAACCACTTGCTTAAAGACATAGCTGCATCAAATATTTAAGCAATCCAAGACCCCCCGGCATGTTCGTTTCGATATTTATTACCTTTACAGTATCCAAATAAATTTTATTTCAAAGGAAATTGCCTTAGATTAAAAACCACCAAACTCCATCATTCATAGGGAGCACAAAAAAGTGCTGCGTAATATTCTTGCACGTGTCTTAACACAATAGACAAGCTAGCTCCAACTGAACAATTCAAAACGTTCACGCTATAAGCAAACAACGCAGCCAGGGAGAAAGCCTTATTTCTGCCTGTTTTCAGGCTACCAGAGCTTTTATACACAACGCTACCGCTAACATCGGTCTAAATTGCCACGCCCTCCTCACAGCGATTTTCTGGGACTCTGATTTCTGTTTATGGTCTCGAAGGGAACTTATCAGACTGATTCAGGAAACTTTTCTCTTTCTGGGGGTCGTTAGTGGGAGCGGAGAGAAAGTTTGCCTGCATAATGTCGAAATATGTAAACAGATACAATAAATAGCATAATATAAGATAGCGTAACTGCACTGAGGTTAATCTCGTAGCTGCGTAAACTTTTTCCCCCTAGAAATGAAATGTCTAGGTGCCTATGTACCTCTCGTGCTGTCAGCGTAACGCTTCGGTCGTGCCTTCATATTTTCAACTTCATATTTTCATTTTGTGCCGCCAACCGCATGTATATTGTAGAGGACCAACTGTAGTGATACACTTTTAAATAGTGAGTATATAGTAAATAGGTTCGGGTTTGCAATTTTCTGTCTACACAGTCTCGAGGCGCGCATGTACGCGAGTGCTCAGGGAACCAGAATAGGCACGCGACTGGGCTTCCATAATTCGAAATTAGGGCATTGCCTGGGCGGTTTTCTCGTAGACACCGCTCCCTTATCCCAATGGCGCAGAGCACAGTGGACCCATATGCGGCAACCAGATCGTGGAGGGCAAGGAGCAGTGCGACTGCGGCATCGACGAGGCTGAGTGCTCGGACAAATGCTGCCACCCGCGGCGTGTGAAGAACAGTTCGCTGGCTTGCCGGCTGAAGAAATATGCCACTTGCAGGCTAGTATATCCGTTCACTTTACGAAATTAGATAAGGCTATGGCGATTATTTACACTTCCTGTGCAAAAAGTTAGCGTTGTTTCCTAACTCTTGCACTCCGAAAAGACTTCTCACCTTTTGCAGTCGGATACACCTTAAAAACATGCTCTTAAGTATACACGTTTTCCGCTACCACAGTATTTGATAGACCGCCCGATATAAACAAAAGGCCCCACTTTAACTAAGACATATAAGAAGAACGTGTCTGCGTGGCATGAGGGCAGCTGTCTAACTTGGGATCCATGGGTCACGGAAGGCTGTATTGCGATCTCACCCTCCCATGTTGGAGGCTAAAAAACCGAGTTGGCAGATGCTGCCAAGTCGATCCTGTCAAGTGCTCCCGCGCGGGCGGCCAGCTGATGTACGGCCACTGTCACCTGCCAGCTGCCGCCCTTGATTTTTCGCTCACGACATTGACCATACCGAAGCCGGATTTTCTAAAAAACGCGGCATGCAATGCTAATTGCCTTAAAACGTTTGCGATAGAATTCCGACTCGAAATGCTGACCTCTATGCTGAAAGTTTGCCCTAATCCACCACTTATGCCTTATAATACGCTCTATAGAACGTATTATTAAGGCACCCCCTTGCTATTATTTTCATCCGTCACTGGGTGGCGCTGTCATCATTGGTTCGTGAAGGCTACGTCCGGGAAGGGTGCAACAGAACGAGAGCGGAAAAGAAAAGGAGGAGCGGTAGGTATGTTGATACATCAAGAAACACATTGGCAAAGAATAAATTTATCTTGCAAAGAACATATCTGGTTATCAGGAACAATTGTCGGCATAAGAACATGACTAGGGGTAGTTTATTTAGAAACATGACACCAACGTAGGCAGGAAAACAAGGATATCATTGTATGTCTCAGTGGTGATATAAGCCAGTTTGGAGACGGGGCCGATATTAATCTACTGGGGGACATGAACGGCCACATCGACGATCTGGATGGATACACGGATTGTAACGGGAAGCTAATGCTAGATTTCTGTGAGCGACACGACCTAGTTATAGTAAATAAAGAAATAAAATGCGAAGGACAAATCACGTGGGAATTCCGCAACATTCAGACGAGAATTGACTACTGCCTAATGTCGCAGGGAATTTATAGCAAGCTCGCAAAAATGTAAATAGATGAAGAAGGGGTGTATAGTCTGGGAAGTGATCATAAACGTATTAGTCTGTAGATGGGGTCCTTGATGAAAAGGGAAATGGAACTTACACAAAAAGTAAACGCAAAATTAAACGACGATCAAATAGCGCAGATAGCAGCAGAAATAGAGGAAGCAATAGAGAAAAGCCCCATGGAAGACTGGGATTATGAACAGACAGATCTACTCATAAGGAGGAAAATTAAGGAGGTTAAAATAGCAAACCGCAGGAATGGAAAAAAGAAGCCACGGAGCTGGTGGAATAAGAAAATCAGTTAAGCCATTGAAAATCGACGGGCTGCTTCAAGGGAACACCGAGAGGCAAAGAAAGCACAGGTATCTCAGGAGGAAATCGACCAAAAATGGGAATCATATCGACAAAATAAACTTGATGTACAGGCTCTCGTCCAAAGTACAATAAAGCAGTCCACTGATCGCTGGATGGCTGATATACACGATGCTACTAGAGACGGACCAATAAAATTCTCGAACCATATAAGCTGGCTAGGTAAACGAATCAAAGAAAGCAGGACCGGATTCAAGATAACGAGGGAAATTGTTTAAAGGGAGACAACGCAGTGACCTACATTACAACAGTTATAGCCGAGTCATTTAAGAGAAACGATAGGGTAATCTCCGCAAATTAGGAAGCAACACAAGATAGCCGAAGACAAAGCAGCTTAGAACTGACCAATCTAAACTGGAAAAAGGCGGAAAAAATATTCCTAAAAGCACATCTACAGGAATAGATGAAATTTTGAAGAAGCTGAATAATGAACTTGGTCCAAAAAGTAAGGAAACGTTGTTAAAATTTTTGGAAACAGCCATAACGAATAAGCAAATTCCGGACAGCTGACGGCAGAGTAAACTGATTTTGATTTATAAAGGGAAAGGAGATAGGATTCACATAAAATTCTGCAGGCTGATTACCATGACGTCTGTTGTATACAGGTTGACCATGCAGGCGGTTAAATTAAAGATGCAAGCATGGGTAGAAAGTAAGAAGATACTCGCAGAATAGTTTTAGAAATGGCAGGCGCTTAGAAGATAACCTGTTAGTGATTACCCAATGCATCAAAATATCTAGAGTGGAAAATAGATCTTTGTATTTGGCCTTCCTGGACATAAACGGGGCTTGCGACAACGTAAACCGGAAACTCCTGTAGAACATAATAAAATAAGAAGGTATCGGCCATGATATAACAGATTTCCTACTGGAAATATGCTAGGATAACAAAGTAGAAATTACATGGGAAGAGATAAGAAACGTGGAAGCTGTTAATGTATGCAAAGGATTAAGACAAGGTTGTTCTTTATCACCGCCGCTGTTCATGTTTTATATGATAAATATGGAACGGAGGATACAAGAAAGTAGCCTAGGTTTTAACCTGTCATATAGATTAGGCGGAACGGGGGTAGAGCAGCGCCTCGCCGCTTTAATGTATGCAGATGATTTGTGCTTTCAGCAGATAGCCAGAAAGACTTGCAAACTCTAGTTAAGTATTGCGGAGATGAAGGGGATGCTCTAGGCTTCAGTTTTTGTGCAGTTATATTCGGGTCTGATTATTTTGAACAGTTCAACGGATTTTCATTTCATTTCATCTATTGAAGCCTTAAAGGCCCGAGGGCATTGCATAAGGCGGGGGCAATAACATTGTACAACAGCATACCAACACCAGTTCAAGAAACAAAACAAAGAAAACGAAACAAACAAACAGTAACAAAATATACAAGAGCAGACTAGTGTGCATTGTCAAATAGAACACTGAAGGTGACTCTTTAGTTTTGCTCGGGGTCTTAAAATACAAGGCCATGAAATACGCAGAGTAACAGAATATAAATAAAATAGATTGGGGTATAGGTGAATGAAGGACTGGCATATATTGAAAAGCATGAGCAATCACTCAGGGCAAAAGGGCGAAGAAATGCCGGGATAATGAAGCATAGGGCACTGTGGGGATACAACAGGTATGAGGTTTTGAGGGGTATTTGGAAAGGAATTATAGTGCCCGGACTTACTTTCGGAAATGCGGTTTTGTGCCTACGAGCAGAGGCACAGTCGACATTAGAAGTGAACCAGAGAGTCGTCGGACGATTGGCGCTGGGGGCCCACGGCACAACCACAAATGATTGTTGTGTGTTGTGTGTTGTGTTTTATGGCGCATAAGCATCTAAGAATATCATGCGCCAAACATATGATGAGATCTTCTGTCCATGCAGCAGATGTATTGAATAATTTGTTAAGAAGGTTGGCATCTTTTAAGAACATAAAAACGCATGATATATTAACAAGAGCATTTTCTCCTATGAGTAAGCTAGGGTGAAGAGGAATATATTCGGAATAAAATACTGGAAAATACACAAATGAGGCGGTGCAGAAAGATATGGGCTGGGCATCTTTCGTATTACGGCAAGCTCATAAGTACAATATTATATAAGGAACTCTCGAGGAAATTGGGCAGTAACAGGTGGGCAGCTGAAGTATTTAAATACATATACCTAAAAAGCGTTGACGCACAATGAAGGAAAAGAACTATGGAACTAACTAGTAAGTATGCTGGTCACAAGTACGAAAAAATAAAGAGCGTTAAACAACAGGGGAAAAACACAGAAGGTAAAAATTGGATAAATTCGATGGAGAAGAAACAGAGAAACAGAAGAAACAGGCCCATTTCTTTAACAAGTGTGCCTTGTAAGATCATGGAACACGACATATTCTCCCATATCATTGCCTTCCTGGATTCAAACAATTTTTTTTCATTCTGCGCAACACGGGTTCAGGAAAGGCTTTTCTTGTGATACTCAACTAGCGCTTTTTATACATGACCTGCATGCCAACCTAGATCTTAACCTACAAACTGACGCTATCCTTCTTGATTTTAAAAAAGCTTTCGATAAAGTTCCTCACAAATGCCTGTTACACAAGTTATCTCACATTAACCTCGATCCAAATATGGTTATATGGATTACCGAATTTCTAACTAACCGCACTCAATCCGTCTTCGTAAATGAATATAGTTCCAGCTCCCTTCCTGTAACATCTGGCATCCCTCAAGGTTCCGTACTAGGTCCCCTTCTGTTTTTAATATACATAAATGATTTACCCTTTCAAGTGTCCTGTAAAATCCGCATGTTTGCTGATGATTGTGTTCTTTATCAAACAGTTAATAACACCTCTGATCAATTACACCTCCAAAACGACCTTAACAAGGTTCAGGAGTGGTGTGAAATTTGGCAAATGGAACTAAACCCTCACAAATGCAGTGTACTGTCTTTTCATCGCCGCCGCAACCCACTCATATCCCTTTACCAAATTGCCTCCGTTCCCGTGCTACCAGTGCTATCATACAAATATTTAGGCGTAACGCTGTGCGCTGATTTGTCCTGGAAAACTCATATAACTAATATCATTTCTTCAGCTAACAAATCCCTTGGTTTTTTAAGACGTCATCTTCGCGATGCTCCCGTACACGTCAAGTTACTAGCTTACGAATCACTTGTGAAATCAAAACTAGAATATGCATCACCTATTTGGCACCCACATCAAGCTTACCTCACCAATGCACTAGAACTCTTGCAGAATCGCGCCGCCAGATTTATTCATTCGTCATACCATTACAGCACCAGTGTATCATATCTGAAATCCCTTTCAGGTTTACAGCCCCTCGAGATACGCCGCCGCATAGCCAGTCTTTCACTGTTTCACAAGTTTTTTTACAGCCATCTACAAACTGCACCCTATATGGTCCCACCAGCACGCATATCTCACCGCACTCTCCACCATCTCCAGATTAGCCATCCACGTGCACGAACCGTCACCTTCGCAAACTCATTTTTTTCACGCGCCGCTGCGGACTGGAATGGCCTTCCCGAAGAGATTGCAACAACAACCTATCCAATAATCTTCGCACAAAAAGCTTACAGCTATTTATCATCATAGCACATGACTTTGTACCATTTCATCCAAAATTTGTATCCACCCCTTATGTAATGCCCCTCAAAAGGGGTCTTTAAGGAAATAAAAATGAAATGAAATGAGTGTGGAATTATACCGAAAGTAGAAGAGGCAGATCGGGAAGGAAGCTTTCTTTGATAACTCAAGAGGCAGTGCCCTACTTTTTTAAACCAGATCAGGGTGCCTTACAACACGCAGCTACAACAAGCAATTTAACCAGGAAGATGGCGCGTGTGCAGTATGTGGTAAATTCGTAGAGACAATTTAACATCTTATTATCGAATGTGATGGTATCCATCCGGATGTCGTTCCAGGCACAGTCATTCTTCCTGAGGCCCTGTGGTTTAGAGATACCAGTGGTCGGGTGAATGAAACTGCGTTGGAAGCTAGTAAAAAACGATTGGAAGATTGGTGGCTTAAAAGCAGCAAGGTGTTAGTAATGTAGAAACAAAAATTTAATAAATGGATTGAAGGTATATTTAACCAATCGAAAACAATAATTAAGGTATAGAAAAATAACGAGCACGATAGCAACTGCTACCACCCCGTTTCAAAGGGGACGCTTCTATATTCCATCTGCCCATCCATGGGTGCCTTAGAACACGCAGCTAAAAAAGAAATTGAACCGAGAAGAGTACACGGGGTGTAGTGTATGGCAAATCTCTATACAACTGAACATATCTTAAACTCGAATGCTGTCGACGCAGGTAGAGGCATTCTCCCTGAGTCCCTAGTGCGCATGTGGCATCCCTTTATAGTTAGTGCCCTTGTTGCGCCGCCGTTAATTTCATTATGCACCAACTCTCCCCTAAGGCCGTTGTTCTGAAGTCCCTAGGGTTTAGTGATACCACTTTTAGGGGGAATAAATCTGCGGCTGCAGTTGGTAAACATGATTGAAAGATTGTTGGCTGAAAAGCAAAAAGGTGACGTCAGGAGTGGAGAAATAAAACTTTGTTAACTGAAGGTAAGAAATACCTATGTGAGCAATTTATAACAACACTCAAGGGTATAATACGGAAACAAAAACGACGAGCATAGTGGCAACTCCCACCACATCGGTTTAAATTGGATGCTCCTACATCCTATTCATTTCATTAATCATGCCGCATTTTAGCAAAATAGGCAGCCCGACCGCGACGCAAGGCTAGTTTCAACCCGCTTGCGCTTGCGAGAACCGCTTCCTCGGCACATATTGTTGTTGTTGTGATTGTAGGAAGAAGGATAAGAAAATGCACGTGCTTGCTACTGGCTCTGTAGCTGAGCCACCTCCGCTGCCCCGTGCGGACAGAGAAGAAAATAGAGAAGAAAGGAAGAGAAAGAAGAGGGAGAGAAAGACGCGTGTCGCAACAGCCGTCGTCCGCCACCGAAGCGGCAGCGGGTGCATGATGGCTTGCAACAGATACAACCACTGGTGGCAGGCTAGCCTCCGCCTCAAACGGCGGGGACCTACCATTCCCAGCCCCGTAGGGCCAGGGGCATCCACCCCAGATGTTATGGGCCAAATGTGTCAAAGTGTATCCACTGCCGCGTTTAGTTATATACCCATCGCACACAGATCGATTTGCAATCTCCTTGTTAATTACAGCTATACAAGCCTCGATATTTCTTTTTCCACAGCCCTACCGCAGGCGGCTGCTGCTCTGACGACTGCAATTTCACTGCCAAGGGGACGCTGTGCAGCGAAAAGACAGACTGCTCTGAGAGCTCGTACTGCGAATATCCTTCGATGCTAGATGCACCGATTGCAAATATGCATCCCAGCCTAATGTGGCGCTGTTGTCACTTGTATATTTGTCATGCAGATATTCTTCGCCGTACTGACACTCCATGCATCAAGCTACATGAAGGCTTTTGGGCGTCCGAGTTCGCGATGCCACAGCCCTATAGCTTAGATTGGTGCACTGTCTTATGCGACCATGTTTTATCACACTGTATTACCCTTTAAAAAAACCTGGATTCAGTGATGAAGCAGTGTTATGTTGTAATGCATGTTATGTCTAAGCAGTGTTATATATATTTGAATTTGTACCCTTCGCACATGCCCATTAGCACGTAATCGTAAACTGCCACGTTATGTGAAAGATCATAAGACATAGTTATAAAGCCTCGCTTTAACCAAGCCGCGAAAACAGGCTTGTGTGTCCTAGGGCAGCGTGCCCAACCGGTGACAAGGGTCCTGAAGGGCTGGATTCCGATGTCACCCTCTCATATCAAATGCGAAGCACAAGTTGGCAGCACCTAACTCGGCCATGTCACGTGGTCTCGTGACGTCACACAACTCGCCGACCAATCAGTGCACGACAATGTCACCTGCCAACTTCCAGCTGCCTTAGGCAAGGCCGTGATTGTTCGCTTACAGAACTGACTCCAGAATATCTAAAGAGCGTTAAAGGCACCGTTCACCGAAAATCCGGCATCGGCGGCCGCCCGTCGGCGTTGGCGTTGCGAGCGAAAAAGCAAGTGCATGGCGCTGACAGGCGCGGTAGCTGGCAGCTAACATGGCCGAGCACGGGTCTACCTGACATTACGTTTGGCAGGAGCTGCCAACTCGGATCTCTCCTTTCATATGGGAGGGTGATATAAGAATAAATCTGCTAGAACCATTCTATTCACTGGCGTTACCCTTAGGCCACGCAGGCACGTTTATACGGCGTGATTAAAGTTGGGCTTTAAATATGATCTGGCAGCCTACGCTATCACGTCATACCCTAAAAGGCGGAGCCTACTGTCCCCCATAATTTTAACGCTTTCGCTTGAAAGCCACTTAAAAGCTGCTTGTAGTCGCTTTTAAGATTGACTGTTATAGTTTGCCTCTCGAAGTAAATAAATACCGAGTGTTTCAGGGAACACTTCTAAAATTCCTAAAATTAAGGAGTTCGAAATAGAAAAACAGTATTTATAGGAACAAACTTTCCCGCTCGGCAAACACGTTAAAGGCAAAACCCTCCTAATCATACAGCTAATTAACTGAAACTCGCTAACTTGTAATTAAGACAGTTCATTTGTTAGTACCCATTCGCTGGTATACAATGTCATATGAGTTCTTGAAACGACGAAAAACTAATTTTCTAAAGCACTGCAACGAAAAAAATGTCGTCACTTTCTTCAACGCCAAAGTGATACTGAGCGCATTAGACGGGCAGGTAACTTGGTGCAGATGCGACTTCAGCTGACGACGCGTTGCGGTGACTGCGCGGCGTCCAATTCGGACAGCTCAAGATGCTGTTTCTTCTAAAGTGCAATATTCCGTTTCGCAGCTTCCTGGAGAGACAGGCATAGCACTGCTAGCTGCGAGATCCTTATTCCTAGAAGTGGCAAGATAAAATAGTGTGCGTGACACGGCACAGTAGGGCAAGCAACTCGAACTTGGCGCCATTGTCACTGCAAATGTCAACAGGCTTTCTGCGTGTCTTTTGCGCTCAGTTTCCGTTTCGCTCGAAAAGAAAAAAAAACTGTGATTTTCTTCTGCTGCTGGGGTTTATAAGATGACAAAAACAGATAACGAATCAGGGTGTTATCCGCGGCTTCAAACCCCTCACTGGCAAAAATAACAGATTGCGCGTTAATTGAAAAGTTAATTCGGGATTTTGTGTTATTTAGCTGTATCAATAGGCGCGTTTTGAAGTAAAGTTTGCCCACTAGGGCTGAGAGTTTATTACTGCAATGTCTTTTCGATTTAATCTCTTTATTTTTTAGGAAAGTATTAGAAAGGGATCGCTGAGACGCCCGGTATTATGTCCGCACCTGTACCTTACCTTCTGGCTTCAAGGCGAAATCCAGCTCCGTATGCTATAGCGCGGGCTTTATTTTATGTTTTGCACTGTAAACAAGAGCGAAGTATGCTATTTTCACCTCGGAGCAACGATGTTTTCACACAAGCCTTGACTATCGTTGCTGCACTGGGAAGAGCGCAAAATGTCCCAAAGCGTCGCCGAAGCCCAATATGACGTCATGCAACAAGGACACTCAGGTATGCCGTTCGGGAGAGTGCGTGGGATCCATCTGCGAGAAGTACGGCCTAATCCAATGCTACCGCAGCGGGGAGCTGCTAACCACAGACGAGCAATGCCTGCTCACCTGCCAGGAGCACGGTGCGTGCAAAAATGAAGCTCCCACTTTATATCCCGGAGTGCGAGTATCTGAGAACGTGTGTTGTTATGAACGTGGTTTGAGTAGCCCTATTCGGTAATGCTCAACAGCGGAAACTCCATATTGAAACGCGAGTGATTCCTTTTAAGGTTCGTGCCACCGCACAGTTTGTGCGCATGCGCGATGGACGTAGTGGGAAGGGACTCGTCCGATAACAGACATGAAATGAATTAAACACGTCTAAAATTGCTATTACATTTCAGAGAGAGGAACGTAGGCCCTCATAGAGTGCGCCAGTGTAAAGGGCCTCCGTGAACCGGTCTAGCATCCATTTAGTCAGCAACCTCTCTACATGCTGACAAGTCTGCATCTTTCAGAAGCTGTCGTCAATATTTGGTCGCCGAAGGAGCACGGCAGATAGCAAAAGGCAACTGCACCACACGCTCAGTATTACCGAGCCAAAATCTCGAATGGGGGCGAGTGGCCCCTAGATCATTATAGCTTTTCATAAGCGCTCTCTCTCTTACCATGTTTGATCTATGGGGTGCGCTCGCGGATAGATGCATTCATGGGGTGATCTGAGAATTACATTCTTATCGAGTTTCTATTTATTTCCTTTTAAAGGACAATAACCGAGTGGAGCATGACTCTTCAAGACGCTCCCCTACTTGGATGCATCTGTTCGCAGGCTCGTCGCAGTGCAAAGTGGCCTGCGATTTCCCGGCAATGAAGAGTCACTGCGGCGCCAAGTTACAGCCGGGCTCCCCCTGCAACGCTTTGCGCGGGTACTGCGATATGTTCCACCGCTGCCGTGACGTCAATCCTCCTGCATTCATAATGACCCTGAGCGGCTTCCTTTTCGGTGGAGAGCCGGCCCATGTCCTCTATGAATTTATCGCAGTAAGTGCCTCTTTTTAGTGTGTAACGTATATATTCACTGCGAACTATACAAGACGAAGACGTAGATACTAATTTTATTACTGTATACTGTTGTCTTGCTTTGAGGGAAGGCAAGTTTTACATAATCGCGATAACCATTCTATTTCCACAAACAGCCGTCCTGTATTTACAGTGCCCTTCTGTCATAACCAGCCTTGCAGATTTTATGGTGTACGCCTTTCTATAGGCTCATGGTGCGTCGGATAGACGTGACCGCCTGATGCGTCGGCAGAAGTGACCGCCAAACGCGTCATGAGGAAATGTCCGCCGTATGAAGACATATTAGAGAACGAAAAATGGTTGATAGTGATAGTGATTATTAGAGGATATAATAGAGATTGGAAGAGGTTATAATTACTAATAATGATAGTAATTCGTTTTAATGAACCATATGTCTGAAGACGACTTGTAACGGCTCCAATTGATTAGAATAGACTAAAATACTGAGTAACGAGTAGTAATAACTAAAATGACCAGTACGTACGTCTAACGACCACATGTAACAAATACAATTGATATACTTAGTAATGACTCAAATGAGAGGCCAAGAGAAAGAAGGAAAGAGAATTAGGGAAAGAGAAGCGGTAAGAGAAAGAGGGGAACAATAAGAGGAGGAGGAGTAGGCCTTCGCCGTTCACACCTTAAGAGATATCTAAAGATACCCTGTAATTTTATCGATACCGAATTAAATAAGGTCAGCTTGAGGTCCCCATCCTCCGGATGGGTATTTCAGGTTAAGTGAGAGGCTCGCCGGCACCTGTCTGGTAGAGATGGAAGCTTGCAGAACACTAGAAGTGCAAAGTTTGGAAATGATCTCGATTAAGGCAGTGTACATCACTTGTAAATTGCAAGATATGTGCAAAAGTAGTGTCCCTAATTTTTTTTTTCTCAAATATAATTTATTGAAAATTTATAAAATTCACACATTCAGTAGCCGGATACCTGCTGCGCATATATATTGTTTTAATGTGGTATCGATCACTTCGTAATTTTGTTATGGATTTCCACCATCAGCGAAGAAAGGCATGTGTAGCCCTTATATACGCGCTCATGTGGCCGCGTTCGACAGGGGAAAAACACGGATACATTTAGGCTTCACTTTTATGTTCTGATCCGACAGCGTTAATCAATCCCGTCCGCGGAATTCTTGCCTCTATACTCACATGTATACTCATTACCGTAGAAAGTCCACCAAAAATAAATATAAACCTCTGCGTAACCAACCCATATAAACGTGTATGCATGGACTACGAGTAGCTTAATTGTCTTACTTAACATCCAAATTTCACGAAGGGTGCGACTCCTATTTCTCCCTTTTATCTGAAAGAAGAAACCCAAGTAGGAGGCATCTGTCAACTCGGACAGATTGTGCAGTTTCGTAACGTCACTCAACTCGCCTACTATTGAACACCCGGTCATGTCACCCTCAAACAACTACTTGCCACAGCTATGCCTATGGTTTTTCGCTCACACCTAATCCGGTTTTACAGACCAGGAAGCCTTTAATTCCCCCAAGTTAAAATATATTTGCAGAGAGCCATACGGGAGAACAATAAGCAGAATAGTTTAACCACGATTTAAGAACGTGTGGCTTGTGTGTGCGTCTGCAGCATCACCCTTTCTCGGCTGCTCTCGTGATCTTGGGGTCATCGTGGTTCACGCTGTTTGTGATCCGCTGCTTCGCTCTTCACACGCCCAGCAACAACCCGCTAAGGAAACCACCCCTGAAGTTGAGAGAGACACTCCGGAGCCCCGTGAAACTCATTATCAACGTAAGAACCTTGGAAAACAATGCATATGCAGCCGTAGCACCTCTTGTGGTTCTGTTAATTACCGCAAACGCGTACACATTGCCTAGAAGGAGATCCAACAGTGAATGCTAAGTAAAATTTGACTGAAATTTGATTGTTGTGGGATCGAAACTATTTAATTTCAAAGGTAACTAAATTGGAATAAGCAAAAAGATTGCTTAAATGCGCAAGACTGAAGCGGCGCAACTAAAAGATTCCTGTAACTGTGTCCCCAAGTAGGAGGCGTTGCTCAAGAAGTTTCACGAGCGAAGACGCATAACGACCAGGCGCGCTTGCACTGCAAGAATTAGAGTTTTAGCTTAATGAATAGCACTATTGCTTCAAAATAGTTTCAACAAATCTAGCTGGCTCTTAGAATGCACCTGTTATGAGCCCGTTGAGCGCTTGAACCCCGTTGCCGTTGATGCCGTTGCCGGTGTAGCCCAGGGAAAAAGAGAGAGTCACTGGCTAAGTATAATTTATCAGAAGAATAGGAAGACGAGCCATAAGCGCTCTGCGACGCTCGCTCGTGGTTATTCTCTTTGTTCTTCTGAGAAATCACCTTTGGTTCTTGAAAAAAAAAAAAAAGTTTTCTTGTAACTTCACATAGCTACATACAAGCATCTCTCAAATTCTTTGCCTCAATATATTGCAAAAACGCTTCAAAAGCTGCACTCAAAAGTTGCATTACGGAGTATAGTAATCTTGCTTAGACCTTCTTTTTTTTTTTCGAAGAGTTTGGCACAAGGCATAAGTTGAGAAAGGGGGAATGGGATGCAGGAGATACAAAGTTAAAAGAAGGAGTGAAGTCCAGTTGCGCTTATGTATTCGCGAAGGCTGGCGGTATAGCGATTGTCCATTGTCCATTTCTCATAATCACTATCGCGATTCCACCGCAGGCCCACCTTCATGATTATCCGTTGCCTAATGTGAGTCGTTGATGGACACGTCCACAACAAGTGACGCACATCGCAGACGTCAGGTGGAGTGTCACAGTGAGGGCACCTGTCAGTCACTGGTAGATCTATTTCCCGCCATCGATGTCGAACAGATGGGGTCAGAGCCGCCCCTGCCCGGACCCGGCGCACTGTCACCTCCTTAAACCTTTTCCTTCCTAATTTGGTTCATGTGCGCCGACATTGATATTTCATTTTTGCTTCTGCATACAAAAGTCGTTTAAAGCCTGAAAGGTGCTCGCGTACGAGGTTTTTCTGCAAAGGTGATAACATCCAGATCCTTTAATTGTTGAAATGTTTACTCTACGACTGATAGTATGCGTTCCGTTCTACTCCTAAACGATGTTCTGAGGTCTGTTTAATGCTCGGCTAGACCTCTGAGTTCTTGCAAAAGGAACGTGCAATAATTTACTTGCAATATGCTTAATATATCTCAGACATTTTTAATCCACGATCATAGATTATTTAACAGTTCACTTAATCGTGACAGATACATGAGGGCACTACAGTAACGAGAAAGAAACAGTATTATTATTAAAGGCCTTAGAAAAAAATCATCTCATTGCAAGTAGAATAACCGCTTACACAGTATTCATTAAAAACTTCAAAGGATTCTTGAGCATCAAGCCATAATTCTCAGTGCGACCTAACGCCTTTTAACATCAGTCGCTGTCGCATCTTGTGCCATCATCATCATCATCAGCCTGATTATACCCACTTCAGGGCGAAGGCCTCTCCCATATTTCTCCACTTAACCCGGTTCTGTGCTAGCTGCATCCAATTGACCCCTGCGAACTTCTTAATCTCATCCGCCCACCTAACTTTCTGCCGCCCCCTGCTACGCTTTCCTTCCCTTGGAATCCAGTTTGTTACCCTCAGCGACCATCGGTTATCCTCTCTTCGCCCTACATGTCCTGCCCATGTCCATTTCTTCTTCTTAATTTCCACTAGAATGTCGGTAACTTGAGTTATTTCTCTGACCCACTCTGCACGCTTTCTATCTCTTAATGTTACCCCTACCATTTTTCGTTCTCTGGGTTGTCCTCAACTTATTATCAGCTTATATATTCGACTCCTATTCATTAGCTGATATGGTTCTTACGACCTTAGAAGCAGCCTGATTACAACCTATGGGATTTGAAGCCCCAAATTGACTGACGCTATGAGGGACGCCGTGGTAGGCTCCGATAATCAAAGAAATGCTGGCGTTGTTTAACATGCGCTGAAATGACATCACAGATTACACGGGCGCCTTGCGTTTCTCCTCCACCGAAACTCCGTCGGTTTCGATCCCTGGTACACCAGCTCAGTAGTCTAGCGCCCTAATCACTGCGCCACTGGGGTGGAAAGGCTATCACTGCCTCGTCTGTGGCTAAGCTACGTATGCGTTAAATATTGTTTCATCCAGCCGGAGAAGCGGCTGTTAGTAACGGCTTGAGACCATGCCAGCTAAGTGACGTGCTTCAGCTTGCCAGTAACAGTGACACGCCTGCCCTCTTCTCCTTTCTCTCTCCGTCTAGCAATTATAACATTACTTTTATTCGTTTTTTTACTGGTTTCCTCTCCCTTGTCTCCACTGAAAGATGAAGGCTTCTCTCTAATCATTGCCTCCCACCCTGTCTTTATCTTCCCTCGTATTTTCTCTGTTCTTTGTCATCTTCTCCAAAATTAGGAATGAATAGTTCTTTCCACGTTTCCGCCTGCCAACTGAGGATTGCGACGGACAGATTTTTCAAATACAGTGTCTCTAATGCTGACTCAATTAAAAGTAAATAAAGGAAGGAAAAATAAAGCAAAAAAGGCATAGGATAATAAAACTTATATTTAGGCTCTTTTTCAGCAATGAACCCTATGCATTTTCGTCCTCTAAAGGTTGTAAGCAGGCGTGTTTAGGTGAAAGGCTTTTGTGCTGCTAAAACTTTCGTAAAACTACAGATGAGTAAAAGGGTAGGGATGGCACCAAAGCATAATTAACAACCAAGTACTCTGCTCCACCGCCAATGGCGCTATAATGAAATTCGTTTGAAACAAAAGGGTCGTATTGGGAGCTACCTGTCCCACGACGTCGGCAATGCTCCAGGATGGAGCACTGAGCTGCTAGGTCCGCTTTGATTGTTCTTTCTGCCATGTAGACTTGATGATGATGATGATGATGAAAACATTTATTGACATTGGCTTAGATTAAGAGAAGGCTGGTCGGGTCCCTAGTCCGGGACACCGTTGGTAGAAGCCGCTGCCCGTGCTCTTTCGACGAGGGCTCGCTGATCCTCGAGGTCCGAGCTGGACAGGGCCACCTCCCAGCCATCCCACGTTGGCTGATTTATTATGTCAACAAAATACCATGTATATTTGTGAACGTCCTAGCAGTACAAAAATTCTATAGCTTCCTACGAAGGTCGGACGTTTACACTTGCCGCTTTTAAGCATGTCTCTTAGGCAATCACAAATAGTTTCTGGATAGCACAAGTTTGCGCACTTGCCCAATCGAGAGTGGCAGCGTTTCAATGAAAATTGCCTATCGGACGCCTAGGGGAATCCGGCGTTCTTGGAGAATAACGCATTTTTTCTTCTTCTTGTTTCTACAGAACTGACGAAGATATCTTCATGGTAGATCTGCTTCTATAGAAACCTACTTTGAAGCGAAACAATAATAAAAATATTTTACTTTTCACTGTTTCGTCCATGCTTTCAGAACCATTGCTATAAGCTCCCACGAAGTTCTTGCTCCGGTCCTTTCCTTTTAAGAGACAGCTTACACACCAACTTGCTGCACGTATATCGAATATTGGGCAGGTGGATTGAAATGCATGTTGAAATAAAGAACCCTAAAAAATCCCGTTTAAGACGAATATAGAACCTCACTAAATTGGTGTAACGCCGTAGAACTTCTTACTCTGATGATGTTTAAATTCTTTCTGCAAACTTGAGAGCAAGTAACATCAGAATCGATGATGACAAAATGTTTTTTTTTTTGTAGTTTGAAATTTTAAATGGAATTTTAATGCATTCTGGATACCTGCGCGTTTTAGAAACAAGTTATTTACAGCTCTATATGGAGGAGGAACCAAGGTGGTTTCAATCGGAGCTAGAGAATATACATATCTCGTAACATTACGTCGGTCAGTACTTTTAATTCTGTAACGTATACTGTACACAGTATGATAAGGCGAAGACTATTTTGATTGGCTGAAGACATGGGAAAAGTCTGGTCAGTTAAACAGAAAGTATTTTGTGTATGAGCATATCACAAAGAATACATATTTACATTGCGAAATCAACGACGTTTTTCTTCTGGTATCCGCGTATATTCATCTTCGGAGGCTGCACCTGCAAGGCTTTGCTGGCAGAAACATTTCCTTTTCAAATAACCTCGGTTGTGGCAATATCCACGTCCTGCGCAGTGCCACTCTTGACACGAATAGTGACGTTGGTTGGCAGGAATGCGTAGTTGCGGCGCAGGTTTGGGAAAGCACGAAGAACGTCTTGGGAGCCAACGTTTGGCACGGCGCCAAATTCATCACCGTTGTCTTCGGGCGATGTTGTATATCCACGGCTGCGTCGGATGGTCATCACAACCCATGCCACGATCACAAGAATAGCCACGGCGAACACGGCAATGATGCAGATCACCTTCATAGACGACATATCCGGTTCCACTAGATCGTCGGGCGGCTGCACATAATTCTTGACGATATACTCCCCCGGCTGAGTATTCACGGAGGCCTCGGCTTCGCTCTGCTGTTTGGTCTTAGTGGATATGACACCCTCCGGATCCCAGAACGATGAACCGCCTAGGCGTGGATGATTGACCCCGCGCGAGTAGAAACGTCGGTGACGGAAGTGGCTGAGGCGCTGGTAGTTGAGGACCCTGGCATCCTCGTCCGCTGGGTGCGACTGGAACGTGTCCGGAGCGAAGGGTTGACTCGGCGGCTGCACCTCTTCGGGTATTGGAATGATGATATCGGACCCCGGCAATCTTTCGGCTTCTGGAGCCGCCGCCCTCTTCTCCTTGGGCTGTGGAGGTCTTGCTTTTGGTTTCAGTGCCTTGCCCGCAGGAACGTCTTTGCCAGCTTGAGCAGCAGGCTTGGGCGGTAGCGGAGACGCCAGAGCCTGTGGAGCTGCTTCAGGGGCGGCTTTGACCTTCTTCGCGGGAGGTAGATGTTTCTGTGCCGCTTGCTGGAATGTTTCAGGAGGCAGGTGTGCCTTCCGCGTCGCCATTTCTTAGACTGCGGCGAATCTGCTTTGGGAGTTCCAAAAACTGCAGCTGTACCCTCACATAAGAAGCTGAAGCGTTGAGAACGGCGGATCGATCGGGGAGCTCTTTCTTCTTCTTCTTCTTCTGTACGCACGCGGCCAACACCACCTTCTTTGTTCTTTTCCCGAGCAGCATGTGTGGAATACGAAAAAATGTTGATGTAGTCACTGATGCTGGTTCATTGAATTTCTGAGAGATACAACGATGCTGGCCATAGCCGGAAATGGGTGGTTCGTACTGCATGAGAATGCTTGCACCAGCTGCAGTTACGAGCGATGGTCACATGAGGGACAATTTTAATTTCCGCTATAGTAGAATGGCAATGCGACCTAGTAGGTAAGCTCCATCTGCCGATAAATGTACAGTTTTTCCATTCAAGGCTGTGATAAATTTAGACGTACCACGAAATTACTGGATTTTCTGAACTAAACTATAGGCTGCCTTTAAGCATACCTGTGGCAAATTTGCATGAAGCTGAACTGGTCACCGAAGTGTTTGAAATGAGCAATGCAGTTTAGCAAACATCTTGATGGCTGCAGACAGACGAAAGACAATCATTTCTTTTGTTTGGCGTCTTCAAGGCGCTAATAAATGCAGGTCAAGTGTTGTGCGCCTTAGGGTCCGGTTTTTCACGAAAATCGAACAAAGGGTGATTGAGAGGTATCGAACCTCTGTCCACTAATGAACGCTTCGATAAGTGAACTTGTCTTCGTCTGGCAGTGCCCTCGTCATTGGCGGGGTTTATGTAGGCTTTTGCTCCGGAAGAAAAAAAAAAAGCAAGGGAATGGAAAGGAGGCGAGTAGAGTAACAGACAGGGAAATCGAAGAATGTTGACTTGAAGTTGTCTTTGAGTATGGTTCGAATTGCGGCGGTGCGCGCATTAGTACAAAGCGAACCACCGCCGCTAAAGTCCCTCCGTGGTCTGAGCTGGGAACCTGCAGTCATCTTACCTAAACATTTAACACAAAGTGTGCTTGGAATCTCTAAAATACGGTAGTGTCTTCTGAGTGCTGGTATACTTCCTATGGCCGATTCACTAAGATTTCATATAAATATCAGCAGACGTAAAATTCATGTCTGGCAACGCTGTTGTTTTCGCTGTTAGCGCCCGTTGCACCAAAGTTTCTAGTCTTGAAGGCCATAATAAAAACAAAATGTGGGCTGGTGGTTTGCGTTCTCGCGTCATATACCCTTAAAGGCTGAACTTGTGTCCCCAATAATGTAGCTCCCTACACTGATAGGGCGTAACAGGGGAATAATGTAGCAGGGAAAAGAAGCTTCCGCTTCCATCCAGGTTTAACCAGAACTAAACCACAGCTAAAGTTTGTTCCCAAAGTTTTTTATTTTATTTTATTTTTTTTATTCGAGAAGTTTGCATTAAGGCATTAGTTGAGAAAGGGGTCGCAGAGGTTGGCGTTGTACTGGTTGTCGACTGTCCACTTCTCAAAATCACATTTACGGTTCAACCGCAGGCCCACCTTCATGAGCGGCCGTTTCTAGCCGGAGCCGTTGTTTGGTAAACACTAGGTTTAACTTTTTTTTATATATTAGCTTGAGTAGCAAATAACCCCTTCAAAAGTTGTAGGCCGTTATAAAAAACGACTACCTGCGAGGCACCAAAAATTAAGGTATACACTTATGCCGCTTTATTTACTGGCTTCCAAAGAAAGCTGTCAAGTGACGAGCTGCTAGTGAATCTCGCCCTATGCACGCGCAAAGCGCGATCAAGAAAAACGCTCCATATAAAGTTCATTTTATTCTCTAAGACGCTGCTTGGGACACTGAATTGGCACCTCACGTGATTCGTTTTATTGTGCCAAGTGCGATTTAAGGCTAGTAACAGAAAAACGACTTGATGCTAGCGGCAGCTTGGTGACAACATTTCAGTAAGCTGTTTTTAAATACGACTTGGAACTTCCGTATTTACTCTTTGTTACAGAAGGCAACAATTCAAAATATATCGAATAATTCATCATTGAATACAATAAATCAGAGAACGAAAGCAATACTTCAGTCTGAGCCATGACACTGTCAACAGTCGTCAGTTTGTTTTACTGGCATAGGAAACCCCACGCTATTATTTAATCTTGGTTTAATTGATCTGGGACGCTGTGATTTTTTTTAACGCCTACTAATCTGCATCTTAAAAATTATGCAGTCTTCGTCTTTGCGATCTATGCAGGTGGGTTATACAACAAAGCAGACATCATGTGCACGATTGAGCAGGATGATTTGAAAACTAATGGACTGAAATTAACTTACCAACTTTTTTATTTTCGATATTAGGAGAGTGTAGCATAGAAACATTGAAGGCTATTGATATAAAAAGTGAGCCAAGTTTTCTAAATTTTTTTTTTAACAGCTAGCGTATTTTTTAAATATCGAACGCCAAAAATGCGCATTCGAAATCTCATTAAGTTGGCCGTTTCGCGTTCCATATTTATGAACTGGCACCGTTCGCGCTTCTCGTGCTGTTGGCGTGCGCTTGATGATTTAGAATACATAATTTCGGTGAAAGTGCATACACTTCGTCGCAATCGTATGAATATGTAATGTGAGAAAGCCAACTCTACGAGATTTCGAATGCACGTTTTATAGCCGATATATTGGACCACGTTGCCTATTAAGAATATTTTTTAAAAACTTGATGGCCTTCGATGTTGACACATCTTCGATTTCGCAATTGGCCCCTTGTAAAAATGTAAAGCAATTGATAAGTTCATGTCAAATGATTAATCATATAGTCGTGAACATCTATGGCGTACATGATATCCACCTTGCTGTACAACTTCATTACGAACACCTCACAGAAGTCGTCAGACAGTTTTTAAAACGTAACTTGTAAAGGTAAAAAAAAAAAAATCACCCGGAAAATATTATTTTCACGGTGTCCGCTTCCAAGTGAGGGGTAGCTGCCTAAATGAAAGTGCCGCCCTAACCGGCATATATACATTATTGACCTTCGTGGTACGGAAGCGAATATGGAATGCATAATCAGAGTCCTTCAGTGCCTCCGTTATGGAATAAGCAGAGCATACCCTCATTTAAACCAAAATTTGAATGCAACAAGATGAATTCAAGCCCCTTAATTAGGGCTAACGCATAAGATAGGCTACTTGGAGACACAAACAGAGCTTCAATTTACTTTGAATAAGTGAAGCAATGAAGGACTCTGGTATTATTATTCCGCCTCGTTCAGCTGAGGTGTTGCTGGTCTTACGTCCTCGTTGCAACCGTCTCGATCGTGTTTCAATTCTGGCTCACCTATTGCTTACGAGGAGGCCCTTAGGTGTTTTATTACTAGTGTGTGCTGCGCAGGACACTAAAGTCCACAAAAACTATACAGCCACACAAAAAATAAGTATGTAAACGTGGTTGAATGAAGACAGCTCAGATCGAACCAGAGAGCCTCGACTACGAGTCTACCGCCTCGCCTACAGAATTTTACATTGACTGTATATATAGGTACAGCGGAACGCTAGCGCAAGGATACAGGTACAGGTACGGATATAGGTACAGCGGAACGCTAGCGCCTTTCCTTTTGTATTGTGCCGTTGCTGCTTCAGAGGCGTGGGGCGAAAATCAGAAAAATGAAACTTCCCGAACATTTACCTACAAAATAAAAATAGAACACTTTATAAAAATAAAACACTTTCAGTTCCTCTTATCTCTTTCATATAGTAATATTCTTTAAACAACATTTTTCTTGTGTGTGTGTGTGTGTGTGTGTGTGTGTGTGTGTGTGTGTGTGTGTGTGTGTGTGTGTGTGTGTGTGTGTGTGTGTGTGTGTGTGTGTGTGTGTGTGTGTGTGTGTGTGTGTGTGTGTGTGTGTGTGTGTGTGTGTGTGTGTGTGTGTGTGTGTGTGTGTGTGTGTGTGTGTGTGTGTGTGTGTGTGTGTGTGTGTGCGCGCGCGTGTTTGTGTGTGCGTGTGCGTGTGTGTTTGTGTGTGCGCGTGTGCGTGTGTGTATGTGTGTGCGCGTGTGCGTACGTGCGTGTCCGTGTGTGTGTGTGTGTGTGTGTGTGTGTGTGTGTGTGTGTGTGTGTGTGTGTGTGTGTGTGTGTGTGTGTGTGTGTGTGTGTGTGTGTGTGTGTGTGTGTGTGTGTGTGTGTGTGTGTGTGTGTGTGTGTGTGTGTGTGTGTGTGTGTGTGTGTGTGTGTGTGTGTGTGTGTGTGTGTGTGTGTGTGTGTGTGTGTGTGTGTGTGTGTGTGTGTGTGTGTGTGTGTGCGTGTGTGTGTGTGTGTGTGTGTGTGTGTGTGTGTGTGTGTGTGTGTGTGTGTGTCCGCGCGCGCGCTATTGTGCTCATCTGTCATACTATAATGCAAATGGCTGCTAGTTTCACAGGTTTTTTTAGCTTCTTTTTCATTTTTGAAAGGTATGCCTTTTTCGTTGTATAAAGTGAAGTAATTGTTCGCAATCTTTCTCATTATTTTCAGAGTAATAAACGTTGTCATTCCTACGCGACACATCGACAAAATTTATGTCGCCATCTCCTCTACCATCCGCCCCCTTCAGCCCCCCCCCCCCCCCAAAAAAAAAAAAATTTACCCCCCCCCCCCCCCTTAATTTCAATACTTCGGAAAGCCCCTGCAGCGTTTCGTCTCCGTCTTCCCTTCGCCGTCTTTGGATGCTACCGACTTCCGGCCCACACTCCGTTACTCTCTGTTCTGGGAATGTCCAGCAGCGCTGCAAGCCCGTTTTGAGGGCAGACAGGACAGATGCCGCATAATGTGCGGACGGTATGGGACGTGTTTCAGTAGCAACTAGAGAGAACGGGGGCTCGGTAGTTTGCTGCAGCACACGACACTCGAACGCGATGGAGGCGGAAGAGGTGGCCATTGCGCTAGCTCTAACCCAACAGCAGGTCAAAATTAAGACTCCAAATCAGCGATTAGAAACTTTGACGCAGGCCGTATTTCAGCCATAGCAGCAAAAGTTTTTGCCAGTGGCCCACCACCGGCAGAGCAGGTCGCGCTCATTTGGACATCGGCCCTCCGGAGGTTGAGGGGGAACAAGAAAGCGCACGTACTGGCCCGAGGATTAGCTACCCTCCGGGATCCCAGTGACGTCTTATGCGCAACCCCGAACCCCTTGCGCGATATGGAGCCCCTACAGTTCGATGATGACCTTAATACCTACTAAGATATTCTAAATCATTACAATTTAGGCAGTTCAATATTTCCAAAAGCGTGTAAGCAACTCACCGAAAGCGAAGAGGTTATGCGGCGTAAGCAACAAACTGGAGTATTCCTGAACCTTCAGCTTTACAAAAGCAAGTGGCACCCGGAAATTTTTAGCCCCGGGTGCAAACGTTGCGATGGCATAGCGGACGTGATCCACATGGTATGGAAGTGTCTTAGATTTGGAGAACCTGACAGGACAGATGAGTCCTGGGAGGCACTACTTCTCGAACAGTACGAGAAAGGGCAACGTGAAGTCATCCGTCTCGCCCTGGCCGCTGCTCAGATTCAAGAAATCCAGGTCGACGGCTGAGGGGAGGACACGGCTGGGACAGAGCTGCGCCTCGAATCCTCGCCAACCTTTTGACGGGTGCAATAAATATTATTTCTCTCTCTCTCTCGTCCGTCGCCACTAGGACGACGCACCGGGCACAGGCAAGCACAAAAAGCTGGCGGCTTGTTCTGCTGGCGTTGGGAAAACAAAGTGAACAACAATTGCACTGCGCCACTTTATGTTAGCTTGAAGGTATATCAAAGCCTGCATCGGTGAATAAATACTGAAGTCACTTATCCTCAAAATAAAGAAGTCGTAGATGAAAACAGAGTGTGGATTGTCTGGCACCTTGCTGTTCAAGGCACCTGACATCCGACCGATCTTCAAGCAAATTAAGGTGCCAACGCCCATTTTTGTTTGCACAGACGACGTGTGCCATCTGGCGACGAGGCCTTTATTATTATTTTAGGTGAAAATGAGACTGTGAGTAAAGCCAACCCTTAAAGCTTGCATGCGTTTTCGTAGAGGAGGCTGAAAATTTTTTTACCGGCGGGCCGCATGTTTAAGACCACTACCTAGGTACAACATCATAGGACTCAGTGATAGACAAGAAAACGATATCAGAACAGCATTTTGCCGGCTGGTTGGTGCTGCATGATGTGAAGAAGCGAGAGCAAAAAATTGCAGGGGCTTATTCTGGGTAAACTTCTAGTTATCCAAGTGTAAGTTCTGTTAAGCATGGCTACACATCAGCCTGAAATCATCAGCCGAAGAGTTGTGCACTTGGACCAGCAGGCACGTCATCATGGAGAGACTGAGTAACGAAGCGCCGGTGAAGGCATTTTTAAACCCCTGCCTGGTCACGTGGTCAACGCACGTTAAAGGAATCCAGGTGGTCGAAATTTCCGGAGTCTTAGCGTTTCTCGGCGCAAGATCAAATTTGTGTAGCCACATGACCTTGAGAGTTGCAGTGCGAAGAGTAGAGCACACTTACTTAAAGGTGCTTGGAGACAGAAGACAACACAAGACGTTCACCAGCGCTGGTGAACTTAAGTGTGCTCTCTGCTGTAAATAATATGAATTGGTTTATATATGAGACAAAAGACGCAGCATCTGTCGCACATCTTGTGGACACCTGAACCGCGCTGTGAGGCAAGTGAACAAGGTCAGATTGAATCAGGATTGAATGAAGACACAGATTGAGAAAGAAGTGCTGCAATGGAGGGTTCCAGGATAATTCCGACCGCCTGGGGATCACTAACGTGCACTGACACGATTCACATGATGTGAATCAGTAGCCAAGTGTCTTAGCCACCGGCCCACCGCGGAGAAGCTCTCTTGTCCCTCGCCCGATTTTAAGGCATTCGCCTTAAAAGGCTTAAGCCTTTATAGGCTCATCAATGTTAGCAGGATCTGTGTGTTCCTGAGATGTGTCTGCGAAACGCGGGGTTCCACGGGATATCGGCGGGGTTCTGTTTAACCTAAAGAAAGTCATTCTCCACCGTGAATCGAGCTCCTATCCCTCCGATCATCATCCGAGCGCTTTAACCGATTAAGCCACACCAGACACGTGAGAAGCATATCTTAGTGCGCCTTGTATAGCGTTCCTGCCTACGCCATGGCAATGTAGGGGCTCAACGACGACGCCCCGTGATAATATAAAAGTAACGACTTTCTGTGAACTCTGCCGCCGCCCTGCGCACCCTTGCAAATCCTCCTCTCTGACCTCTCCCATCGGCGCTTTTCTCAACTGTGATTGGCTCCACGAACCGTCCCCGGGAAAAGCGCGCGAAAAGTTTGCTCTTTTTGTGTTTTTGTTTTGCGTTGGTGCCATTTTTTTTAGGCTGCCGCCGTTGCTATATAGGACCCAGCTCCCAAGAATTCAATGCTTGCACTTTGCGCTATTCGCGCTCTGCAACAGGATGGAAAAAGTGTAGACACAATTAAGCGGCTCAAAAAGACCGTTGCAAACACCACGCAACTCATAAAAAGGGTGACAGGACGCCCACATGGGCTCCGAAAGGCGGACACGCTTCGCGTAGTGCACGCCTATAGCCTCAGCCGAATTCTTTATGCTCCACCATACCTAAAACTATCATGCAGTGAGGTCTAGCAAATAGACTCTAATTCGGCACGCAACAAAGGCAGCACTTATATTACCAAAAACACCAGCAACCAGAGACTGCTCGAACTCGGAGTCCATAACACAATACATGAACTTCGAGAGGCCCAATTACAAGCACAATACCTCAGATTGGCCGCTACAACTACCGGACGACACATACTCCGTAAGCTAGGCATCACTATTCTCGCAAACAATACATCCCTAAGAGCACTCCCTACCCACATTTGCAGTTCATTCTATGCCAAGCCCTTACCACAGCACATGAACCCCTACCATGACCAAGGTCGCAGGAAGGCACGCGTGACAGCGCTCCACAAATGGTACGGGAATGAGCCCGATGCAGTTTGGATGGATGCCGCCTGCGATGAGAACAGAGCCACTGTGGTTGTCCACAACCCCCCCCCCCCCCCCCCCCCGTTTCCCCCTGACTTTTGAGCTTTAATCAGGCACCATCGCTGAGGAAGCCAAGGAGACCGCTATAACTATTGTTCTAACATACACAGATGCCAGTTATGTACTTAGCGATTCTAAAACTGCCATTCTAAACTATGCGAGGGACCGGCATCAGCTTCGGTGCACCGCCTGCCGCACATGCCCCCCCCCCCCCCTCCCCCAACGGGTTGAGCTTATTTGGGTGCCTGCGCACTATGAAATCCCGGCAACGAAGCCGCCGACTCCTTAGCCCGAGGTTCTAGAAACCGGGCACAGGCGGACCTCGGGGGGGATTTCTCGAAGGAGCGTATGCACTCATTTGCTGAGTTCACTGCAAACTCCTGCGCTAAGCGCCTCATCTATCCGTCCCCCCACCCATCCCTCACTACCAGAGCGCAGTCAATCTGGCGTCGCCTGCAGACACGAACGCTGCCGACACCAGCTCTACTGTCAAAATTTAGGCCGGTATCCCCCATATGCACTTTGTGCTCCCACCCCAAGGCCACCCTTACCCACATTATTTTATCCTGCCTGGCGTCTCCTCCCCCCGCCAGGCTGGTGCCTCTCCGAACAATGGGAGGACTGTGAGACCTCACTGCGATCAGCGGACCCGGCCGGCCAGGCAGAAGATCGTTGTCAGTCGGGCCGCATACGTCACGGACCAACATCACATGAACGTTTAGATCGCGAGTGGGGTCGTGCGGAGACCCAGGAGGCCTATATGTGCCTCAAATTCTTCGTAAAATAAAGTTTTTCTCCTCCTCGTTCTCCTCGCTCTCTTTAAGTGCAGCGCTATGCCGAGTTGCTGTGCCTTCCAGTGCACAAGCTGGAGTGAAAAAGGCTTTGTTCTGTTTGCGATTCCTCGCGGAAAAAAAGGACACCATTCGAAGAAAAAAAGTGGCTCAACAACATCGGCCGCAAGAAGTTCACCCCGAGGAAACACTCAGTACCTCTGCGAGGTACCGTGCATTCCTTCCAAGCGATAGTCTATACTTGAAAATACATGCAAACGCATCACAAAACTGAAAATCTCATTTAATGCACTGATTATTTTGCGTCGTTATGTGCGTTGTTTTCACTTCATGGTTCCGCTCAACGTGCTATATTAGTGACTGCTGATGCATACAATACACATACATTCGCATACAATAGCCGCTTTAATTTCTGAACCTAGGTCTCGCCTTTTAGCGATAAGGCGTGCAATGAGGAAAATTATTAACGCATTAATAGGTTTATGTCGCAGGAAAGCTTGTAGAGAACTCGCCCGCAGAACATGTTCGCGGAAACTATATACCCGCACATCAAAAATTTCTCTTTGAACCCCTCTAAATTTGGCCATCTAATCAAAAGTGGTGTCAAACCTAATTTGCGTATGGACAATGCAGTGGTGACCTCCAAACCTATAGGTGGGCCATTCCCAAAATTTAGCCCTCTGGACCCCCGAAGTTTGACCTCGTCTGAATTTTACCAAAATTGGTGTCCGACCTTTTTAGTATGGGGAATTCAGTGGTGACTTCTAAATTTAACAGGGTCACCGCCTAAATTTCACCCTCTGAAAATTTCACCTAGTCCGCACCTGAACGAAATCGGTGTCTTTAACCTAATTTGAGTATGGCCAACTCAGTGCATGGGAACTTTCGAATTTAGGTGGGCCTCCTTAAACATTTGGCTAGTTAACGGGCATCACGTCCATTTTCGTAGCGTAGAGCAGCAGTCTGTCGTGCACGCAAGAGGTCTAGTGTGTGCTAAGAAAATAATGCCGTTTGATCTTGGGTTAGGAGTATTTTTTACGTGCGCACGCTGTCGCAGTTATCAATGTAAGGCCTGTACGTTATCCAGATATTGTCACTAAACGAGCTAAAAGTGTTCGCGACCACGCTTGAATTAATCATACTAAAATTAGGGTTGACATCAATTTTGATGCAATTCGGACAAGGTCAAACTTCGGAGGTCGAGAGGGCCGCATTTTGGAGTGCGGACGACCCTGGGATGACGGGAAATCGGTACCCGGATCTTGGTCCTCGGTTTCGACTCGATGTCACCTCAAGGTCGCTGAGAGCGGAAGCTAAAGGCGTTTCATAAAGTTGATAGTCGTTTTGAAACAGCCGTGAAAATTCTTAAGTACAAAAACACGCCGCTGCATATGCACTGCGCGGTGCCAAACTCAGACTGAACCTTAATGCAAAAATTTAGGATAGCCATTAAAGCAAGTGTCCCAGCCTGTTCTTAGCAACCATCGCACTTCTGAAACTTCACTCGTGAACAACTTCGTAAACTGTACTTCCGCGGAAATTAGATCGAGGTAAATCGGCATTTAACTAAGCATCGGTATGCTGCAAATATCCAGGAATGTTCAAATATATTGTAAATATTTTTCTTACTCTACTATGCGTGTTGAGACAGACGATATAAAAAAGTCATAATGAATGTGAGATGTATGCAGCAAGCAGTTTTTCTTAATGCCTCAAGCGCTCGTAATTGGCACTATCATGGCTGTTACGAGGCGCTAATTTATGTGGCTAGTGGTACAGTCAAGCGTGTCGCATGTCTTTCTCGCGTTTTATTCAATAACAAAGCGTGGAAAAAGCTCAACTTAAGAGCGCGCGCGTATGCCAGCCAATTGCCCGCAAGGCGAGTGAGTGATGCATCAAAAACATGTGCCGTGTGCAGCGCGCGCAGCTGGCGGGAGTAGATATTCGATGAGGAAAACTCCAGAGTGGAGGAGGGTGTCGCTACTTTGAAATTATCGAGGGGCTAAAGCCCCATCGCTCATTACTATCCATATGTAACACTAGAGGAGGTGGTGGTAGGCGGAGGTGGTTAAAGGTGGCAGTTCCTGGCCCTACGGGCTGGGACGGTAGGTCAACGCCGCTTGCGGCAGGGGCTAGCCAGCCACCGAAATTTATCTGTTGTAGACCGTCATTGCACCCGCCACTACCTCGGTGGGGGACGACAGCTGTTGCTGTTCTTCTTCTGCCTTGATATATGGCCCACGAAGAAGGATTGGCCAGCATTCAGTGTGGACTGCCAAATGTCCTACACAAACTGAATTAGTGCATTAAAGTAATTGACAACTAAACAAAAACATAAGATTTAAGATCACAAAATTGATTGAAAGAAAAAATACGAAGCAAAAATTTGGAAGTTTGTAAGTTTGAAATACAATTAGCAAGGGAATCTGTCCGTAGCTTTTTTTTTTTTTTTTTTTGTACGCAAACTTGCCATAAGACATATTATATAAACTCATGTAAATGGTTTTCCGTGAGGAACCGGAGCAGGCTCCCGCTCTTAGCGTTGTCGGTGAGCCATTTAGAAAAGTCATCTTCCCTTGTTGTGGTTAGACCCACTTCGCGCAGAATCTTTGTCCTTGATTCCCTTGTCCCTGCACAAGTCCATAGCAGGTGACGAACATCCACTTCTGCAGCTGGTGTGGAACACTTTGGGCATGTTGTTGGTCCGATTTCAGCTTGCGTTTCCCATTGGCATTTTACCGACGGGGTAAGGGCCGCCCCAGCTCTTATCCTTCTAAGGGAAACCTCCTCCAATCTCGTTAAGTTACGAGGGAGTGGGAATGTACACGGGGGAATGAGGGCACGTGTACTTTTCCTTAAAGAGGATGCTAAAATGGAAACAGCGGAGCGGGCATCGAAAGGGAGCCTGGTGGGGGGCGCATTAGTGTGTGGAACTTCGTGTGTGAGGTGGTCAACTTTTCTCTGCTCAGCGTTCTCAGCATTGTCTTGTGTCCGTAGCTGTGATGTAGTTATGTAAGTACTGTTGTTGCTGTTGTTGCGGCACTCGTCTTTATCTTTCTCTTCCTCTTCTTTTTCCTTTCTTCTCTATTTTCTCTTCTGTCTGCACGAGGCAGCGGAGGTGGCTCAGCTACAGAGCCAGTAACAGGCCCGTGCATTTTCTTTTCCTTCTTCCTACAGCCACAATAACAACAGAGGTCTCTGACGCTAGCTGCGATGCGTTTCGAGGGCGATTCACGCCCCTGCAAGGTATCAGGCTGGCGTTTGCTGCCTCCGCGCACGCTATAAAGGTGTAAAGAGCGACATTATTGGCCGCATGGAATATTTTATAATTGAGCTAGTTTTTTAGGAAAGGAAGGCGCGGCATCTGTTTCACTTTTCGGTGGATATTTGCATTTAATTAAGTGAAGGTTATTCGGATCCAGTGATGCTTGCGGGTGAGGGGCTACTCGCGGCCCTTCGGGAGTGGGAGCCAGGAGCGTTCGCATGGGGCTGTTTGTCACCGGTGTATATGTACACCTGTTGTGCATGCTGTCATTGCACTCGGCAAAGCTTTGATAGTGAACGACGGCTGTTGCGACGCGCGTCTTTTTTCTTTCTTTTTCTTTCATCTATTTCCTCCTTTCCTCTGTCCGCATGAGGCAGCTGTAGCGGCTCCGCTAGAGCTAGTAGGCAGGACCGTGCACTTTCTTCCTTCAGTCGTAACAACATCCAGCGAGGTGTGGCTTTTGCTTACGATCCCTGCTCTGTGGCGACGTTGTATGTTTTACACTTTTCTGTATTTTGTCGCACAAAAAAAAAAAACCTTAACGACCACCCCCCCTTTCCCCTGCTTCCCTTACCCTAAAAACAAGACGTTTTCTTACGCAACAGCGCGCGAAGTGCACTTATAGTTCCTTGGAGAAAAGGTAATTTGTGAGTCATCCCATACTTAAACGAGAAGTGCCATTGAGCGCGAAGACTGAATACAACGAACTTACTGTACGCACATAGCTTAAGCTTCTGATCTGCAGAAGAGAAGTCCCGCATTCTGTTTTAATTGCAGCCTTTCAGACAACAAACCTCGGTGCAACGGGCGCTAACAGCGAGAGAAACAGCTCTGCCAGACATGAAATTGGCACCTGTTGATATTTATATGAAACCTTAATGAATCGACCAGAACGTATACAAGCACTCAATATCAGCTACCGTATTTTTGTGATTCTAAGTACTTTTCGACTTAATTTCTTAGGTCAGGTGTTCGCAGCTCAGAGCGCGACCAAACGTGATGGGCGGCGGCCCGCTTTGTGTGAATGCGCACTCTGCCGCCACTCAATTCCGACCGTGCTCAAAGCCAACTTCGTGTCAGCATTCTTCCATTTTCCTATCTGCTACCCTACTCGCCTCCGCTCCACTTCCTTGCAATTTTTTTTTTCGTACGGAGCAAATTCATATGTAAACCCCGCCAATGATGACGGCACTGCCAGACGAAGAAGTTCTCTTATCGAAACGTTCATTACTAGAATAAGGCTCAATCCCTCTCAATTAATCCTTGTTAGATTTCCTATGACAATCGGCTCCTAGACCGCACAACACTTGACCTACATTATTAGCGCCTTGAAGACGCCAAACAAAAGAAACAATTGTCTTCCGTCTGCTAGCAGCCATCAAGATGTTGACTGCGCTGCATTGTCCATTTCAAACACCTCTGTGATCATTCCAGCTTCATGTAAATTGGCTACACCTATACCTAAATGTAGCATATAGTTGAGTTAAGGAAATACAATGATATCGTGGTCCATTAGGTAAAAGTAGAAGCAGCGCTGCTTGTACTTAAGCTGCACCACCGACTAGCCCACACAAAGATTTTGATCGATTTCGTTGCACTTCTAATCTTGTCACAACTTCCAATTGAAAAGTAGTACATTTCTAGAAAAATGCAGCTTCCCTACTAGGTCACATAGCCATTCCACTACTTGCAGCAATTAAAATCGTCCCTCATGTGACCATCGCTCGTAACTGTAGCTTGTGCAAGCATTCTCACGCAGTACGAACTACCCACTTGCGACTATGGCCAGCATCGTTGTATCTCTCAGAAATTCAATGAACCGGCATCAGCGACTACATTAACATTTTCTTCGTATTCCACACACGCTGCTGGGGAAAAGAACAAAGCAGGTGGTGTTGGCCACGTGCGTACAGAAGAAGTAGAAGAAAGAGCTCGCCGATCGATCCGCCGTTCTCAACGCCCCAGCTTCTTATGTGAGAGTACAGTTGCAATTTTTTGAAGCTCGCAGAGCACATTCGCAGCAGTCTAAGAAATGGTGGCGCGGACCCCCGAAACGTTTCGGCAGGCGGCACAAAAACCTCTTCCCCCCGCGAGGGAGGTCAAAGCCGCCCCTGAAGCAGCTCCACAGGCTATGGCCTCTCCGCTACCGGCCAAGCCTGCTGCTCAAGCCGGCAAAGACGTTCCTGCTGGAAAGGCACTGAAACCAAAAGCAAGACCTCCACAACCCAAGGAGAAGAGGTCAGCGGCTCCAGAGGCCGCAGGCTTACCGGGGTTCGATATCATCATTCCAATACCCGAAGAGGCACAGCCGCCGAGTCAAGCCTTCACTCCAAACACGTTCCAGTCGCACCCAGCGGACGAGGATGCCAGGGTCCTCAACTACCAGCGCCTCAGCCACTTCCGTCACCGACGTTTCCACTCGCGTGGGGTCAATCATCCACGCCTAGGCGGTTCATCGTTCTGGGATCCGGAGGGTGCCGTATCCACTAAGACCAAACAGCAGAGCGAAGCCGAGGCCTTCGTGAATACTCAGCCGGTGGAGTATATCGTCAAGAATTATGTGCGGGCGCCCGACGATCTAGTGGAACAGGATATGTCGTCCATGAAGGTGATCTGCATCATTGCCATGCTCGCCGTGGTTATTGTTGTGCTCGTGGCATGGGTGGTGATGACTGTCCGACGCGCCCGTAGACTTACAACATTGCCCGACGACTACGCTGATGAATTTGGAGCCGTGCCAAACGTTGGCTCCCGAGACATTCTTCGTGCTTTCGCAGACCTGGGTCGCAACTACACATTCCTGCCAACCAACGTTACGGTTCATGACAAGAGTGTAACTGCGGAGGACGCGGATATTGCCACAACAGAGGTTATTTGAAAGACAAATGTTGCCGTCAGTGAAACCTTGCAGGCTTGAGCTCCGAAGATGAGATCAACACAACACAACGTGAGATCAACGACATGTTGTGTTTCTGATGGTATGAGGGTATCAGAAACACAACGTGTCGTTGATTTTGCAATGTAAATAATTATTCTTTATCAAATTCTCATAGACAAAATATATTCTATTTAACAGGTCAGACCTTTCCTATGTCTTCAGCCAAACATATCCCCCTTTATTCCACTGAGCTTGTTTCCAAATATAGTTGTGAGGGATGCTTCCTTGCTTTGACACCTATTACCATAAATATGCCAATTAAATAACTGCATATGAATGGTCATCTTTTTATTCCTCTTTACAAAAGTTAGTTTTTCGTATAACTTCACCATGCACATTATCGTCCACCACCTATATTCTAAAGAGTATATTTCTAGGTCGCCCTGCAGATGGTAACCCCTTAATTTGTCGACACTGCTTTAGTTTGGTTTATGTGGTTTACCGTCCCTAACAACATCAAGCCGTGAAGGACGCCGAAGTTCTGGGCTCTGAAACTTTCGAACACCTGGAGTTCTTTTACGTACACTAACATCGCACAGTGCACAGCAGCCTTACCCTTCTCTTCCGTCAAAAAGCGGGCACCGCGGCCGAGATTGCGCTCACGTCTTTAGGTTCAGCACTTGAGCACACTACCACTGAGCCACCGCGGTGCGGAACTATAGACACCAATCATATGGGTATACTAGTGAAATAAGAGCAACTATTGAGTCACCACACTTCAGAAAAGGCCTGATTGAGCTCAGCATGTGCAAGATATAAGATTCAGCCTAGAGTGTCGAGTTACCTTTCCTCCAGCTACATTTTCTTGAATGCATCTCTGTGCACACAACGGTATAGTGCTACGTCGCGTTTACGCGCAAGGGTAGACTAAATCTGTTGCACCAACAGAATGTAGAGCTGGGTTTTAAAATAATCCAATGGCGATCACGGTGAGCTGTGATCTATCCGCAATCAGACGACCAATATTCAGTTAAATATGCAAATACTGGATTTCGTCAGACAGCTCACTTGCTAATGTTCACGTTTTCTTCACATGATTTGCAACTAGTGTTCTATGGTGCATGGTAATTTATCCCTCAACGTACCTCTATTTTTTATTATTCGTTGACTACGCTAAAACAAGTCACTACATAATTTGGAGCGACTGTAAGGCTTCGCCCAGTTGCTTCAGCTCTAAAGCGTAATAAAGTAACGTCTTTGGTTTGTAAAACTGTACACAGTATATGTCAGGGAATCAAAATAACTGCGCTACGTCTACTAATGTTACATAGTCTCCAGCTCTAATTGAAGCCTTCTTGGTTCCTCATCCGAGCTGAGCTGCAAATATAGCTGCCTCGCATTCGGGAGGTACGGGGTTCGATCCCCAGTGCCGCCGGGTACCCACCGGTTTCCAATAGGTACAAGATTTCCCCCGGCCTGGTACTCCACTCTTCTGGGGTGAAATGCTTGGGAAAAAAGCTTGGGAATGCTTGGGAACCAAAAATGTTGGTTCAAGAAGGAAAAAAAACGCAGACACCCAGAACGCATTAAGATTCTCTTTTAAATTTCTCAGCGCAAGATAAACATATCCTATGTTGTCACTGATTCTGAAGCCATCTGCTCCCAAGTTTGCAGGAAGAAGTTTGCCGTATTCATAGTGTAGGATGGGGACTTATTTAAAGGTACTGGGACTGGGAAGCTAAGCGGCGAACACAGCGCGCAGACTGTCAGGTCGAACAAGCGCAGCAATAGCAGTGCTGCTCACTGCAATGTTTCTCTTCTTTCTCTTCACAAAAGTAAGAAGTACCACGGTGTCAAACCAATTGAGTGAGGTCCTAGACGTGTTTTAAAGGGGATTTCTTACGTTCCTTAAGTTTCAAACGTGTATTTTAATCCACCTGTCCAGTATTCGTGCAGCCAGTTAGTGTGTAAATTGCTTCTTAAAAGAAAAATTAAAGGTTAGACAGTACAAAGTAGCCCCGCCGGGGTGGTGCAGTGGTAAGACGCCCGACTACTGTGCCGGAGTACCCGGGTTCAAAACCGACCTCGGCGGCTGCGTTTCGATGGAGGCGAAACGAAGTGGCGTCCGTGGCTGTGCGATATGTTAGCTCACGTTAAAGATCCCCAGGTGGTCGAAATTACTATGTAGCCCTCCACTACGGCTCCCCTTTCTCTCTTTCCACTTTCACTCCCACCTTCATCTCTTCCCTTACGGCGTGGTTCAGGTGTCCACATAACAAGTGTGACAGATACTGCGCCTTTCCTTTCTTATGAGCCAATCATTATAATCATTAGTACCAAGTAGGTTTTTTTTTCGAAGAGTTTGCCACAAGGCATAAGTTGAGAAAGGGGGAATGGGATGCAGGAGATAGAAAGTTAAAAGAAGGAGTGAAGTCCTGTTGTGCTTATGTATTCTAGAAGGTTGGCAGTATAGCGTTTGTCCATTATCCATTTCTCATAATCACTATCGCGATTCCACCGCAGGCCCACCTTCATGATTGTCCGTTGCCTAATGTGCTTCGTTGATGGACACGTCCACAACAAGTGACGCACATCGCAGATGTCAGGTGGAGTCTCACAATGAGGGCACCTGTCAAGTAGTTCGTTGGAGCTTATTGAAATGATTCTGAAAGCAAAGGCGAAACAGTGGAAAGGTAAAATATTTTTATTATTGTTTCTCTTCAAAGTAGCTTTCCGAAGAAGCAGATCTCAAATGAAGGTAGCCCGTCAGTTCTGTAGAAACACCAAGTAGAAAAAATACTTTATTCTCGAAGCACTCCAGATGCCACCAGGCGTCCGATAGACAATTTGCATTGAGTCGCTACTTTCGACTGGGCAAGTGCGTCAATCTTGCGCGATCCAGAAACTGCTTGTCATTGCCTAAGACGCATACTTAAAAGCGGCAAGGGCGAAAATCTGGGGTTAGTGGGAAGGTAGAAGTATTAATTTGTGCCGGTAAAGTGTTCACATATCTACTGAGAGAAAAAAACACATCAAGGCGGAACTGGCAACTGAGTGTTCCGTCCTGCAGCACTTCCGGTGCAGTGGGACAAGTACCTTCCAATACGACCCCTTTGTTCCGGACTAGTTATATTATGCCGCCATTGGCGGTAGAGCAGAGTAGTTGGTTGTTGTGCTTCGGTTGAGTACTTAGCCTCCTCTCACTCATAGGTAGTAGTCTTACGAAGCCTTGCGCCCAAATACGTCAGCTAATCCTCGTACAATATTTAGAAGAAGAAAATGCACAGGGTTCAGTGCTACAAAGGAGCCGAAATTGACATTTCGGTCACCTCATGCGTTGCCTGTTTTATATTCCCTTCCAATATTTACTTTTGTGTCAGCATTGAAGGCACTCTATTTAAAAAATGTATCCGTCTGGACCCTCAGTTGGCAGGTGGGAACATGAAAAGAGAGAAATTTAGTTTTAATTTTGGAGAAGAGGACAGAGGACATGGAAAATTGGAGGAAAGTTAAAGATAGGTTGGGAGGCAATGATTAAAGAGAAGCCTTCCTCTTTCAGTAGAGACGAGGGAGGGGAAAGCAGGAGAAAAGAGACCGAACAGAGGTAAAGGGACGATCGTTAGGCGGGGTAGAGAGGAGGGGAGGGCCGGCGTGTCACCGTGACTGACAACCTGAATCACGTCACTTGCCGGCACTGCCTCAAGCCGTGAGTGGCAGCGGCTTCTTCGGCTGGATGGAGCAATTGTTCATACATATACGCCGACTGAGCCACATCAGATACACTGATCGCCTCTCCACCGCGGTGACGCAGTGATTAGACTACTGAGCTGATGTACCAAGGATAGAACCCTACTGAGTTTCGATGGAGGCGAAACGCAAGGCGCCCGTATAATGTGTGATGCTATGTCAGCGCATGTTAAACAGCGCCAGGAGTTATTTGCTTATCCGGAGCCCACTACGGCGTCCCATAGCGTCAGTCGCTTTAGGACTTTAAGTACCATAGGTCAGAATTGAACTGTTTCTCAGATCGTAAGGACAACTAATGGATAGGAGTCGCCTGTATAAGCTGACAATATGGCACGAGATGCGACAGCGACTGATGTTAAAAGGCGTTAGGCAGCACTTAGGGCAATGGCTTGATGCTCAAGCATCCATTGAGCATATAAAGGAATACTTTGTAAGCGGGTATCCTATACATGCAATGAGATGAGTTTGTTCTTAGGCCAGTAACAATGATACTTTTTCTCCCTCCTTACCAGGGCGCTCATGTATCCGCCATGGTTAAAGGAAAGCAGGAACGCGTTGCTTTGATTGGTATCAATTGTATGAAAGCCGTAACGGAGGTCGGAACAAGTTTGTTTAAGCGAACTGTAATTGTGCTTGCCGAAGATGTTTTCTAACTTTGTTTTCCAAATAAGTTATTTCTTGAGCCCGTCTCGTCGAGATATGGCTACGAAAAAAAAAAAGGGGGGGGGGGGGGGGGGGGCTTCATTTAATATCTTCTGAAATTAAGCACCCCCCCCCCCCCCCTTCTCCCCTGAATACACTCCTGCGTTCCTGAATAGCCCCGCAGTCATGTGTGGCTCTCGCCAAGAGCAGCAAGTTAGACTGAAACCTCAAAGTATTCTTGATTTATGTCGCAAAACGCGTGTAAGAAACGGCAAAGGTATAAAGAAACAGAAACTTATCGGCAGCAGTAAGAGAAATGCCTTCGCATCACTACCCCCTAAACAGACTTAAGTGCGCCCATGAAATTTAGGAAACGAGACCAACAGCCTCCTCATCATCTTCTAGATTATGCCGACTAAAGTGAATAGTTGGGTAAAATTGTTCCCTATAGCGGCATTTCGCCAACACTAACACAATGAATGCTACTTAAGTTCATGACCTACATCTCGTAGCCACAGCAACGTCACGATGCCTATCTAATTCTAAACCGCCTTCCACTACATGTTGTGAACCACTTAGAAAGTGTGGTCTGGCGTTCTACATATTGTGACTTAGTTGGCCCAGCCTCTACACGTAAATGTGGTTCTTGGCATTGCAGACGGGAAAAAATGACATATGCAATTCATCCTTCTAACCTGCTTGTGCGGTTTGCGGCGAGACCTCCGGAACACATCATTCATCCACTTCTCGGTGGCACCGTGAAGGCCACACCACCAAGCCCCGCTGATGTGGGTGGCAGGGTCTCTGTGACTGCCGTTAAGACCGAGCAAGGAAATCCAGCAGCCAAAAACCTGCAAACCTTATTATCAAAGCTAATTTGCATTTCGTACGAACATGACTTACGAAACGCAGATTCGAAGTAGAGCGATACAGTGGCTCTTTTTACAGTCTTTGAGTGGGAGGCGTCGTAGGGCAAAAGTTCTTGGCACGTGGGAAGTACGCCCAGCCGGTGTGTCCCTTGCTAAAACCTCGGCTTCAGGTCTAAAACGTGAATCACGCCATTCTGCGTCAGTTCATGGGTAAAAGACAAGCTTTTGCCATAGTCATTAAAAATCTGTAAAATCTGTCGAACTAGTCGTAAGTAGACTTATTAAAAGCTTTTAAAAAGATTTAAAAATCTCAACGTTCTAAAGCCCTTAAAGCCGGGCCTCCACTAAAAGCTTATCCAAAAGGCGATCAGTATAAACTAAAAATAGTCACATAAAGTAGGCACCACGTAGGACCCAATATAGATGCCATTGCGTCGCAGAAAAGGCTGCTTGTCAATACGATAGAAGTGACACTCAAATAGAATTCTAGAAGCTTTCAAAACTTTTTGGGGACACACCTGCTTAGGACTGAAAGGAGAGCTCCCCTGATTTTTCACTAGACCTCTTCAAGGTAACTAAAAGCTTAGCTTCAGGAAAAGAATAAAATAAATCCTCAACATCAACGGAGAAAGCGTATCCGGCCAGTAGGTCTTTCTGAAGAAGCTGTGTCATTTCCTGGGAATTCTTAGTTAGGAAAGGATCTTCAACAATAATTAACCTAAGGTTTTTCAACAAGAATCGGCTGATAGATTGCTGCCCAAGAGCCATTTTCACTAACAATAGTCCTAAACGTGATACCGGGGTTATGCGTTTTTACCGTGATGAAGACATTCGGTAGCTTCCTCTACAATCGGAAGTATCATTGGCTAACTTGATTAAGTTGAGCTCTTCACAGAAGTTCATGAACTTGGTTTTTACACGAACATGCTTCAGGTCTAAAACGTGAATCACGCCATTCTGCGTCAGTTCATGGGTAAAAGACAAGCTTTTGCCATAGTCATTAAAAATCTGTAAAATCTGTCGAACTAGTCGTAAGTAGACTTATTAAAAGCTTTTAAAAAGATTTAAAAATCTCAACGTTCTAAAGCCCTTAAAGCCGGGCCTCCACTAAAAGCTTATCCAAAAGGCGATCAGTATAAACTAAAAATAGTCACATAAAGTAGGCACCACGTAGGACCCAATATAGATGCCATTGCGTCGCAGAAAAGGCTGCTTGTCAATACGATAGAAGTGACACTCAAATAGAATTCTAGAAGCTTTCAAAACTTTTTGGGGACACACCTGCTTAGGACTGAAAGGAGAGCTCCCCTGATTTTTCACTAGACCTCTTCAAGGTAACTAAAAGCTTAGCTTCAGGAAAAGAATAAAATAAATCCTCAACATCAACGGAGAAAGCGTATCCGGCCAGTAGGTCTTTCTGAAGAAGCTGTGTCATTTCCTGGGAATTCTTAGTTAGGAAAGGGTCTTCAACAATAATTAACCTAAGGTTTTTCAACAAGAATCGGCTGATAGATTGCTGCCCAAGAGCCATTTTCACTAACTATAGTCCTAAACGTGATACCGGGGTTATGCGTTTTTACCGTGATGAAGACATTCGTTAGCTTCCTCTACAATCGGAAGTATCATTGGCTAACTTGATTAAGTTGAGCTCTTCACAGAAGTTCATGAACTTGGTTTTTACACGAACATCGGCTTTTTTCACGTGCACAAAGTTCTTCTCAACGGCCTTCTGTCCTTTTTCCTTGTAAGCTCTCCGCTGCACATTCTAAAAATGTGTCCCCAACTAGCCCATCAACAAGTTTTATTAAAGAAAAGCCACGCCTGCGCCACAAGACGTCACAGGTGTCCGTCACAGATGGCCTTGTTAGCCACATCGGAAGCGTCTTGCCTCGCGTATCGGGAACGAAAGCACCGACCCGAAGTTTGCTGCTGAAGGAGTCTCAGTGGACTTAGGACCACGCTCAACAGTCTGCCTTTACCAAGCTCAAGAAACTGCTGTGCTCGAACTTTTGTGTTGCTCGGTACAACACTGCGTACAAGATGACAGTATCAGCAGATGCCACTTCTATCGGTCTTGTTGCCGTCTTGCTACAAGAGCAGCCTATCGGTGAGAGTCGTCCAGTGGCATTGGCGTCGCGTTCACTCAGCAGTGGAACTTTGGAACAGTCAGAGTGAAAAGGAGGCTTTGGCAGCAAATTGGGGAGTGCTTCGTTTCGAGGAATATTTCCGTGAACTATATTTCTTCCTTGAGACTAACCAGCCTTGATGGCGCTCATGGGGACCATAGATATCGACTTGTTGTCTCCAGCGGTTTCGATTGAAGCTGATGCACTTCCAATACCAAGTATTGTATGCACCCGGCAAGTTGTTAGCTACTGCTGACACGCTCTCAGGGGCACCATTGGATGATTCACTACCAAGGCAAGCTCATCAAGCTGAGCTCTTTGTTGAAGAGATCCTCCACTCACTCCCAGACTTCGTCTCCACACATCAAGAAGAGCTTCAGCAGGCCCAAACCAATGATGGTGAGTGCAACCTTCTGTTTGAATACTGCACCAAAGACTGGCCCAAGCAGTCAAGGCTGCCGCTTCACTGGCAGCATCAGGGGGACCTCAGAGTTTGTGAAGGGCTTCTTCTGAAGGGAGTCCGCATTGTTGTGCCGTTAGCTCTTCAGCGATCCATGCTTGACCTCATTCACGACGGGCATCAAGGTATTAACCGATGCAAAATCATTTCTCGAGAGTCAGTATGGCGGCCTTGAATAAACAGCCACATCGAAACGCCCGTCTCTAACTGCGCCAAGTGCGCTGAACCCTGCGTTCAAAAAGGAGAACTGATGTTGCCTTCGCAGTCTCCAGGTCTTCCTTCGGAGGAGGTAGGAGTAGGTCTTTTCCACCTGAATGGCCAAGATTATGTGTTTCTGGTCGACTGCAGGTCGCGTTTCCCTGAAGACATCAGTCGGCGCTCTACAACATCACCGGCAGTCATCGCAGCCATCAAGTGTGTCTTTGCACGCCACGGCATTCCAAAGGTCGTCCGCAGCGACAACAGTCCACAGTTTGCATCCAATGACTTCTCTACCTTTCCACACGCTTATGGCTTCAGGCATGTCACCATAATGAGTGGGAGCGGGAGTGGGAGCGGCAGCAACGTTGCGACCATCTCGCAAAACCCCGTATATGGCTCGTTTTCCAGATTTTTCCGCTGTTTACCAACACTTCGGCGCCTAGAAGCAAGCCTCCGGTTCTTCTGGATTCATCACTGCGGGCCGGTGACGTCATCACAGCCGGCTACTGGAAACTTCCAAGCGGGACGACTTTATCTCACCCGGCTACATCAGAGGATACAAATTCAGCCCTAAACGCCCATGTCTTCAGTAGGAGCGGCAGCAACGTTGTGACCATGTCGCTTAACCACGTATGGCTCGTTTTGGAGGTTGGTTATTACGCTCATGTATCAAGTTTCCGTTCCAGCGATCTTTGCCTTGTTGTGCTGCCGCTCCCAGTGAAGTGTGTTGCGTTTCTTAGTTATTAATGGTTGCACCTTACACTTATACTGTCTGGTGAGGTTGAGGAAAATCCCGGCCCTTCTACTAGTGAAATTCTGCAGCAGATATTGGAAAAACAAAGTAACATTCAAGTCAGGCTAAGAGCGATTGAAGGGCAACTGGCGTCATTCACCGAACACTGTGGTAAACTACTGGCGCTTGAGGGTACTGTTCGCAATCTCACGATAAAACACCAGGAAGAAAAATGGTAGATCTTGAGGACAGGGCCAAGCGTAACAATATTATAGTTTTTGGTGTTCAAGAAAATGCAAATGAAACGAGAGCCGATATTGAAAAGAAGGTGGTACAATATATCTTTGCCGAGAAACTTGGTGTAACGGTGACTTCTACTGAAAAAATTCATAGAATCGGTCAACCAAAAAGTGACCGAGTTCGACCGGTTATTATGAAGATGTACGACTGCAATGAAAGCATAGCTGTTTTCAAAACCTGTAGCAAGCTGAAGGGATCAAAATAAGTATCTCGGATGACTACTCATCAGAAACCATTTCGAAAAGAAAGCTATTTTGGCAATCAGCAAAAGACAATAAAGACGCAGGCGCAGAAGTTAAACTTATCCGTGACAAACTGACAATAAATGGTGTAGCCTATATCTGGAACATGGAAACTAACAGTCGTGTTAAGGTGAGCAGCACACGCGGCAGCTCGTCCGATAAAGACCATTGACAAATATTCAATAAGGGACTCAGACTGCTAAATGTTAATGCCCGCACTTATTTGCTGTCACCGAAACCTGGTTGCACGACGACATACAGGACGATGAAGTTTTTCCATCCTACTATAATGTCCTCAGGAAAGACCGAAAAACAAGAGGTGGTGGTGTCGCCTTGTTAACTAAGAAAAGTTTAACCTACGAACATCTTCATCCCATAGATGACCATGAAAGTGTATGGTGCAAGTTATTTCTTAAGGAAACCGCATTGATAATTGGCGTATTGTACAGGCCCCCTGGTAGCTCTGTCGACTTTTTTCAGAAGATGGATGATTGTATTGCCAATATTGCCAATAAGCGTAGCAGAATTGTACTGTTCGGTGACTTCAACCTGCCAGGTGTAGACTGGGAATTTGGAATCCCGGGAACTGTAGAAAAATTGCACGCCGATTACATGTCAGAAATAATGGCTAAGCATGGTTTAATCCAGGTAGTTAATCAAGCAACTCGAGTGCAAGGGCAGAGCAGCGGAATACTGGACTTACTTTTTCTACCAGACGGTATTTTCCAGCACGATATAACTATAGAGGACGGAATTTCTGATCACAAAGCTGTTCTGGCGAACATTCGGTTGGATAACAACATTACAAGCAACAAAACGGTAACTGTTTATAACTTTAATCACGCTGGCGATACCGCAATTGACAAATTAGAGTTTGCACTCGACCAAATCCTCAATACTAGCGATGTAGGTACTTTATGGACATATTTTAAAACTGTTGTTCATGACTGTATGTTTAAATTTGTACCCACTAAAATCCGACGAGTAGAAAGGCCCAGTCCATGGATAACGCGTACTATAATTCACTTAAAACGAAAACTGCGGCGCGCACGGCAAAAAAATTCCAAGAAACGCGGCTCTTATTGCTACGCTTAGTACGCAGGTGCGAGCAGAGCCACAGAGAGCTAGAAGATTGTATTTTTCTACCACATTACAAGCATATTTTCAAAGTTCTCCTCATAAATTCTGGTGTTACCTATCCGGCTCTAAATCTGATTTGAACGGTGTCGAGGTGAACGGAAATATCTGCATCACTCCATCTATAATTTATAACGCTTTTAACAGTTTCTTCAGCTCTGTCTTTGTTCCAAGGCCTGATGACAGTACAACAGTAGCAATGTATAATGCCAACACCGATTGTAATAAGGATCAAAACATTGTTATCTCGAACGAATGAGTGTTGTCTTTGTTACTAAAGATGGGCCCGAAAAATTCGTCAGATCCCGATATGATACCTAATGAATTCTTCAGGCGTTATTGCGAATAGCTTTCAGAGTTCTTGGTGAAGATTTTTACTGTATCTCTGCGTGAATGTCCTATTCCGAGTGATTGGCTGCTCGCGAGGGTTGCTCCAGTTTATAAATCGGGTAAAAAAGTTAACATAGAAAATTATCTTTCTATATCTATTACATCTACTTCGTGCAAACTACTTGAACATGTTATAGCTAAACATTTAATGAAGTTTTTTCGAAAATAACAATCTGTTTTACCCAAGGCAACATGGTTTTCGACGTCGCTTATCGACAGTAACACGACTTTTTGAAACTGTTCATTCCTTCGCCGCAGCCAACAACTCAAAGAAACAGATAGGTGTTATCGCATTAGACCTACGTAAAGCATTTGACAAAGTATGTCATGATAAACTGCTTTAAAAAAATGTATGCATATGGCATTGATTTGCACATTATTAACTGGGTTCGCGCTTATCTTTTCGGCAGGAAACAATTTTTTAAATAGCCAGCGAACATTCATCCACCTCTCATGTATCATCCGGTGTACCACAAGGTTCTGTTTTAGGTCCGGTGTTATTTCTAAGATACATTAATGACATTGCTGAAGATATAGACTGTCATGTGGAAGTACGGCTGTTCGCATACGCTAGTTGTTTTTGTTGTTTTGTTGTTGTTGATGATGATGATGATGGTGATGATGATGATAATGATGATGATGATGACGATGATCAAGTGTTGCTGAATCAGTGTTTGAAAAAAGTTTATGATTGGTGCATGAATTGGGATATGCAAATCAACCCAATGAAATCTGTTGCCATGACCATAACCAGAGAGAAATCTCCCATACTTTTTACCAATAGCATTAACAACATTTCAATCTAAAGGTGTAACAAATTAACATACTTAGGCGTCACAATTGCTGAAATTTTAAATTGGAGCGTACACATTGAGCAGGTATGTGGTTCAGCTCAACGAAAAACTTGGTTTATTAAAACGTAAACACTGAACACCTGATGTTAAACTTCAAGCAATTAAAAGTATGGTCCGACATAAGTTAGAGTATGCATGTATTATATGGGACTAACATTACCAGTATCAGATCAATAAACTTGAGAGGGTGCAAAGATTAGCCTTATGATTTATCTTTTCAGCTTACCGCAAAACACAGTCAGTCACTGCTCTACACATCGAAGCTCAACTACCTGAACTAGCCACACAAAGAAAAATAGAGCGCCTCAAGTTTGTTTACATGCTCCGTGAAAATACGTTTAATTGAGACTCTACTGTGTACATCCGACCCCCAGGAAGATTATCAGCCCGTACTAATCACTCATTCGTCATTTTGCCGCACACACCTAGAATTGACCTGTTCAAATACTCGTTCCTTCCGAAAACCATTGTTGAATTTAATAACCTGAACCTCCACATTTTTCATAACACCAGCTCAACTGAGGCTTTCGAGATAAAACTAGAATTTTATTCCTTGTAGAAATGTACGTGCCTTTCTTCTGTATTTCTTCTTTATTTCCCCGCCCTGTAACAGCCTGTAAGGGCTTACAGTATTGTAAATAAAAATAAATAAATAAAGTACTAAATAACTTGTTCACAGGAAGGGAAAGGCGCAGTACCTGTTGTCACACTTGTTCCTGTAGGCACCTGAACCGCGCCTTAAGGCAAGGGACGAAGGTGGGAGTGAAAGTGGGCTACGGAGTAATTTCGACCGCCTGGGTATCTTTATGTATGTATAAATTTGTTAGGGAGCCGGCAAACGACGGGTTAAAGCGTCGTGACGCTGGCCAAGCGTCTACCCGGGGTTAAGCCCTACTCTGCACTAGCTCATTTGGCCCGTTTGTGATGGGTTGTGAGGCTTGTGCTTTTCGAGCGCACCCCGGTCCTGCTGGACGGCCCATAGTTGCATGTCCTTATCTGTACATTGCACAGCACTTTGAAGTTCGGGAGGGTATGTCCTGGATGCAGTTTCGGTCGGGAACCTAGCACAGTCCCACATGATGTGTCATTGGCCCGCCGGACCCACTTGACATACACTGCACATATCACTCGTGTAGACGCCTGGGTGGAGGACGTGTAGCACTGCCGGGGCTAGGAGTGACCCGGTTTGCATTTGCCTTAGGATGACCGCCTCCTCCCGACTAAGGGCCGGGTGAGGCGGCGGCACTGTCCGTCGAGCTAGGCGGTAAAAGTTTGTCACTTCCTTGTAACTGGTCATTCGGTCGTTTGTTTCGAACCACCATTCGGAACGGTCCCTCTCGGGGGCGCGGAAGGTAAGCGCTCGCGCCGCCGAATGGGCCCACATCCACGTGGACCCCATCCCGAAAAACATGCACCCCGAGTACAACTAAGAACGGCGGCAGGCGCGGGCCAAAGCCCTCGTCGAGCAACACGCCCAGGACCCGCACGCCCGGTTCGTGGACGCTGCGGAATACAAGCGAGAAGGATTCGTGGCAGTGGCCGTTGCGGCGGCTACCGGCATCAAAACAACGGCAGCGAGCGTGCGGTGCACGGACGCCACAGACGCCGAGGAGGTTGCCATCGCTCTGGCGATCTCGGAGGCCGAGTGTCGCACCGTGCTCAGCGACTCGAGGAACGTTGTGCGCAACTTTGCCAAGGGGCGAGTGTGCGCGCCAGCGGCCGCTATCATCAGTAAGCTCCAGCTTCAAGACCACGGCAACACTATCCGCATCAAGTGGTTCCCGGCGCACGCGGGAGATTGTGCATCCTCACCGAATGACAACGAGACGGCCCATTTACGTAAGCTGACATCGCATAGCACACGAACGCCTCTTCGTTTCGCCTCCATCGAAGCGCAGCCGCCGCGAGGCGAAACGAAGAGACGTCTGTGTGCTGTGCGATGTCAGCGCACGTCAAAATTCCCAGGCGGTCGAAGTTACCATGCAGTCCACGTTCCCGCAATGCAGTGGTGTGGTGGGGAGGATAGTGCGAACCGTCAGGGACCTGCTGCTGACGATCTTTCTTGGCACTGCTGGCCTACAGGGACACTCCTGGCATCAACGGTGTGAGCCCTGCACAACTTTTCTTGAGGCAGACGGCTACAAAACAGAGTTCCCAATACAGCACAGCAGCTCGAGCCAGGCTGGCCTCATCGCAGTTTTTGAACCTGGGTGATCGAGCTAATCCGAGGACGCAAGCACGGGACATCAACCGGAGACATGCGGCTCGTACAGCGCCCACTTCAGACTAGTGAGCAAGTCTGGGTGCGGGACGTCAATAGCCCTGCAAAGGTTCTGGGGCCAGCCCAACGTCTCCGGTCGTAATCGTGCAGACCCCGAAGGGTATCCTCCAATGTAATCGGCTACACCTCGCCCCAATGACTAAACATCTCAGTGTCCGACGGCCCTGCTGAGCCTGTCGCTAGAGAGGAGCCGCCCTAAATGAAGCCGTCCGGCAGCGACTCTACTACTGTAGGGCCGGAAGTAATTATTCCCACCTCGACTTCATCGGCTTGGCCCAAGTCACAACGTACTTCACCCATTCGTGTGTTCAGGTTTGTACGACCGATCCGGAGGCCGAAAACACTGACACTCTACCTACACTTAATTATGTCATGGTCAGACGTATGGTCACACGTACACCTTTTCATAACAAGATTTTTTTTAAGTTTATTTTTGGAGAAAAGAAGGCGCAGTAGCTGTCTTCACTGAATGTCTATCGGACCCAGCTCAAGGTCATTAGGACCTTGGTCAAAATTATTCGGACAAAGCTCGGCTAATTCTCGAGTTGCGCCCCGAGATGTCGACATTGAGCCCAAAAATTCCCAGTAACATGCTGCCACCAGTAGTAAGCACGCATCACGAACAAGGTGTCTCTTGGAAGTCCGGCACTGAGTCTTTAAAACTGGAATTTTGAGATATAAAGAAGCCTCTTCGTCGCAGTTGTACTAGAGCTGGCGCACATATGAAAAACAATATAATGTTAATGACTACTCTGGTGTAATTTTTAACTACAACAGTCATGTGCCTTGGTAATATTGGTGGCATATAGCCACTGATTACGAATATATATATATATATATATATATATATATATATATATATATATATATATATATATATATATATATATATATATATATATATGAATACTCTCTCTCTGTGTGACACGTAGACAAGTATCGAGTCGTTTAATAGTTTCATCTAGATTGTTTGTTAGATTGTAGCCTGCTGATGCGGATCTTTTTTCGCAGTCACCATCGAATGTCAAGAGACGTAGCATTCGCTCCCCCGCAATTGTCAGACTCGTCACCCGAGAGCTCTCACGACACGACGCCCACAAGAGTAGCTATACCAGTCGTTGGCAAACACATAACTTGTTGGCGTGCGCGTTCAGTAAGTAGCGTTCTACTCATTACTGATTTCAGTATTCTTTCTTTCCCCATCTGATTCTCCTCTCAAAGTTCCCCTCTCGCTGCTTGCTTTTTTCTCTGTATTTATATTCTTCTGCCGTGTGTTTGCATTCTGTGCTGTTTCCTTCGTACAATAATGCAATGGCACGCCGAATTCACATCATTACTGCAAACATATTCCAAGTCCGCTACTCACACCGTCACGTGGGCCGGCTGTCTGACGCGGGCGAAGAAGCCATCGCAGGCATATCGGCCTGCCGCTTTAACGGGGCCAAGAAGACACGGCCGAAGCTAATTTCGTTCGCTCAAACCACGACTGAGAACACCACAATCGCGGCGCACAAATGCACTAGTCACGTGGTATTATTTGTATTTCGCGGGCTTTCTTCTAAGCCCGGAAAAAAAGATACACTTGAGACTTTCTTTATCGCAATTAATGAACTGGGGGTTTCTGAAGGTGCTCTTCAACTTTCAAATTCACATTTTTAGTCTAAAGTCGATATTTAATAAATTAGAGAAATTAACATAATTAGCTAATTAAGTAATTGCAAAACAAAAGCTTGCCTGTAGTGCGCAAGGAGGCTGACAGTTGTATGCAATTGGTTTCACTGACCTACCTCAAATATATTATTTTGTACCCCTTGGTTCAAGTTAGCTGGGACACCCGGTATATATATCTGTATCAGTTCTTAGAATTTCTATATCGCGACTACCCTCGGTGGTATGGTTTAACAGATATTGGCTAACTGACGCCAAAAGAAGCGCGCACTAGAAAAACCCGCGCTTTAAGCATCGCCCCCAGTTCCGACAATACATGGCGCAAGCGCCACGGCACCTTTATCCAACTGAGTTTCCGCGCTCGCCGCTGCTTGACACGCGGGATAGAGAATGTGGCACTTGAGCAGTTTATTGACGGCACTGAGCGCGGTGCCTAGTGCGCGGGTTTTTAAAAGCACGCTTCGTTTGACGCGAGATAGCCAAAATATGTTCAACCGCAGCGCCGCATGTGCGAAATTATAAAATCTGGTATGGCTAGTCCGGCTACAAATGTTTAAATGCAATATTGTTACGAGCCACGTCGAGATGTTAGGAGGCGATGGTACGTCGTAGCCGCAACAGTTCACCGTCAGGGACACACTCACAGGAGAACAAGACGTAGCTGCAGCGTCGTCTTTCTCCATTAGCCCAGCACTTCGTCATCGTCTCTTTCACTGCGTACCGTAACAATACCCTCCCCCCCCCCTCCCCCCCGCGGAAGAAGCACAGTCCCGGTGCGTAGACTACACAGGTGAGCGCGAGATATAAGGTTTGAGACGGGCGACATGCACGACTTCTGGATGATGGTTTGCAGGAGAGTGGCGGTTCACAGGGATAATCTCGTACGTCACGTCGGTAAGTTGCCGCAAGACCTGGTAAGGGCCCACGTAGCGGGGCAGAAGTTTCTCGCACATGCCTACACTTCGAGCAGGGAACCAGAGGAGTACGAGGGAGCCAGGAGGGTAGTAGGCGTCACGGTGCTGGAGATCGTAACGGTGCTTTTGAGAACGCTGGGACGCACGAAGCCGGTCTCGAGCAATATGACGGGCGGCATTAGCGCGGGCGATGGCATCAGAAGCGTAACTGCAGGAAGAATCGTCAAGAGACAGTAAGGTGTCGAAGGGAAGTAGAGGGTCGCGGCCGAAGAGTAGATAAAAGGGATAGTATCCGGTGGTATCATGCCGTGAGGAGTTATAAGCGAATGTTATGAAAGGTAAAGAGATGTCCCAGTCACGGTGATGGTCAGAAACATATATTGACATCATATCGGTCAGGGTACGATTAAGGCGCTCAGTAAGACCGTTCGTTTGTGGATGGTAGGCCGTTGTGAAGTTGTGGCGCGTAGCGCATGAGCGCAGAAGGTTATTAACCACTTTAGAAAGGAAGCAGCGACCGCGATCGGTGAGCAGTTGACGAGGAGCACCACGAAGCAAGATGACGTCATGTAAAAGAAAGTCTGCAACGTCGGAGGCACAGCTGGTGGGGATAGCTCTGGTTATGGCATACCGGGTGGCGCTACGGCAATCCATTTGTTCCCTGAAGTGGATGTGGGAAATGGCCCAAGCAGGTCGAGACCAACTCGAGAAAAGGGCTCAGTTGAAACTGCGAGTGGTTGCAGGGGCCCACTAGGGTGAAGAGAGGGTCTTCCTGCGCTGGCACAGCTCACAGACGACGACGTAGTGACGAACAGAGCGGTAGAGGCCAGGCCAGTAGAATCGCCGTCGAAAATTGTATGTGCGGGACACTCCTAGGTGCCCTGCTGTAGGAGCATCATGAAGGTGCGCAAGAACAGCAGAGCGTAGATGTGTCGGGACAACTAGCAAAAGGTCTACACCATCTGGGCGCGTATTGCGTCGGTATAATGTGTTATTAGGCAGCACTGATGGGCGGATCGGTGCTGTCGTTGCGCAGGTGATCAATAATGGGGCGCAGGGAAGGATCACGACTCTGTTCGACGCCGATGTGGAGAAAGTTCGAAATGGACAAAACGCAGTCGTCAGCAGTATTGTCAGGAAGTTCAGGAGGGTCAACGGGGTGGCGGGACAAGCAGTCGGCGTCTTGATGTAGGCGGCCTGACTTGTACACAACAGTAAACGTGTATTCTTGTAATCGCAAGGCCCAGCGACCTAAGCGGCCAGTAGGGTCCTTAAGTGATGACAACCAACACAAGGCATGATGGTCCGTCACTACGCTGAAGGGCCGCCCAAACAAATAAGGGCGGAATTTGGTCAACGCCCAAACAAGTGCAAGGCATTCGCGCTCCGTAATGGAATAATTGCGCTCGGACTGAGATAGAAGGCGGCTGGCATAGGCAATCACACGAGAGTGGCCGTGCTGGTACTGGGCAAGGATGGCGCCAATACCATGTCCGCTAGCGTCGGTGCGCAGTTCTGTAGGCGCAGACAGATCGAAGTGCGCCAGTACAGGAGGAGCGGTGAGCGCGGAAATGAGCGTTGTAAAGGCCTGTGCTTGTTCACGGCTCCACGAGAAATTCACGTTTTTCTGCAAAAGGGAGGTAAGGGGACGTGCTAGGTCAGCGAAGTTCCGAATGAAGCGACGGAAGTAGGAGCAGAGCCCGAGAAAACTTCGCACATCACTTGTATTACGTGGTGTAGGGAACTCGCGGACTGCACGAACTTTATCAGGGTCGGGCTGCATACCATTTTCGTCAACCAATATGTCCCAGGATTTTGATCTGGCGGCGGCCGAAGCTGCATTTTTTTTTTTGCGTTGAGTTGAAGACCGGCGCGGCGAAAGACTGCCAGTATCGTAGAAAGCCGTTCAAGGTGACTTGTGAACGTGGGAGAGAAAACGACAACGTCATCTAAGTAGCATAAGCACGTTGTCCACTTGAAGCCATGGAGAAGCGAGTCCATCACGCGCTCGAAGGTCGCAGGAGCGTTACAGAGGCCAAATGGCATGACCTTGAATTGGTATAGTCCGTCAGGGGTGACAAATGCTGTTTTCTCTCGATCCCGTTCGTCGACAGTTATTTGCCAGTAGCCGGAACGCATGTCGATCGAGGAAAAATAGCTGGCACCATGCAAGCAGTCGAGGGCGTCGTCAATTCTCGGGAGCGGATAAACGTCTTTCTTTAGTGATCTGATTGAGGTGGCGGTAATCTACACAGAATCTCCAAGTTTGATCTTTCTTTTTGACTAAAACGACAGGAGACGCCCAGGGACTGCAGGATGGCTCAATAATATTATTTGTCAACATCTCGTTGACCTTCTTCTGTATCACGTGGCGCTCAGCAAGAGAGACTCGATATTGATACGATGGGTAACGACAGATGTCTGGGCCAAAGGTCGGTCGCCAAAATCAAAAATGTCGCTGTACGAAAACAAAAGGTCGGAGAGAGCACTGGCTTGCTGAGGTGTCAAATCCGGTGCTATCATGGGAGTAAAAAGGGTCGAACGAGAAGCTGATACGGGGGGTTCAGACAGAGGCACAGGCTTGAGGGCAGAAACTTCGCAGTCAGCCAACGGAAGCAAGTCAGCGAGTGCGATGCCATGGGGCAAAACTTGGACAGAGCGGCTAAAGTTAAGGGCGGGAAGATAGGTTCTGTTATCCGTGACGGTCAGGACAGTGTGAGGGAGTATGACGTTACGGTGGAGAACAACATCGGTGATTGGACAAGTGACGTATGTACCATCAGGAATGGCAGGAAACGGGGCCAAAGGAACATACATGGCAGCTTCGGGCGGTAGGCGAACAAACTCGACGGAGCAGAGGCGTGGCTTGATATCTGTGCGGTCGGAGCAGAAAGGCAGGTCTAAGCGAAGGAGGCCACTTGAACAATCAATCAGGGCAGAGTGCGCCGTTAAAAAGTCCATGCCGAGGATCACATCGTGAGGGCAGCGGTCGATTACAGTGAAGAGCACAGGGGTTGTTCGACCAGAAATGCTCACGCGCGCAGTGCAAAGTCCCACGACGGCAGCGACGCCTCCATCGGCGACACGAACGGCTGATGAAGAGGCGGATGTGACAACTTTTTTGAGTCGGTGGCGAAACGAAGAGCTGAGGACGGAAATTTGGGCACCAGTGTCAATGAGGGCGGTAACAGGCACACCATCTACACAGATATCTAGAAGATTGCGGCGGTGAGCGAGGGTCAGCAGAGGATTTTCAGGCCGGGTCGTCAATGCAGCTTCACCTCCGGGAGCTGCATTGATCAGTTTTCCGGGAGCGGGCCAGAGAAGTGAGGGGACGAGGAACGGTGAGGTAGGGGCGAGCGGGAACGGCGGGTCTGGGGAGACGGCGATCGGCTGGACATGCGAGGGGATGGCGGGTTAAAGTCACGAGAGGGCGTATCACGAAGAGAGGTTGGGTGTGGTCCGTAGACGGTGCTGCGATCATGATAGTAGCGAGGTCGAGGTGGCGGAACCCAACGGCTGCGGCAATGGCGAGAAATGTGGCCGGCACGTGAGCAGTTGAAGCAGATGGGTCGGTTGTCCAAGGTCCGCCATTCTTCTGGGTTGCGGTAGCGTCGAGTAGATTTGGGTTATCGCGTCGGGAAGGGCGCAGTCGGAGCCGCAGCAGATACCACCGGAACGGTGGGCTGGACAGATGGCTGTGCGGACGGCTGACCAGAGCTGAGGCTTACGCTCGCATTAAGGCTCACGTTCGCGAATTCTTGGCGAACGACAGCTTGGATCAGTGCTATAGTAGCATCCGCCGGCTGAGGTGTGAATGCGACGGGGCCATTGCCTCCAGCTCTCCGCGAACGGTCCTGGTCAAGTTTGACTCATGGGGTGGCTGCTGCAGTGTTGGCAGATCTTCGCACGAAGACGTAGCAACTGTGTTTGGCAAGCGGTCAAAGCGGGGAGCAATACGACGATGTTTAGCTTGCTCAAACCGCCGGCATACCTCGAGGACGGAGTCGAACGTCGTACAATCTTTGCAAAATAGAAGGTTAAAAGCGTCGTCAGCAATGCCCTTTAAGATGTGGCCCACCTTGTCACACTCGGGCATGGCGCTGTTCACTTTGCGGCATAGAGCTAGTACGTCTTGTATGTACGACAGATATGATTCGGTCGACGACTGTGCTCGCGATGCCAGGTCCTTTTTAGCGCCGAGCTTGCGTCCGATCGGCTTGCCAAAGAGATCCCGAAGTTTCTCTTTGCACTTGTCCCAGGATGTTAGATCTTCTTCGTGCGTCTCGAACCAGACGCGCGCCGTACCAGCCAAGTAGAAAATGACATTTGCAAGCATCAACGTTGCGTCCCATCGGTTGTGCTAACTGACTCGCTCGTACATAGCGAGCCAGTCTTCGACGTCAATGTCATCGGTGCCGCAAAAGGTTCCCGGGTCACGAGGCTGCGCAACGACGACAGTGGGCGCTGGTTGTGCCGCTGTAGAGGTAGCTGCGTCGGACTGCATAGTGCTAGCACCAAGTTGGCGGCCACTACGGAGATCCAGCTTGTAGTATTGGTGTCTTACCCAGCAGCTCCACCAAGATGTTACGAGGCACGTCGAGATGTTAGGAGGCGATGGTACGTCGTAGCCGCAACAGTTCACCATCAGGGACACACTCACAGGAGAACCAGACGTAGCTGCAGCGTCGCCTTTGTCCACTAGCCCAGCACTTCGTCATCGTCTCTTTCACTGCGCACCGTAACAATATAAACCAGCGTGCCAGCTAACAATGTCCCCCTGTTTTCCTTTAAGTCTGCCAGCGCTGGCATCAATCACCTTTTTCATGTCTCATAAATGCTACCTTTAAAATTTAGCGGCAGCATTCCTCGAGACACGTGATACAACCTGATTCACTCCCTAACCTCAGAAAAGTCGGTGTCGGCGTCGTTATAACCTTTAATAAAAATCTTGATTTTTCGACAGTATCATGACATCAGAGCCACATGATCTGGACAGGAAATTTCAAGCATCCAAGAAAGCTCATATAAACGCGACGACGCGCGCGAAATCAGTGTGACTAAATCATGACATGCAACAAAAATGAAATGCTGTCAGGTGTCTAAAATGATGTTACCTGAATATCCAGAGTACCGAGCGGGATTAGAGCACACAGCCTTTCGGCACTATCCAAGCATTAAGACACGCTTTTAATAAAAGTAAAGCTTGGAAACAAGCAGCGTAAATGTATAAGCCGTGCGGTTTTTCACGAGGACTTCAAGTAATGTTTGTACGGGTAGTTAGGACCACAGGGCGCTATTTCATCATACATTTTCCTGGACGTGCGCGGCAAACTAAAGCATAGACATTTTCATGGAGCATGCACTATTGTACATGAACCGGAACAAGCAGCAAAATGTTATTTAAGACCTCACTCGCCAGGAAGCCACTATATGGCGAAACATGCAAGCCCGCACACTACCAAACCCCACCCGACACAATAAAATTTGGCCCGCGCAATACCACACAAATGGATGTCCGGCCTGAGGAGAGATTTCCGACATCCTCTACATGCTTTGGAACTGCCCCGAACAACTTAAATCGTACGGTTTACAGAAAATTAGTCATGAGCAGTGGGAGGCGAAGCTGGCTCATACAGAGCTCCCCCTTCAGCGCCAGCTGATTGGTCAGGCCTAGAGGGCCGTATTTGCCAATGGTTTCCCGGACCTGGATGAACCACCCGCGTAATTACTTGGCATCAATAAAGTGTATTCTCTCTCTCTCTCTAGTTCCAGTATTTCAAAAGGCAAAGTTCATACAAATGTCCGAATACATGCAGAAAATACTTATCACAGATAAGCTAAAAAGCGTTACAAGTATACAGAAGGTTTACGAATTTAATGCAAACAAAAATGTGTCCTTAATCAAATGTAATCTAATTCCAAAAATAAAGCAGTGTACTCAGGCAATTAGGAAACTATAGTTTCAGTGTCTTTCTTCGTTTCTCAAACTCAGGTTCCGTGCGAATGGTCTTCCCGAAAACGGCCGCGATATGAACCAGATGACCGACTGTCTGAGCTACCCATGTGTCTTCTAGCAACGAGACTGTTCTTCATGTGGTTTATGCTGCGCTGGCTTACGGTGGAGTGCTGTTGTCTGGCCGCCTCTTTCGCGCACTCGACGCTGGTAGAACGAGGTAGGCCACATTGGGCGATTACGGACGCGAACAGCAGAAGCCCGGCGAAGGCGTACACCAAGTCCACCCTCCCGATAAGCTGAAGCGCAGGAGCCACGAAGGCGGCGAGAGCACCCAGGCGTCCGCACGCATAGGCCCAACATGCGGCAGTGCCGCGGATTGCAGTTGGCAAAAGTTCAAGGACATAGGTGAAGGTTAAAATAATGCCCGAGATGACGACTGTCTTCGATACAACAATCACTGCCACGATTACAACCATAACTTCCGCGCCGGCGGCAATGCTCTGTAGGCACTGCAGAATTCCTAACACAGCGAAGCATGTTGTCATTAGAGTCAACATTTTTACCTTTCTCAACATCGGGTACATTACTGCGCAACCAAGGGCTTTCGCGGCAAACGTGGCAAAGCTGAACCAAACCTCTCCCCGCTGAACAGGAATATATACAGACACAAATGCTGCGAACAGTATAGAAAAGCAGGAAGCGCACATTGTGATTACGCGTCGCGGAACAGAGCATCCGCCCAGCACATGCCAGTCTATAGCGGGCAGGCGTTTCGAGTTGACGACGACGTCCCTCTTTAATCTGTGTACCATGGACGCAGTGTGCGCGTAGGAAAAGTGGTTGTCCTCTGCGGCAGCCAGCATCACGGCCTCGGCACACTCCAGTCGCGCCTTCGAAACCAGCCAGCGTGGTGACTCGTGGACGATGCAGAAAAACGGCAGCAAGAGCACAGTCGGCAGAAGAAAAATCGCCTGCTTTAGTGGCCACCACAGCTTCAACGGCACAAAACTGAGGTAATAAACCTCAGAAATCATAAAGCCGACCATTACAGAGACGACAATATGGAGTGGCCTATTTTCGTGGATAGTGACTTCAAATAGGCTCACAAAAGTTACGCTCATGACCACGCCGGAGCTGCCCGAGCTGAAGAACCTCATGGTGGTTTGCATCACGTAGCTTTTGGATAGGCAGCCAGCCACTGTGGAGACAATGAGCAGCGAGACTCCTGCCAGAAAGACGGGTTTGCGGCCGATGCTGTCCGCGATGGAGCCAGCCACAACCGTAAGGAAGCAGGCACCGGAGTTGTAGACAGCAACGATTACGGTCATGAGTAGTTGTCTTTCGCAGACAAGATTCCACTCACTCACAATGCTGGTCCTCGCTTGATCGTCGTCGTATTCCCACTCCTGGCAGGGGACGCTCTCTGTGTCGTTCGGGTATTCCGGGTGCTTGTAGAGGTGGCATCGGTTCAGCCGCCCATCACTGCCCACGGGCATGGCTTCGGTCTTCCACGCTACATCCGACGCGTTGAAGGTCGCCGGCTGCTTACACCAATGATCCACGTCTCTTGAAATCAGCGGGATGGCGAGGCCATGGATGTTCACCAAGAAAGATGAAAGAGTGCACAAGGTCACCAGCCGCCACTGGAACAAGCCCTGTCCGAAGGCATCGTAGCAGTCAAAGGACTCGCTGGTGAACAGGTCCTTTGACAGCAGCCGTCTGGGCACCAGGATGTCCATACTTAGAAGTATAGCGGAAACTGCGGCGTACCACTTTTATCAGGTGCACTAGGCACAGCTGCAGTAATACGTCTGAACACTGGCAGGAAAGCTTCTTTTTTCACCAGGCTTCAGAACGTGGGCCCGAGCTACTGGCACGTTTTACACGTTGTTTGTTTCTTTTTCGAAAAGGGGTATTTGCTTTCGTTTTTCCGGCAAACTAGATCAGCACAGCTTAGCAGTAACAGCGTTCGGTATAGTCATATCGTGGTTTCTGGTAAACTGAGTTTAATGCACAGTGAACCACCTTCTGATTGTCATTTTTATGCCTCATGTGTAAGTTTTGGCCGAGGCTATGCTGTTTGTATTTCGCGAGGTTATGTGCACAGTACAGGCGACGTCAAAAGAGACGGCCGCACATTAGCTGGGGGTTCGCCGGTCGCGCCAACTGCTTATTGTGTGTTCCTATTGTCGGTCACCCCGTGAATTTTTTTCCACGGCGTTTACCGCAAGATAAAAGCACGGCAATCTTCTGGATGCACCTCATCTTCAGTCTATGCCCCCCCCCCCCCCCCCCAATAGAGCTAAAAAAATCTCATCGGGATGAGATGCGTCCGCTTGTCCTTTCCTAAGCTTGCGAATTGACGTTGGTCTTTACCAGCCATTCGTCGATTGTCGGCCTCGAACCTGAGAGCACTGCCGACGCATCGCGGACTTTACTAGCCTTCGGCCGCGGTTGGCCCATACATGCCAGTGGTAAACCAATGTGTGGCCCGTTGCATGCCCATGCTTTTAAATATCTGTTGCTAGAGTATTTTTAGATGAACAGATTTTATTCGAAACGGCTGCTTCCGAGTTTTGAATTTCAGGCAGTGCGAATTATAAGCAATCTATGTCTGACTATATAAATTAAAAAGCTGCCCTGCCATTGATTTCCCTACGCATTCCCTTGTGTTTCTGAAGACACCCATTTAATTTGTAAGAAATATATTTTACACTGCGGGGAATGTCGTTTAATAGTGCCGGAAAGCAGACATTTACACGAAAGAACACATCGTCCATAGCTGGCTTGTGGTGAAAAAACTGTGGCTTCCCCTGCAAATACGGAAGCCTTTGCGGCACTTCTTCCAAAGGTAAATATGGTATACCCAACAGAACGGGAAAAACCCTGTGATATGTCTGCGTGTGCCTGTCGCAAAAGCAAGAGACAGTAAACTTGAGAGAGGCCCCTCCATCAGTCAGCTTACCATACTACAACCACGAGATACATTTACATACGAAATGGAGCATCCACCGACTACTCAATGAGGATTTGAGATCCGATCCAAAGCATTTTTTGCTTCTCTTTGTTGTCTACTTCGTCACTATGTTTCCAAAGTTGCAAGATGTTGGCCATATTTTGTTGCTACCGGTCGCCACAACCACCGCGAGCACTCCTTTCGGCCCTCAACCTAACTTTGTCGTCAACCCAAAGCTCCCCGTAACCACGTAGATGAGCTGCTGCGAATCACCACGGAAGATCTGGAATTATCAGATGCCTGTGATGCCACTGACAATGACCAAAGTGTCTCGATGAATTTTATTGCTAAAGTAATAAGGTATTACTGAAAAAAAAAAAGCCCAGGCGGATGTAGCTGTTCCGAATGAGGTTGAGAATGCGCACATTTATTTCTGGCTGTTTAGTCTTATTACTAGCAGCAAGTGCATAGAAGGCCATGCCTTGGTCTGGATTTACTTACACTATTTTAGTAGTTGAGTAAATTGTTGAGAGGTGAAAATCGTATGTGCTTGCACATTTGCAACCAAATCTTCTGCGTAGCAACCATAAATTTTGTAGGGCTCGTGGCGCGCCGCGCATTCGAAGGCCGCGCCACTTCCCAATGCTCCCTGCGCGCGTGCCTGTTTCCCTCTCCCCGCTCGCGCGGGGATAACCGGTCCCGCGCGAGGGGGCTATAAAATAAGGCACGCGCCGCGGTCTCGGGCTCTTCTTGGTTCCTGGCTCGTCGCTCCCGCTTCTCCCCTGGCTCTCTCCACGAGAACGACCCGCAGCCACCCGGACGACGACCCCGGACGGCCTCGACGACCCCCGCGCGTAACGTGAGATAAAGAATGTTTGTTACACGGCCCACTGTGTGTTTTGTCGTGCGCATGCCTCGGGCAGAGGAATCGCCCACAATTGGCACCCAACTGGGGCTGAATTAGCACCCATGTGGACGATTTTTCTGCCAACGTGGCAGCGCTCGGCAACACGACGGGCCGGTCCTTTGTATGTTAGGCGCGACGCCATTTTGAGTTAGGGCTATCGTGTGTACAGATGACACGGAGTGTAGTATAGTAGTGTTTGTACAGTGTTTTAATTTTGTTTTGGGTAATGTGTGTGTTTGTTAGTATCGGGCGGTTTGTGTTTTAATTTTTTTTGTGCATATGTTAGTTTTATGAAGTGTTTAGCCTTGTGACTAGCCTCTTGATGCGGGCTAGGTGGTAGTCGTGCGCGTGTAGACTCCCGGCCGGCCTTAGTTGTTGAGTGCAATGCCTCCGAGAAAAGACGTGCCAGATAGGGCCGCCGCTTCGGACGCCAGTGCGTCCGGAAGTGAGGTAAAGGACGCGGTAGAGTCTGTGCAGGTTACCGATGCGGCCGCCTTGATGAGGCAGATGAACGAGGTGTTGTCGGTGTTCGCCCTTCAGCTCGGTTCGGTGGCTAGCGCCAACCAAGCCACAGCTGCGGCGGCAGTCTCGCGTCCGCGGATAAATGTAGAGGTTCCCTCCTTTTCCGGCTACACGGACGTGAAGTCAGTCCACGAGTTCTTGCAAGAACTCGAGGATTATCAGACGGCACTGGGTTCCCCAGACGACGTGGTGCTAGCGCAGGTAATACCCGTGGCACTTGTTGAGAGCGCGGCGCGGTGGAGACGCTGCCAGCCGGCCTTCCAGTCGATGGCAGACTTCACAGATCGCTTCCGCGCCGAGTTCTTGCCGCCCGATTACGAACGCCGGATGCTTGAGGAGCTAGCGTTGCGCACACAGCACCCAGAGGAGAGCCTCCTCGAGTATGTACGCGCAATGCAGGAGCTCTACAAGAGGGCAGATCCCACGGCAACCGATCTAGAACAGGTCACGCGCGTGATGAGGCAATGCCATCCGCGCTTCAAGCCGTATTTGCGGGGACGTGGTTTTGCAAACCTCGAGGCCCTAGCACAGGAAGCGAAGGTAGTACAGGCGGATTTACTCGCTGAATTGCGCTACCAGCCACCCCCCAGGCCAGCCGAATCGCTAGAGCCGCGATGCGCCTGGGCCGGAGGCCAAGACTTCGCGCCGCGCGCCAGAGGCGCAGACGTAATGACGGTAGGGCAGGAAAGGCCAGCGGAAGGCTCCGATATTCCTCGCGCTCTTGACCCGTACGCGTTCGAGCAGCGGCGTCGAGCTGGGCTCGCCAGCGACGTACGCACAGGCGCGGAGAGAGGGGAAAGACGTCCCCAACCGCTTCGTGGAACGCGGCATCCCCCGTCCGCGCGGCAGGTGAACGACCGGCTTTGCTGGAATTGCAACCAGCCGGGCCACGTGGCACGAGAGTGTCAAGCAAGGCGTATGCAGGGAAACGCGGACCGCCGGCGGCCATAATTGGTAACACCAGCCTGTCGCCGTCGGCGGGAGAATTTCGTGGTAGCCACGGCGGAAATTGGGAAATGTACTCCCACGCCGCGTCACCGGGCGCTGAGGCTTTTGTCCCCCTCGCCTGTAGAGCGCAAGGAATGTTGTCGCGCTCGAGCCCTTTTATGCTAGTGCGGTTAGCTGGTCAAAGCTACTCGGCACTCATTGACACGGGCTCAACTCTGTCACTGGTCGGTGATGATGTGTTCGAGGCCTGCCGTAGATGTAACATCCGTGTCAGGCCAGCAGAAACCCCTTTGAGCTTAGCAGCAGGGACGACAAAAGCGGAAAGAGCGGTGCGTCTGGTCCTGCGTTTTGACGGCAGGAAGCGGAGGCATCGCTTCGTCTATCTGCCCGGCTTAACCATACCAGTTATTCTGGGAAGAGATTTTCTTTCGAGCGAAGGCATTGTGCTTGACATGGGGGAGAATGGCTATCGCTACAGCCCCTTCACCCCCCTCATTCCCTTTGTTAGCGCACCCAAGCAGGAATGCGTCGCTGAGCGAGCGAGCGTTCACGCTTTTGTCGCAGAGGGCTCCCCCGCGACACTGAATGGTAGCCCATTAGAAGCAATTATCGCGTCCTTCTCGGGAACCGGTAGTCAGCGCCGAAGGCTCGTAGAAACTTTACTCCCGTTTTCGGATTGTTTCACAGAGAAACCAGGCAGGACCGACTTGCTTCAGCACGAGATCGAAACGGGTGATGCGCGCCCTTTCAGATGTAACCCGCGGCCGTTAAGCGCGCATAAGAGACAACTTCTCGACAGCGCCCTTGACGAGATGATAGATACCGGCGCGGTGAGACCCTCACAAAGTCCCTGGGCGTCCCCAGTGGTTCTAGCGCCAAAGAAAGATGGTTCGGTCAGGCTGTGTGTTGATTATCGAAAGCTCAACTCACTGACGCCTACGGTTGCGTACCCTTTCCAGTCGATCGAGGCTGTGATGTACGCGTTAGGGAACGCAAGGTTCTTCACAGTCCTGGATGCAAGCAGAGGGTACCTGCAGATTGAGGTGGCGGAAGGTGACATTCAGAAAACCGCATTCACCTGTCACCGCGGGCTCTTCGAATTTACTCGACTCCCGTTTGGCTTGTCTAATGCACCGAGCACGTTCATGCGATTGATGGACATCGTGCTGGGCGATGCAAGGTTCAACTACGCGATGGCGTACCTCGACGACGTCGTGATATTCTCACAGTCGTTCGAAGAGCATCTCATTCACTTGAATTCCGTTCTTGAAAGAATGAGACGTGCGGGTATAACGATCAACCCAAAGAAAGTGCAGTTGGCATCGAAGAGAGTTAACCTCTTGGGATTTGTGGTTGATGATGGCACTTTGAGACCGAACGATGACAAACTGCAGGCAATTCTGAACTACCCCTGCCCGACGGACGTGAAAAGCTTGCAGAGGTTTTTGGGAATGGTTGCCTTCTACAGACAATTCATCCCTAGTTCAGAGCTCGCTAGGCCGTTGAACCAGCTGTTGCGGAAAGGCTCGAAGTGGGTCTGGGGCAAGGAACAGAACGACGCTTTTGTTGCCTTGGCTCGCGCGATAGCGAACACCGCTAGTTTGCGCCTCCCCGACCTGAACAAGCCGTTTGTCTTGCAGACAGATGCTAGTGATGCCGGTGTAGGAGCTGTTTTGTTGCAGGAACACGAGGGCAAACTGCGCCCTGTCGCGTTCGCTAGCCGCACGCTCACATCGGCGGAGCGGAATTACTCCGTGACCGAAAAGGAATGCCTGGCGATAATGTTCGCATTGTCAAAGTTCGACATGTACCTAGACGGAGCGGTTTTCACCGTGCAGACAGATCACCAGGCACTTTCGTGGTTAAAGAGGCTGAAAAACCCCGCAGGCAGACTCGCGAGATGGGCGCTGACGTTGCAACGTTACGCGTACGCCATTGAGTACCGCCGGGGCAGCATGAATAAGGTGGCCGATGCTTTATCGCGCGCACCGTTGAAGGCAGGCAGATGCGCAGAAGAGGCGCAGACCAGCATTGCTGAAAGCGGCGTCGCCGCCAGTGGAGAGGAGGAGAGGGCGGACGCGAGTGTCGCGCCCTGCGTAGGTAAAAAGAGAAAGGAGGCGGACAGAGTTGCCGCGCGGTGCTGCGAGAGAGAGAAGGCGCAGCAGCTGGTGGCGGCGACTACTCGCCTGCCAAGAAGTGAGGCAGAGAGAAATCTGTCTTGGGGAGTAGCGGTCAGTAGGGAAGAGCTAATTGAGGCCCAGAAAGCAGATGGTCTATGCCAGCGGGTGCTGACAGAGCTTGCGAGTAGTGCAGCTTGCACCGGGAACGCTGAGGGCAAGTACGACGCGTATCTGCTGGGCGAGGATGGCTTACTGCTCCGCTACATCCCCCAACTTGACGAGGAAGAGGCGATTGCATCCCCCTTCCGAGTCGTGGTCCCGAGGAAGTTGCGGAAACGATTCCTCCAGTACTTCCATGACTCAGCGCTGGCAGGCCATGGCAGCAGCAGTAAGACTTACGATAAGTTATGCCGTGTCGCGACCTGGCCAGGTATGAGAAAGGATGTGCTGGGTTACGCCCGTACATGTCCTGTTTGCCAGGTAGCCAAGCCTCGGGCGGGGAAACCCGCTGGCATGATGAAGCCGGTAGTTAGCAACTATCCGTGGCAAGTGGTCGCGTGCGATATCATGGGACCCCTCCCTCGCTCCGCGCGCGGACACCAATATATCCTGGTAATAACGGACCACTATTCCAAGTGGGTTGAGGTTTTCCCCCTTAGGAAGCTTGTGTCAGAACGGATTTGGGAGAAACTGTTGGAGACATTCACTCGTTTCGGTTTCCCTTCCGACCTCATTACAGACAATGCTTCGTATTTCACAAGCAAAGTCTTTGCTGATTCCTGTCGGGCGCTTCAAATCCGCCACAGGAAAACGAGTCCCTACCACGCTCAGAGCAACATAACCGAGAGAGTGAATCGGAATGTTAAGAGTATGCTGGTCGCGACGACCGAGCAGCACAGAGATTGGGACGCACGGCTGTCCGAACTGGCTTTCGCCACTAGAACAACCGTGAACAGGTCGGTAGGTATGACACCTGCTTACTTGAATTTTGGGAAAGAGATCGCTTTTCCGCTAGAGAACGCCCTACTTGACGCGGCGGGGCCCGCGCCCTCTCCGCTTACACAGTACGCGGCAAAGCTCCGCGAGCGCCTTGAGGCAGCGCAGCGCGCGGCTCGTGAAAACCTCGATGTCGCGCGCATGGAGCAAGCGGATCAGTACAACAAAGGTCGTCGTCACGTCGTTTTCAACACGGGCGACTTGGTACTGAAAAGAACGCACCCGCTTAGTAACGCAGCGCGTGGTTTCGCCGCGTCGCTAGCGCACAAGTGGGTTGGACCGTTCGAAGTTACGGCACGGACTACGCCACTCACCTACCAATTGCGGTTGTTGGCGAGCGGTGAAACCGCTGGTCCGGTGCACGTCGCAGACTTGAAAGCTTACCACCTTCGCAAGGACGATAACTGCGAAGCGGGGGAAGCTCAAAACGATGCAGGTAGCAACCCGGTTCGCAACCGACGCTATAACCTAAGGCCAAGGTAGTGCACTACTTTGTCTAACGTCTTTGCTTCTTTCAGAATGCATTCTGATAAGATTTTGCAGCAGCCAGATGAACCACCGTCGCTGGGGCGGGAAACCGCACCCAGCGCTTGGTTCAAGGAGGGGCCACTTAAACAGGGGGTACCCCCCTAGTTTGTGGCCCATTATTGTGACCAGCGCGGCCATGCTGGCCGTCTTCAACGCGTCTGGAGTGGAGCCCGCTGCCCAGGCCTGGAGTACGGGCCTCAGGAAGCCAGGTGTGCCCGGGGCGAAAACGCCTGCTGCAATGTGCATCCAGCACGGCGCCACGTGGAGGGGAGTCGGCGGTGTAGAGCGGCAGCTCAGGGCCGCTGCCAGGCGTGTCCGGGGCCAAGCCCAGCTGCGCTGTGACCCCGAGGATGTGGCCGCTGCCGGAGAGGGACCAGCCGGAACGGTCCCGCCATGCCTGCTGCTTCTCCCGTCCCGCGGGCCGGCTGGGATGGCATCCCGCCGGAGCCAGGCGACAGGCCTTCATGTTTTACGCTGACCCGGGCTCGGACATGGACATGGCCCGGCTGTTGGCGGAGCCCGGGTCGGACACTGAGGGGGGGGGAGGATGTAGGGCTCGTGGCGCGCCGCGCATTCGAAGGCCGCGCCACTTCCCAATGCTCCCTGCGCGCGTGCCTGTTTCCCTCTCCCCGCTCGCGCGGGGATAACCGGTCCCGCGCGAGGGGGCTATAAAATAAGGCACGCGCCGCGGTCTCGGGCTCTTCTTGGTTCCTGGCTCGTCGCTCCCGCTTCTCCCCTGGCTCTCTCCACGAGAACGACCCGCAGCCACCCGGACGACGACCCCGGACGGCCTCGACGACCCCCGCGCGTAACGTGAGATAAAGAATGTTTGTTACACGGCCCACTGTGTGTTTTGTCGTGCGCATGCCTCGGGCAGAGGAATCGCCCACAATTTGTATCTCGGTTTGTCAGTGGAATGCACATTGCCGTGGTTGATGTCAGAGCTCCGATTTACACCTTCCCCTGTGGGTACAGTGTTAATCATGGATTCGAATTCCTGCAGTGCCTGAAATTGTTGTGTTGATCTCTTGTACTATAACGGAAAGGTGCACTTTTTTCACAGCTTCCCCAACGTTTGTTTTGCACGAGTGGTGTTGAACAGCCACCTTTTAATTGGGTTTATTGCCAGCAGCCTGAACTGTCACCTCGACAAATTTGATGTAGTTCTTGATCTTTAGCTTTTTCTGTTCATAAATATCACCTTTGTTCTTGTGTAAAAACAAATAAATGATCCCAATATTTCTCATGATAATCGGGATCATAAATGTCGCTAGTACTATGTGACACATCAACGACAAAAATAAAAATTTAAAATTGACCATCACTTCTCTCCGTCACCAATGTCGGTCCCAACAAGGTCCGAAACCACATTCGCATTCTGATTTTAAAAGACAAAGGCGTGATTCAGCCCTCAAGCAGCCCTTGGGCGTCACCTGTTGTCCTCGTAAAAAAGAAAGATGGTTCTATCCGCTTCTGTGTCGATTATCGCCGCCTTAATAAGATTACGCGCAAGGACGTCTACCCTCTCCCGCGCATCGACAACGCTCTCGATTGTTTGCAAGGCGCAGAGCTCTTTGCTTCCCTAGATTTACGTTCTGGGTACTGGCAAGTTCCCCTGGAAGCGGCTGATCGCCCCAAAACTGAATTTGTAACTCCCGACGGCTTGTACGAATTTAGTTATGCCATTTGGCCTTTGTAATGCTTCGGCAACCTTTGAGCAGATGATGGACACGATTTTGCGTGGCCTAAAGTTGAAGACATGCCTCTGCTACTTCAACAACAATGTCGTCTTTTCTCCTGACTTTGACACGCACCTCTACCGTCTGAAGCACGTTTTGACCTGCCGATCTGATGCCGGACTGCAGCTGAATTTGAAAAAAATGTCATTTTGCCGCCCGCCAGCTCACCATTCTCAGCCACGCGTTGTCTCCAAAGAAGGTGTATCTCTAGACCCTGCCAAACTTCGTGCCGTAGCATGCCTTTCCTAAACCGACTTCCATCAAAGATCTACGTAGCTTCCTCGGGCTGGGCTCTTACTTTCGCCGCTTTATTAGAAATTTTGCTTCCATTACTGCTCCCTTGGCAGAACTTCTGACCGGCAGTTCCGACCTTTCGCTATGGTCGCCAACGACGATGCCTTTACTATATTGCGCCGCATCCTCACGGCACCACCTGTCCTTCGTTACTTCGGCCCCAAAGCGCCTACCGAGGTCCACACGGACGCCAGTGGTGTTGGTCTCGACACTGTGCTCGCTCAGCGCAAATCAGGCTATACTAAATACGTGGTCGCCTATACCGGACACTTCCTTAACGATTTCCTGGTCCTCTAGAAGCCGCTAGTTGATGCGCCAAATCCCCTTCCCGCGAGGGACCAGGGTCCCATCACTAAAGCAAAGGATGACACACGTGTGATCACTCAACGCGGAGGGGACAGACCACATGGACTGCATGCCAGAACCTGCAGTGTTGGAGAAACAGAAACGGTCTAGCCTGCTCTGAAGACGCTTCTCAATCCAAGTTATCCCTGACTGTCCCAAGCGGAGCACCCTCCAGGCATCATCAAGGTCTAGCTCCTCGACCAACTCCCTAGGTTCCCGCGCTCCCTGCCACAAGAAGAGAGGTGACCCGCCCTACCGAGGACACAGTTGAAATCACCGACCAGAACTACCTTGGGTTGGACCTATTAACTGGGAGTCAAGGCGCTTGTAAAATGCACCCTGAGCACGACCATTATTCGGAGCGTAGACGTTAACTATGCGAATACCAGGATCAAGATCCACAGACAGGACGTGGCCCTCAGCATCCATGGAGTGGAGCAAAATCAAGCCACGGAAGCGTGGCATAAGAATAATGCCAACCCCACGGGATCCCGACGCGCTACAGCTCCAGTAGGACCTGGTACCAAATGTTCTGTCGAAGCTCCTGACCTGGCTAAGAAGATGGATGTAGGTCTCTTGCAAAACCAAAATATAGATGTTTAGAACGAGCAAGCTGAACGATCTCAGCTTGCTTCCTGCGTTTTTCATCGCGTTCTGGATGCATGTGTTTTAGGAAGGGGATATCTGGAGTGACATATACTGCGCATTTCCTTTTCTGTAAACCAGTTATAGAGTTATTGGTGGTGAAACTTTTATTTTGACGCCTAAAACAAAATTAAATAGCAGCGTTGCGGGCGGCCTTCGAGCTGTCGGTCGCGGCGTTCAGGTCGTGCCTAGCCGCGACTTCCTCTGCCCACGTCACCAGCCCGAAGTTGGACTTCCGGCTTGATGCTGGACAAAGCAGCCTCCCAATGCTCCGGACTGGTAAGGTGCCAAGAGGCAGGGGGCAAGTGTGCTGGGCAGGAAAACAGAATAGGAGGGTAATCAGCGCGGGAGCTGTCGCATAAACGGCACACCTGCGAGTACGTCCCAGGGTAGAGGAGGGCAAGACGAGCTGGAGTAAGAATGGTGTGGGCCTGAAGGTGGCGCCACAATTGTTGGTGGTGCTGAGAAAGCGATTTGTGCGGAGGAGGTAAGGTGATCAAGACGACAAAGGCGGTAATGCAAGGTTCCTAAGATCAGGGTCCTGGGCCTGCTACTAAACAAGAACGGCCGCGACGACGAGACCATCAGCAAGATTACCACCAAGGCAATGGACGCTATCCGGCTCATACACCGAGTCTCGACACGACGGGCAGGCGTGCGTGAAGACAGTCTTCTGCGCCTCGTCCAGTCGTTCAGGATCATGCGGCTTACCTCAACTGGCAGGCCGCTGACCGGACAAAGATAAACACGCTGATCAGACGGGTTTACAAGACGGCGCTGGGATTAATGGGGACCACGAGTACGGCTCGGCTCCTGCAGCTCGGCGTCCATAACACCTTAGAAGAAATAGCCGATGCGCAGCTCACTGCGCAAATGGAGCGCCTCTCGACCACCAAGACAGGCCGCAGTATACTGACGTTCCTGGGTTACAATCCCCGAGCTCCCAGTCGGCAATCGTGCGAGATCAGCGATGAGGCGTGGGCCCACATCCACGTGGATCCCATCTCGAAAAACATATGCACCCCGAGTACAACCAAGAACGGCGGCAGGCGCAGGCCAAAGCCCTCGTCGAGCAACACGCCCAGGACCCGAACGCCCGGTTCGTGGACGCTGCGGAATACAAGCGAGAAGAATTCGTGGCAGTGGCCGTTGCGGCGCGGCTATTGGCATCAAGACAACGGCAGCGAGCGTGCGGTGCACGGACGCCACAGACGCCGAGGTGGTTGCCATCACTCTGGCGATCTCGGAGGTCGAGTGTCGCACCGTGCTCAACGACTCGAGGAACGCTGTGTGCAACTTTGCCAAGGGGCGAGTGTGCGCGCCGGCGGCCGCCATCATCAGTAAGCTCCAGCTTCAAGACCGCGGTAACACTATCCGCATAAGTGATTTCCGGCGCACGGGGGGATTGTGCATCCTCACCGTATCACAACGAGGCGGCCCATTCGGCGGCGCTAGCGCTTACCTTCCGCGCCCCCGAGAGGGACCGTTCCGAATGGTGGTTCGAAACAAAAGACCGAATGACCAGTTACGAGGAAGTGACTAAATTTTGCCGCCTAGCTCGACGAACAATGCAGCCGCCTCACCCGGCACTTAGTCGGGAGGAAGCGGTCATCCTAAGGCAAATGCAAACCGGGTCACTCCTAGCTCCGGCAGTGCTACACGTCCTCCACCCAGACATCTACACGAGTGATATGTGCAGTGAACGTCAAGTGGGTCCGGCGGGCCAATGGCACATCATGTGGGACTGTGCCAGGTTCCCGACCGAAGCTGCATCAAGGACATACCCGCCGGAACTTCAAAGTGCTGTGCAGAATACAGACAAGGACATTCAACTATGGGCCGTCCAGCAGGCCCGGGGTGCGCTCGAAAAGCACAAGCCTCCCAACCCCCCACAAGCGGGTCAAATGAGGTAGTGCAGAGTAGGGCTTAACCCCGGGTAGACGCTTGGCCAACGTCACGACGCTTTAACCCGCCGTTTGCCGGCTCCCTAATAAAGTTATACTACATACAAGGTTATATCGTGGTACGCGAGGAGTGCGTCGCGCGTATCCATTCCCGAGGGGCCGGGCTTGCTCGGCCAGTTGAATCGCGAGCGGTGGAATTGGTCGACTCGTCACCAGGATAGGCCACGTGTGCGGGCACCCAGATGATTTGAATGGGGCTAGAAGGGACGATACCAGAACGTAAGATACCGATGGCTGTGGGTGTCACCCGTCCAACCGCATGGTTGTAGGTCGCAGCCTTGGAGTCACTGAAAATGTATTCCGCTGAGGTTTGCGTAATAGCTAACAATAGCTGCCTCCACCGCCTCAACTGAGGTCGACGTGCACGCTGATGCAGTTAGCATTGGTCGGAAAGAATTGTCAGTGACTGCAAAGGCGTGGGCTGGGTAGCAACGGTACGGGGCAGCATCCACAAAGCCACGGCTCGTTGCCGTCCGTACTCACGCCAGAGAGCAGAGGCTCGCGCTTCTCTTCGGGAGGGGTTTTGTTCGGGATGCATATTTTTAGGCAAGGAATTAACGGTTATGAGGGAGGAGATGTAACCAATTATAGAACGCCGATGAACTTTGGTGAGTTCAACGGAACGCTGGTTGTGTGAAGGGGCGCGTGATGTGTGGAGCAGCAACGCTCAGGCTTTCGCATTTCTGCACTGCCGATTCTGCAGTGCTCAGCTCATTTTGCGCGCATTGGAGGCCGCAGAGTCCCAAGGGATCCCTGCTGACCTTCTCTAAGCAGTGCAACCAGTCTTTCGGCTGGTTCCCCTTCTTTGGGAGTAACTAAAGAGTTTATCATCATCATCATCGAAATTTTTCACATTACAGTTGGTTGATTACCTTTCTTTACACAATTTATAACCATTCTCTTCCATGTATGCACGCAAATGGCGGCCTTTCCCTCTCGTTCACCTTCAAACATTTCAAATTCCCCGCCATGGAAGTTACGACTGAGTATCACGTTGTGTATCACGTGGCCCCTTTGAAGTCGACATTGACCAATTTTCCCTCCCGGTTATTTCGACATCTCATTAACTTAATTTCATGTAATTATTTAACTAATTAACCCACATCGGATATTTTGGCACCACACCTTTCCTTGACGTTATATCATTCTATCTGATGGTAACCTTCTTTTTCCGATATACCCACTATATAGTTTCTCTTTTGCAGCGCCGACAAGGTTATGTCCAAGCGAAACCCGCCTGCATAGCCATACAATACTACGCATTAATAAAGAAATATAACACTCGAGCCCCCAGCCAAACGGAGTGGGAGGCGGAACTGGCCCTCACGGATCTCTGAGCGGCACATGGTTCTCACTGGGGCCCTGGGGATCAAGACGTCAGAATAGTTCTAATTCTATTATACCCTCCTTGCAGGGGACAGCCCAAGCCACGAAATTCCCTGAACTAGTTAAAGTTTATTCCTTCTTCCCGTGTCGCTGAGGGGGGGTTGGGGGGGGGGGGGGGGGAGGAGAGCGCTGGCGAACACTCTCATTAGACACAACCATATATAGAGCTAATACAAAGACGCAACTATGGGCACAACGGGCAGTACAGGCAAGATCATGCAATTAAACTGATTAAACCACAGCCGTCGGCGCAGCTCAGCCGTAGAGAACGGGGCGCAAAATCGGAGTTAGTGGGTTCGGATCATATCAGCGGTATCTGGTTGTTTTTCTTCTACTTTCCAGCATAATACTTCTATGATTAATTAATACTTTACAATCATCAAATAAAAATAAAACATACCCTATGCTTTCCTCTTAAGGCCCCAATATAGTCCGACGTAACGCACGCGCGCGCGCACGTCGGCCTCCGCGACGTTACGTCGGCGAAAAACCGAGGTCTATAGTCCAACGTCACGGCGTGATGGACGTAGCGAGCGCTAGCCGACGCGGCCCAACGTCGCCGACGCGCAAATAGAATCTCGCCTATTTCTCGCCGACCGCGTCGGCCACGCATCCCAGCATTCCTCACGCGCAGTGAAGATGGCGGCTTGCATGTAGACAGCGACCGCGCGCGCATTTCAGACACTGTTGTGGAAAAGCTGCTAGAAGGCATTCGAGGGCAGCCCTGTGTCTATGATACCAAGCGGATTGACTACTGAGTAGTTCAGAGGAAAGAAATATGCCTGGGATGCAAACTGTCAGTAGTGCGGCCGGGCACAGCTGTGAGTTCTTCGCTGCGGTGCGTGTGTCATACACGTTTTAATGCATTGCTCTAGGAGGTGTAACGATGGTGTTGTTTCACTTATCTGCAGTACATTCATTGGAAGAATACCAAAATCTGCGGAAGCGGCTTCGCATAGAGTTGTGACCTGCACACGCCGGAATCGAAGGCCGTACTCGACTTGGCCACACGGAACGTCAGCGGCTCAACAAGCAGGGAATTCGCGAAATGTATGGAATTCTACAGGAAGTGCGGCCGGCCGAGAAAGTGATCCTCATTACTGTGTAATCTATAACTCTTCTGTAATCGTACAGATACTTAAATTATGATTAGGTTTCAGTAAAACACGCACGTACACAATCATCGTTCCGTCTGTAGCCGTCGTCGACGCGGGCTCAGACCGTTGCTGGGCTGGACGTCTCCACGGCTGGCTGTAGATGCTTTGTGTCATTTGAACATTCGCAGTAAACACATCGCATCATTGCCTTGATCACAACAGTAATTAGTGCCTCGATAGGCAGCCAGTTCGTCCCTGTAGGTGACCTGTCGTCTGCTCGAAAATGCACACCGAAAACGTACCAGCCCCTCGAGGGCGTCTTGTGCGCATGCGCGACGCGGCACCGGTCACGCCAGCCGCGCCAGACTGTAGAAGCGGCAGTTTTTTGACGCACCCGTCGTAGCCGACGTGCCGTGGCCGACGTCGCCGACTGAGCCAGTCGCGTCGAAAACGTCGGACTATATTGGGGCCTTTAGTCGCTGGCTGTTGCTTGGCTGTTGCCTCCTCTCGCATCATCCATCTAGATTTCCCTAGTAGCCTCAGTACCAATCCAATCCAATCCAGATCGAAAATGGCAGCTGCAGCATTTCGGCAGCAACTTTCCAATTTAGCGGTGGCCGGTGGTTCACCAAAAGATCAAGCTGAAAGGTGAGGTTATCTCAGTATGCCAGAATTTATATGAACTTACCGATTCAAATTACCTTAATATTGAGCGTAATTAAGTAGCATGTTGGCATAAGGACGCTTGGTGGTCCCATTGTTCACACTGCTTTTGCGAAGTTGCCGCTTGGCAAAGCGAGAAAGATTCAAATTTCTCTTTCGAATTCAACTCGGAAAGTACTGGTTGTGTAAACTTGTGGTCTGTGGCCTACTTTTGGAAGCAAAATAGGCTATGTGGACAGTCCACTACAAGCCTTGTAAATGTATCTTAATGAACTTAATGCACATCACAGCCAATTCTTGACGTATGAATTTATAAAGCCGCCGCCCGTGGCACACCCACTTCGGCGTGCCTGCTAGAAGCTGGCTAAGAATCACCATGTTTAACAAAAGTAGGGATTAGTTCGCTAATTGCGTGCGCGCGAATTGCGAATAGATGATGGTTTATCTTTGATTCGGTGCAAATTAGTTTGAGTACTTGAAGAAGTGAAATCAGCAGGTTAGTTTTCCGGGAAGCAAGCGTAGGCTTTGTGAGAAAGCAGAATTCAATGCAACGGCTCCAATGAATGGAACATTTTTCTTTTGGCACCGGTGAATATCAAGCAAGTCTCATGCGTCCAATGAAGGGTATTAAGCCGAAGGAATCACCTTAATTAACTTTATTTGATGAAGTTTGCAACTGTGACAGAATCTAATAATTGTTTTTTATACTGCAAGCTTTGTTTGTTACATGTGTTCCTTGAAGAGGAAGCTGTCGTGAAGAAAACAAAAAGGAAAGGCTTAGATCAACAAAGCTCATGAAAAAAAAAAATGCACTAGTGGCTCTCTCAGAAAGTGCATGCCAAACGTTACTGGGCATAGCTTTTAATGGGAAGGTAGAAGGACCTTGAGAGGCATTTAAGTCTATTTAGCACTGTTAGTGGCTAGTGGCAACTAAACTCTATCTTCATCTCCTTACATGCTGTTAAGGAGGTTGTCACTCTCATTGGAGTCACTTGACGAGCATAACCCAACTTCTTACTCATCATCACTATTCCTGAAACCTGAAATGTCTGAATTGGCCACATTGGGGCTATTCTCATAATGTGCAATGTTCTTGTCTGCCGGTGGAAAGTTACCGATTTCTTCCAGATTAATACTAGCAGTCTCAACTCGAACCTCCACTATGGCATCTCAGCAAAAGACTGTGTATGACTGAGCACTACTTGTTGCCATTTTCACACAAAGCACCGCAAAATGCGTGATAAGCTGAACTCGTCATAAGCCAAACGGTGTCTCTTAGGTGGTTAATTTGAATAGAGACACCAAAATACAGTTCTTTATTCTGTCTTTAGGATGACGCACAGCGCATTTCAAAACATGAGCAGCTGCCTCGATTGTATGAAAAAGTGGGAAATAGTTTTCAATTGAATTTTTCTGTCATAGAATCTTTATTTCGCTTTCAACCTCCGAATGATGGCGGTGGCGTTGCAAAGGTGTTATGAGGCATACAAACACTGCAGTGTTGTCGCTGTCTAGTTTATTTTATTTCTTACCAACTCTTATGCAAGCCGAAATGCACATGCAGAAAAAAAGTAGTTAGAAGCGACTATATTGAAAATATTTTATGACGTGACGTGAACTTATCTGGACATCACAGACGTCATGGAGCGAGTGAAGCGAGAATCGAAACCGCATGATAAGAAAATTCAATTAAAACATTTAGCTGGCATAGGTCAATTCTACACCATGCCTCATGCACACTATCGTCTTGCATACTATTCCTAATAATAATAATAGTAATAATTAAAAAAAACATGCATCCACAATTTTGCCGTGCCTACTCTTTAAATTCTTTACACTGCCTGGAATTTTGTTGATAGTTGTAGGCTTCTTTTCTCTATTCACTCAGTCCCCCAGTGGACAGGCAGGTTGGTTGGTATGTGTACCAGTGGCAAGCTATATGTTGGAGATTGCATTTTGTTACTAATTTGTGAGTTATTTATCATACGTACTTGTAATAGCATCATGTCTTTTCATGGCAGGTTGAAGGTAGAATAAGTAGAATTTCAACCAAAGTCGTTAGGAGATTGGTTTGGTTTGGTTTGTAAGGTTTAACGTCCCAAAGCAATTCAGGCTATGACAGACACTTCTTTAGGGGATTGGGTTTTGTGAATGCTATGCTTGAACTCTTTCTATTAATACTTGTATTGTGAGAAGAGCTCTTAGTGAAATGCAGTCTTCCTATTCTTTTTTGCAGGTATAGAGCAGTCCTAGAGAGCATTCTGAAGAGTTCTGATCAAGAGCTCGTTGAAGGACTGAAGGTTTTCGTTGAAGCTAGTAAGTTCAAGTTCCTTTATGTTCTGGCACTAATAGTGAGTGACTTTTTTTATTATCCCTGAATCCCTGTGCAGATTGCAGCAAGCACCTTGGTTGCAAACCTTTGTATATTCTTTGTAGATGTAATGTGTGTGCAGCCTCAGAATTACTGGAAAGTTTGGCCTTGTTTTAATGCTACACACACTGACATACCTTGACAACAGCAGTGAGCACCTTTTACAGCGTAATCTGCTATAGGGAATCCCCTGGAAAACGTTCCCACTGCCCCATATTTGCTTCAACCCTCTCCCCGCACACACAAAGAAAAGAACTTCTTAATTAATCTCTTCTTTAATGGCTTTTCAGACCTAAGTAAGGATAGTGAGCTTCTAGCTGAGTTGTTATGAGCACCTCGAAGCATATTAGAGGAGTGTGTTGAAGGATTTTGTGTGTTGCTGAAGCAGGATATTCCTGTTGGTTGTTCATTCTTCCTTTAGTTAATTTTACCAGTCTGTTCTGTGAATGTGTAAGTACTTTCCTTACCACAATGAGGGAAAGTTGGGTATACACTAGTATTGTGAAATATGTTTTCATTGCTCATCGGGGGTTAGTACTAAAGCGATCTCACTTGTGAGCATTCAAATTAATAGTCATAATTTAAATTTTGAGCTAATTGAACATGCTTGGAGATTTGATTTTAAGGAGAGAGCATTCAAATTTTTGGATTTATAGGGACAGCAGCAAGCTTTCATAAATGTATACAGGTGCCTTGAGCTATTACTTGGTATGCACTTTCGCAGTGCTAACACCAGTCGTAACAGTTGCATTCTAATGCTTATCCTAAACTTTCTTAGTTGTACCCGTGAAACAAAGTTTTCAGATATATCAATTGCTCTGTTATTTATAAATTAACTGCTCTGAACTTTCTACGTGTGCAGTTAGCCGACTGCAAAAATTTATGCCAGATTTTTGTACCCATTCTTAATAGTACCTGAAGATAGCAATGAAATGAGGGGCAACTGGCATGTATGTGTAGCAAATAACATGTATGAAAACACAATTCATTAGAGGAGCTGGCAAATGAGAGCAGTTGACACTGTCGCGTCACACCCTGAGAGCAAAGCTTAAGCGTTCCCGCAGTTTTATAACTAGTAGTGCTGCTATCAAGTTAGTATGCTCAAAGTCACTTTAGGAACCCTCATGAAAGGTGGAAATCACTGGGAGCACATTTTATGATAGCGTTTAAAAAAGTTAGATTCAAGGTTACTGCAACAGATGGCGTACGCTTTCATTTTCTCATTACGTGTCACAGTGCAGCCGCCACACATTACCATTTATCATTTATAAAACATTTGTCAAACATATGTCAGAGAGGAAGATCACTCTTTCTTTATGCTGAAATCAGCTAATTTTTTCTTAACGGTACATCTTCCGGAATATAGCCAATAGTTTGAAATAAGCTGCAAAAACTATTTGTCTACGGTATACTAGTTTTTATACCCGGAGATTTTGAGCCAAAAGCGAGAAAAATAATGAACGACACAGTAATCACACCAGGTCTAGGGAGGATATGGAATGAAGTATGGAAGGACAATGTGAGCTTTCCTTTTTTTTTTTTTTTTTTTGCCATTTCATTCACAGTTGTTAATGAAAATGTGAGCCTTGTGATATCACGCCAACTGCTGACTGACGTTGGAAACCACCTGACTTCACTGTCTGATGATGTCTCGAAGTCAGTTTCCCATTTCACGTTGGACAAGGTGCAGCCTCGAGTCGTCTCTTTTGAGGAACAGGCAAGTTGCAGTCATGCTTCTTTCAGATAGCAGCGAGAGAGTTGGAGTGAACTCACCGCCTTGCTTCTCTACTTATGGTAAATATAGTGAAAAGACGTATTAGGTAATTTTGCGCACTTATTTGGAATATGTGGAAACAGGTGTGCATGTAAAAAAAAGATTTTTCATGCTAATACACATTATTTTTTTTTTAGGTTGGAGGAATTCCTATTCCGCAGAATTTCGTCTCTCTGCCCAATTTTCTCCCCCCCCCCCCCCCCCCTTCCTCCATAACACAGTTTACTAATGGCGATTTCCACTAGTCGCTCTGGAGCACTCTTTCTTGCCCTGGGAGGACAATTTCAAATTCCACTGGTCACTAAGATGGGTTGCGTGTATTCCGCTGGTCTTCTGGAGTATCTCGACCAGAGTTGGGTCTCGCCGGAAGTTCTGGTCAGTGATGTCATCACTTCCGGAATTTTTTGGCGTTTTTAGCGGTTTCAGAGATATCGGCAGTGGGCACTGGGCATCACAGTCTTTTTGCGCTAATATGTTGTGGTGCATCTATTGAAAAACATCTACAGCGTTAAAATTGTGCAAAAGCAAGTTGCAGTGGGCCGCACTCCTGCCTATTTATCAAGACAACAACTCTGCTGCTGGGATGCGACTTCAACTTCCGGAACCGGCTCAGCATTACTTCTGCCGCGTGCTCTGTATGTTCCGCTGGTCAAACAAGGGTGAGTCACTCTGTAGCGGTATAGGTCGCTCTATTCCGGTGCAGATGCCCAGCTCCAATCGACCAATGGAAATTGCCATAAAAATGTAGGGGCCACATTGCAGCATTGCTGTGAAAGTTAAACTCTCTTGCAGTACTTAAGTGGTTACACTTACTTATAGACTCTTTGCAAAACTCTGGAAGTCAGCTTTTCTGCACCGCAAAAACCCCTGCACCATGGTGGCCAAACCTGTTTTGAGAGCCGAAGTTGAGTGCAGGCAGGATATGTCTATTGTGACAGTAATGGCCACGTCTATTTCCTGCACCCCTGCTCCCCAGGTTCATACATGACATCAGGCTTGATACAGAAGTATTCTGCGCTGCACCGAACTTGTGCCCCCAAAACAGGTTTGGCCGCCATGGTGAAGGGGTTTTGCTGCACAGAGAAGCTGACTTCCAGAGTTTTGCAGAGGGTCTATTGGGGTTTTGGAAGTTCACAGTTAAGTAGGTGCTCCTTATGTAATGCACCTTCCATGTTGTGAATGTTAACTGTTGTAGGCTGGTATCCTGAGGGTTTTGTGCTTACCTTTGCCTCTGCAGGTGGCAAGCATCAGACAGCACTTGGCAGAAATCTATGTGAAGGAACAAAGCTGGAGAGAAGCGGCCAGTGTGCTTGTTGGAATTCCACTTGAAACTGGACAGAAGTAAGCGTACAGAATTTAAGAGAGTGGCTTTTGACTTTTTTTTTTTTAACAAGGTTTCTGTTAAGGCTTCTTCTCCACTATTCATTCACTTGTCTTTTGCTTCTTCAGGAGAGTGCTTGAGTACATTTTGTTTGCAGCGTATAAGTGGCTCTAATCAGTGATGCAAAATTTTGCTTGATGCATAACATTCTGTGCACTTAAACTTGCATAAATATATTTTTTGGGACCATGATATATTTCACTGGGAGGGTTGCTGCGAAATGTTCTAGTGCTGCTTCTCTTCTTAAGGAGAGTGTGGTAAATGAAGTTGCCAGTAAATTGCTTTCTTGTAACCCTCTAACATCCTTCTGTGTAGTGACAAATGATTGTAATGAGGTATATCGCACAAATTTAGAAAATTTAACTTTTTTATGTGTGGTCATCTAAAATTGTGAGCAAATCACACTTTCGATGTTCTTGGAGCATTGCAATTTTTCTTTTTTAATTTTAAGTGAGTCATACTTTTGGTGACCCTGACACATCATAGATTCTGTGAGACTCCCATGGCGGAGGATGATCTACCTTATACTATCATCACGATGAGAAATCAGAAGAGTTCAAATGCCACATTTCTCTGACCAAAAGTAAAGCCATACAGGGCATTAGACAAGGAAAACGTGGAAGAAAACCTTAGGGTCGATTGTCTCAGTTTAACTTTTTGTGCGGTTGCTCAGTGCTCTGCTAAAAACTTTTGAAAGGTGGACGTTTGAGAAAACGGGAAGAGGGGAGCAAAGAGCAGACATCTCGAGAGAGAAAAAAAACGACAGCACATATGCACAATAGTACTTCTCTTTTTTTTTTTTTACCCATTTCCAGCGCATGGTACGACTTCAAATGTTCTGTTGGCTCTATCTACATGCCAACGTCTCGCTAGCACTAGAGGGCAGGGATTACGTTTGCCTTGCGTCTAATACTGAATGTTCACTGTTAACACACTGTGGTGAGAAACTGAATTTTTTGAAAGCGTAACTGTAAGCAAGATAAGTAGGCACTGATTTAGTGGTAATATTGCACGAGAAGGAAAATGCAGCTTTCCAGAAACAAACAGTAATGAAAACGAGTGAAAGAAGAAAAAAGTCGTAGCCACACTGCAGACTCAGTGAAGTCCCGTTAAGGGGGACAGAGTTTTTGGAACATTTTTCTTGATTTTTCGGTTAAATGCAATGAAAAGGCACAGTCTTAATCAGTTTCTCGCACTCATTTCAAATATGTAGTCACTTTTCTGATGGGTCAATTGGTTTTCAATATAATTTACATTTTCATTCTTTTGTTATAGAAAGAATAGAGAAAAGACAAGCACTAATCAGAAAGTTATATTAAACATGTGGCCAGGTCAGTTCAGTTCTGTTCAGTTGTTCAGTCGTGTCCAACTCTTCGTGACCCTATGGACCATATCACGCCACGCTTTCCGGTCTCTCACTATCTTCCTAACATCACATAACTTCATCTGCAGTGCCTCGAGGATGCCATCTAACCATCGCGTTCTCTGCCTACCCCTTCTCCGGCGACCCTCAACCTTTTTCAACATCAAATCTTTCTCCAGCGACTCCTCTCTTCTCATCAGATGACCAAAGTAGCTGAGCTTTAACTTTAGAATTTGACCCTCCAATGAGCAGTCAGGGTTTATGGTCGACAATATCAACTGATTTGATCTTCTGGCAGTCCAAGGAACTCTCAAGAGTCTCCGCCAGCACCACAATTCAAACGCGTCAATTCTTCGGCGGTCAGCCTTCTTCACAGTCCAACTCTCTCATCCATACATCACAACTGGAAAGACCATAGCACGAGTTATACGGATCTTGGTTGGCAGACTAATGTCTCTGCTCTTTACTAGGCGGTCAAGGCTAACCATGGCTTTCTTTCCCAGAAGCAGGCGTCTCATAATTTCATGGCTGCAGTCTCCTTCCGGGGTAATCTTGGAGCCCAAGAAGAGAAAATCTGTCACAGCTTCCACTTCTTGTCCCTTGATGCTCCAGGACTTGATAGGGAAAGACACCATGATCTTTGTCTTTTTAATGTTCAGTTTAAGCCCAAACTTCTCACTCTCTTCTTGTACACGCATTAGAAGTCTCTTGAGTTCCACTTCACTTTCTGCCATTAAAGTGGTATCATCTGCATATCTAAGGTTGTTGATGCGTTTTCCAGCAATCTTCACTCCAGCTGAAGACTCGTCCAGACCGGCCTTCCTCTTGATGCACTCTGCATATAGGTTAAATAGGCAGGGCGACAGTATGCAGCCTTGTCTCACTGCTTTCTCAATCGGAAACCAATCAGTAAGACCATGCCCAGTTCTGACTGTGGCCTCTTGCCCTTCATACAGGTTCCTGAGGAGACAGATGAGGTGAATTGGAACTCCCATCTCTTGGAGAGTTTGCCACAATCTGCTATGATCTACGCAGTCAAACACGTTTGCATAATCAATAAAGCAGAAGTAGATGGGTTTCTGGAACTCTCTTGCTTTTTCCCATGATCCAGCGAAGGTTGGCAATCTGGTCTCTAGTTCCTCTGCCCTTGCGAAACCCAGCTTGCACGTCCAGAAGCTCCCGATCCACATACTGCTGCAGCCTACCTTGGAGGATTTTCCACATCACCTTGCTAGCATGCGAAATAAGCGCGATCGTACGGTAGTTGGAACAATCTTTGTCACTGCCTTTCTTTGGAATGGGGATGTAAACTAACCTACTCCTGTGGCCAGGTAGCATATAGTATAAGGAATAAAAAATAGGAATTACTTTTTTGGTCTGGGCAATATTAGTCATTTTAGAACTTGTTTACGTTTGATATATGGAAAAGTGGTTGATCAGCCATTTAAGTTGGAGTGCACAAAAACAATTTGCAAACATAAAATGAGAAACTTGTTCCTAACATTGAAAATTTAATCACTTGGGAGCATGCTGCAATAAAGATTATTCTGTTATCTACTTTCAGTGTGAAGATGTCCTCGTAAACTAGCAAACCACCAAAATTTTGTGTTTTGAGGAAACATGAAAAAAATGAGCAGTGATGGGATTTATTCAGCTCATTTGCACCTTATGGAGTGGAATTAATGATCCAGAAACTGAACAGGGTGGTAGGTATGTAGGAGATGGTTTGTAGGTTTCCAAATATTGTTATAAGGTGGCGAGCCGATTCAGAAAGACAGAACATAACTGATGGTGATGGCACTATATGACGTTTAATGAAAGATGGCGGACCTAGCGCGAGCGTGCCTACCCACGCCAGTGCCCGCTTCTTCCTCGCCCGTAACACTACCCGGGGTCACCGAGCGATCGTCCCGATCGGTGGGCAAAGAAGTCAAAGTTGATCACATTTATTACTTATGACATGACGATGATCTTGTGTGGATCGGTGAAGACAGGAGAGAAAGAAGGTAACGGCTTGCTGCCTTAATGACCGATGAAGTCTCAGGTCGGCGTCTCGGGTCGGTCGGATCCTTTGGTCGGGTCATTCATGCGCTGTGTCTTGTGATGTGTGGTGGCATCTCGGGTCGGTGGGGTCTTAGCGTCTGGTTACTAATCTTTCTTTTTGTTTGTGGTCAGGGCGGGGGACTGGGCGGTGGGTGGAGAACGGCGATATCGCTTCGGGTCTGGCAGGCTGGGGAACTACCAGGCGATCCACTGCCGACGGTGCAGGAAGATACAGGGCAGTCGACTCAGTCCTCCAAGTTTGCCAGCAGTTTGAGCAAGCAAAACACCGTCGTGTTGCTCCCCGCTTCGACCGCTTCCCAAACAAAGCTGCTACGTCCTCGTGCGAAGATATGCCAACACTGCAGCAGCCGTCTCAGCTGTCCAACTTGACCAGGATTGTTTGCTGAGAGCTAGAAGCTATGATGCTCAGCTGGCATATGTTACTATAGCCATCGTTCGGCAGGAGTTCACAAATGTGAGCCTCAACGCGAGCATGGGCTTTAGCTCTGGCCAGCCTCCCACACAGCCCTCGCTCCAACCTAACGTTCCTGTTGTAGCTGCTGTGGCTCCTAGGGCGGCCTTCTTGACCCTGACCCATTACCGCTACCACCACCCAGCAGAATGGCGCACCTCAGACGACCGCCCTGTCTGTTTTATCTGCTCCCGTGTTGGTCACATTTCTCGCCATTGCCGCAGTCTTTGGGTACCGCCACCTCGAGCTCGCTATTATCATGATCGCAGCGACGATTCCGGCCCTCATCCAAACTCTCTGTGTGACATCCCCTCCCGTGACTACAGCTCTCCCTCTCGGCCTCTAGCCACTCGCCATCTCCCCAGAGCCGCCGCCCCCACTTGCCCCAATCTCGCTGTTCATCGTCCCCCCATTTCTCTAGTTCTCTTTCAGAAAACTAACCAATGCAGTGCCCAGAGGTAACACTGCATTGCCGACCCGGCCTGAAAATCCTCTGGTGACCCTTGCTCATTGCTGCAACATTTTAGGTATCTGTGTGAACGGTGTCCCTGTTAGTGCCCTCATTGACACGGGGCTCAGGTTTCTGTCCTCACCTCTTCATTTTGCCGTCGCCTCAGGAAGGTTGTCACACCCGCAGCTTCGTCAACCGTTCGTGTCGCTGCCGTCGTGAGACTGTGCACTGTGCGTGTGATCATTTGCGGTCGCACTACCGCTGTGCTATTCACTATCATCGACCACTGCCTTCATGATGTGATCCTATGCATATACTTTTTAACGGCCCATGCTACCTTGATTGATTGCTCTGCTGACCTTCTTCGCTTAGACCTGCTCTTCTGCTCCGAAAGCACCAATATCAAGCCCTGCCTCCGAACCGTTAAATTTGTTCATCTACTGCCTGAATCTGCCATCTATGTTCCGTTGGTCCCGTACCCTGCTCCTCCCCCAAAAATGTTATGAGGCGGCAAGCCGATGAAGAATGGAGACAGAACGTGGCTGATGGAGATGGTAGATGACGTTTAATGAAAGACGGCGAACCTAGCACGAGCACACCTGCCCACGCCAGTGCCCGTTTCTTCTCCTTCCTTGACCGTAACAACATCACCTTCAAAAAGTCACTTTAGCCCCTTAAGAGCCCCGTCTCCTCTTAATTTAGCCTTCAATGGAGCAGGAAAAGTGTTCGCATTATCGAATGGCCTAAAAAAACTGCCAAAAACCGTTTGCATCACAGCAGTTTTATCTAACGAACGCCTGGAATATAGTCTTCTATACATTTGAGATTAATCAAGGGGCAATGATTGTTTTTCGCAGATTCGCGGGGTGCTTTTCTTTGTTTGCGCACACTGTTGGCAGTGTTGAAGAATCGCTCCAGAACTGCAAGTTCCACCGCAACCCTTTGTTGGAGTGCAATGCAGCAGTGGCGCTGGCGCAGTTGCTTTTTCTGAGGATGCTTCAGCGCATGGACTGTCACTTGTACGGTGAAGCATACTCTCAAACCGCAACGGTTCAGCATACTCCGAGTGGAGGAAGCACGTGGATGCAAGAGAGTAAAATATGAGCAGGCTTTAAAACGGTGCAGTGCTATTCCGGAATAAAGCTGAAAGGCTAGTGATGTGTGCTGCAGTGCCTGAAACGGCCTGACTGGGCGATGCACACTCCCGGTAGCAATGGCAGGATGGTGTGAATTTAAGAGAAGCAAAACTGAAAATATGCCATAATAGGACGCACACCTGAGGTGTACGGCCTCTGCTGTTCCATAAAATGCATTTCGAGGGAGTTCTGGTTGGACAATAGCTGGCTTTATGGGCCTTACCTTGAGACTATCCCCCATCTGAATTAACGGATGCAAGCCCACCCAAGGCCAAATTAATGAGTGTCCGATGCCGTAGACTTACATGGGCATTATTAGGGACTGCGTTTTTAGTCCAAATTATCCAATTTTGAAATTAACGAGGGGTAAATTGACAAGATTTTCCTGTAGAGAACAACGACGGGAGCAGAGCTTGTTTTTTTTATGTGCGAGCGGTATGATTGGCATCGGTGCGCTGAAGGTCACAAGCCACCATGCATACCGCGATTGTCCGAGATATCTGCAAACTATCTGGCCTGTATCTCTGGTTTGAATGCGTGAAAACAGCGCGGTTATGGAAGCCAGCTTTGTGCTCATAGCTTTTAATGCGTAGTCACAGAAAGTTGCCCCAAGCTTAGGAAACTTGAAGCCCGAGAGGTAGGGGGAAAAGCTTCCGCCGTCCACCGTGAGGAGAACACTGGTTGCTGTAACTCATCCTTGTTGCGTTCTAACCAATGCCAGTTGAATGATTGTTTGCTGTGCATGAATCCTGAGACATTGCAAGGTGCAGTAAAGGTCTTAACTTCTCTTTGTATGCCTGTTTAGTTTTTGGAATTTTGTTTTTGTAAAAAAACTTGCATAAATAATGAAAATAGTTTTAGGGCTCATGTCCCCCCTTAAAGGTTATCTAACTGTAACAGTATGAAGCAAATCTGAACTGTTGACTAACGTTTCTAAATGGTATTTATGCTTTTACCAGACTGCAAAATTTGCAAAATTTGACCTTTGCCACTCACTTTCTATGCTAAGTGAATGAGAGAGCGTATTGGTTGTTCGTCTTCGCCTTAAAAGCAACGTGGTGTCCCTTGCAGGCAGTACTCTGTTGACTATAAGCTGGAGACGTATCTCAAAATCGCTCGCCTGTACCTCGAAGATGAGGATCCTGTTCAAGCTGAGGCATACATCAACCGAGCCTCATTGCTACAGGCAGAAACCAAGAATGAGCAGCTGCAGATCTACTACAAGGTAAGGGCCTTTACTGGTGGGCTGATTGTAGGAGCCAATTTCTTGTGTACTTCACAAGCACTCTTACATTTGAAAGTTTCTCATTTGCTGCAAAGCTAAAGCTAAATTGTAAAGCTAAAGTGTAGGTGATGATGGGGAAAGCCATTGTTTTGCCAGTTTGGCTCTTTGGCCCTGTTTGGAGAATGTCAATAGTGTTTATGATGGAATGGAGAAGTGTCCCATTTAGGGTGTTTCACTGCATAGTCTAAGCAGCTGTAACCAAGTCGGAATCCATCCGTTGTGACTTGTCTCATAAAAGACTCAGTGAAGTTAAAGAAACCTTTCTTTCTTCTTGTAATTAGAAGCGCACCTAAACCATTAAGTAGCTTGTCTGAGCCATCAGACATTTATGACTGATTGAGATTTCTTGCTTTCTTCTTTAACTGTTTTTGTATTTATATTGTGACCCTCTGTATACTGAAAATTGTTTTCGTCACTGTATTTCACTGTAAGTTGAGCTTGTTTTGTGGAGACAAGCAGCAGCATCTTTGTATGGTAGTGCTGCTGCTTGTGTATTTAGATCATTTAATGGATGATATCTTCAAATTGTAATCTTTTTCTTGGCAGGTGTGCTATGCAAGAGTCCTGGATTACAGGCGAAAATTCATTGAGGCAGCCCAGCGCTACAATGAGCTGTCTTACAAGCCAATAATCCATGAAGATGAGCGAATGACTGCTCTCCGGAATGCACTCATCTGTACCATCCTGGCCTCTGCTGGTTTGTTATTTTTGGATGCTCTGCTGCTTCTTTTTGCTGCACAGCTGTTACTTGCTAGTTGCTGTGCCCGTAGGCATGTGTAGGGCTGTGCATTAGGGGGAGCAAACTTACACCACAGCGCCTCCCCAACCCCATCCCACCAAGGCCCCTATGGCCGAAACTTAGTGCTAAGATGAGAAATGGTTATAAAACATTTATTTTGATGTGATGAAATTGCAACGTATACAAAATATTGAGCACTTAAAAACAAAAGAAGTTTTGCCATGAACGCAGAATTAAAAATGTCTTGCTTCTCGCAACGGTCAAAAACCTGCACTTTTAAAAAGGACATCACAAGTTCAGCAGAGCAAATATATGAGGCAGAATTTTGTTGTTTCCTTACCCCTTAGATGGTTAAAAAAAGTGCCCCCTCCCCCCCCCCCCCCCCCTTTCTTATGCAACAGTCCTCCGATATAACAGACCAGCCTTAATATTGCTTTTGTTGATTTGCATGCCCAGTTGTATGCATGCTAACAAGGGTCATCGGATATCATGAAAGTGCATGACCAAATAATTGTTGCATAACGGTGTTGTTTTGTTCTGAAAATGCTTTAATTTAAACGGTACACCTGATGAAAAATCGCAGTACAAGCGAGGGATGGGGAGGCGAGGGAGTAGCTTTCAACACTAATAATTAATGGCTACATGCTACATTTTCATCTTCCTATGTCTGTGTGCCCATCCATACCGGGAGTACAGACTAAGTCACCTGGCCATATAAATTCAGGAACAAGTGGAAAATATGTAGATTATTGATGCAATATTTTCCAGTGAGGTTCTTCTAACCAGAGCAAAGCAATTGAACTGAAAAGAAAATTGGGGTAGTTTAGGTGGGGCGGCGATTGAACCATGGACTGTAGGATTGCAAGACGGACATGCTACCCACAGGCGCACTACCCACAACCCACAGAGGCTTATTGGTTCAGTCTGAATAAAGATGAATCTTGCCCATTGTTTTTCAATGGGGGCCCGCAAGATGATTTTCGGGGTCCACGAAACCCACGGCCACACACACAAAGAAAGAAACATCGTGCAATAGCTTTGGCCGGCTTGGCTAGAGACAGTTTTGCATGGTTAAAAGCACGGAGGTTCAAAGCCAACTTCAGTTTCTTAAATCAAAATAAGCGAGACAGGAGTGCAGAAATGCAGGGCATGCACGATAAAGAGGGAGAAGAGAGAATCTACGGTGTTCGTTGATACCAGTAGCGGTGAAACTCTAGCTCTGACTGCGTGGCTATAAACCTACTTGAGTGTCCAATGAGCAAGTGGCGTGGTTGGAGGAGTCAAATTCCTTCTAGCGGCATGCGTATCGGCATTGACGCGTTGCATTTTCCTCATGATTTCTGCAGCCTGTGGCGCACCAGCTTATCTAGTGCACATTTTTCAGGGGCCAGTTCAGTCTTTACTCAATCTCAGTTCTGCGACCTGGTCCCGGATCCACACAGGATCATACCGCCCCCCCCACCCCCCCAACCCACCTTCTATCTCAAGGGGTCCCTCACCACTTCCACTGGTCTACATGGGGTCTCTGATACATCCATGGCTGAGAACCACTGGCGCAGTCAGAGAAATAAAAGAAATGCTTGCGGCGCTGAGGTGCCGATAACAGGGGAGGATTCTATGTTGTACACATTATCTCATCGCTGCTGCCGTGTGGGTGCTTGCAAGTGGTGTTATGAACAGGATGCATACAGGTTTCTTTAGTGACGGCCTTCTTTGTGCTCCCGTGCATATGCATGGGATGAATGCTTCGAACAGCACATATGCATTCCTGCGGTGGATTAATCTAGGTATAGCATTTCAAAATGGTAATTTTTTGACGAATTCTGACAAAATAGTGTATTTTTCTTATGTTGGTAATGTTTTCAAACTTGTGTACAACATTTCTGCATTATTTTGGACTTTTTTTACAGGCTTTTTTTCTTGTGGAAGGCCTACAGCCTTGATAAAATGTAGTAGAAGGCTGATTCAACATTCACTGCATTTCTGAATGCATGTTAGGTATAATGATCATCTTAGGTTATTTTTTTTTATCTGATAGCACTTTTTTTTAATTCCTATTTTACAAAGCATTTGGGGTCGACATTTGTAAATTGTATACAAGATGTCGCATCAAAACCCTACAAATCATCTGACTAGAAAACCAGGATTGTTATCATATATTGTGGAATGCCATTAGCGGGTTCAAAATACTAGAGAAAAAATTTTAGAAATTTCAGAACAAGAATAGACGTTGATTTTTCTAGTGTTTCTTCAAATGTGTTGCCACAAAGGCCAGCAAAACATTTCTTTAGATTACTACACCCTGGTAGATTTTAGCAATGAAAGATAATTACAACCGAAAAAAAGCATAAATATGGATACGATGATTTTTTTCTTTTTTTTTTAGGAAAGGGTGATTTCTGGCCGATTTTTGTGATTCATAAGCCACATTGCGCCATAACTAAACTGTCATGTATGTCATCTTATTTCCTCTTTTTAGTGCTCTGTGTGCTCACTTATGAAATGATACTATGGGTTGAAACAAATATCTGTCTGCCGTCAAAACTGCTTTTAGTGCCTTTGGCATTCATATTAAACTATTCTTCAAACCTCCCGATTGCTCTCTTAGGTCAGCAGCGGTCGCGGATGCTTGCCACCCTGTTCAAAGATGAAAGATGCCAGCAGCTTCCTGCTTATAACATCCTCGAAAAGATGTAAGTTGCACTGGCTGAGTTTCCTTCCTTGACACTGGTGTTCAGCGATGGGCAACAGACCATTTGAAATAATTCTCTTGTGTGTCTTGTTTTCTCGCCATAGGTACCTTGACCGCATCATCAGGAAAAGCGAGTTGGACGACTTCTCAGCTCTGTTGCAGTCACACCAAAAGGCAACTATCGCAGATGGTGAGTGTTACTCTGTGGGAGAATATTTCAGTATGGCTGTAACTGCTTCCGATGCTGACAGGGCCTGCTCACAACATTGGATACAACTGTATCCCTGGGTAGTGAAAGGTAGCATTTAGATTTAAAGTCATGGGTACACTGTAATAAGACTTGCATTGTTCTGACATTCATTTTCAGTCATACAGCCAAACTCACTTACAACAATATTGAAGTGCCACAGAACTATCATTGTTATAACCGGGTTAGGCCAAAGAATCAAAGAAGATATAAACTGCACCTTTAACGAGGATGAGATAGCTCACACTTAAGTCCCGCAGGGAGTCAATCGTTCTCAAAGCCTCCTGGTGAGACTCAACCTGCACAGGTTCCGGTTTGTCGTCGTCGTCGCTACTGCCACCATCCTCAGCACCAGGGACTGCTGCAACGATAGCCTCGTCTGTCAGCTCTTCATCTGTCTCAACTGTATTGTTGGCATGTAAAAATCCTCAGGTCCCGACACGTCGCCGTCACTACCGCTCACTGTGCACCAAAGTTCGGTCATCGCTGTGTCGGCAGGAGCTTTGCGACCTTCCGCGTCGTCATCATCTCCTGCGAAGCCCGCTTTCCTGATGCAGTACATGATGGTGGAGGAGCTTACTTCTGCTCATGCTCCAAAAATGAACTACGCTGCCATCGGGAGCGCGATCAAGTGTTTTGCCGGCCGGCGTCCTCGGACAGCAATGTCGAGGTTCAGTGCAAGCCTGCTCAAAACACTGCGATACAGGGCCTTGAAGCAAGCAAACTCGCTTGCATTCATAGCCTGCAGTGGTGTTAGATGAGAGGAAAAAAACTTTCACATGCGAGAGCTTCTGAGCTGTTTGGTGCGTAGTGCAATTATTGAGCACCAATGCCACCTTCTGCCTGCCTTTGCACTGCATCTGATGATCAGACTCTACCAACCGCTCGTGGAAACGTTCATGCCTCATCTATGCTTTCCCTTTAGGACGGTAGCTAACCGGGATCTTCGTGGCACCACGAAAACAGCGGTGATTCTTAGATTTTCCTATGACTAAGACGGGGCACTTGTCGCTGCCGCCCATGTTGGCACACAAGAAAACAGTCACGCGCAATTTGCTTTGCTTGCTGCTCTTACAGGGATCGCCTTTGACAGCGTGCATCTTTGACGGTAGCATCTCGAAAAACAGCCCAGTCTCGTCCCCATTTTGCAAGTCACGGTCCGAGTATGCTTCTTGGATGCAGGGCAGCGTTTCCTCAAGCCACTCGGCTTAGCGTCTACGTCGAGCCATCCTGCCTTGCCCACGACTGCCTTGTAGACTATTCCATGTCCCTCCTTGAATCGTTGAATCCAACCCCCACCAGGTTGGAAATCGGTGTTGCACAGGAAGTATGCGAAGTTCTTCGCCTTCTCCGCTAAAATCGGGCCACTAATCGGCAGGTCCGCTGCACGGGCGTCAAGAACCACTGGTAGAGCACCCATTCTACATCTTTGTAGGCCCCGTGTTGAGCCCTTTTCTAGCCTTTGTCCATTGCATGGGCAGCACTGGTATTGCTGTTGTATTAAATCTTGAGCGCGTTGAGGATGATTGTCGATACTATTGATTGCGTCAGGCCATACTTGCGCACCAAGTTGCACACTTTTATGCTGTCCTTGTGCTCACATACAATGTTCCTCTTCTAGCGGTATTGCCGTTCGCTTCCTCGTCTGCACCGGTTGGGTCGTGCTTCCTGCAGGTCATCGTGTTTGCTTTTTTTGTGTCACATTTTAATCAGATTGCTCAATTTTTGTTTTTGCTTTGTTCTGTATGCAGGGAGTACAATCCTTGACAGAGCTGTTGTGGAGCACAATTTACTGTCAGCCAGCAAGCTTTACAACAACATCACTTTCGAAGAACTTGGTGCGCTGCTGGAAATACCCTCATCGAAGGTATGACTCATTTGGCTTGTTGTTTGCTCGTAGACTGTGGAATGTCTGGCTTGTTTAGACCTATGTCGCATGAAAACTGAAGGCAAGTGCCTGCAATTATTTTTCTCTGTGCAGATTTATACTGTGGCTCTGCCTGTCTGTGTTGAGATTTGTTCAGTAGCAAGGGGTGCATTAATTGGTGAGAAAACGTGATTAAAGGGGAGACCCGGGAGACCCTGCAGTTTAAATTAATTTTGTTAGTTTTTATTGTACATGAAAGAAAGCAGCACAACTGATGTGCCACGCTATTGTTTGCCTGAAGTGTGTTCATTTTTTGGCTGCCACAACATCACTTCGCCCCTCGAGCAATGAATTCTACATTTGGTATGAAAAGGAAGTGAAAGCAGTTAACGCTACAGGACAAAGTGAACATTTTTCAATACAATAATGCCAGGGCAGAAAACGAGACTTCATTAGGGAGCTTAGATTGGTGCCGTTGGCCATCACGACCGTCTTGAAATATTATGCGAAAACAACCCTACCTCCACTGGAAGTCTCAGCTTGCTTCAAGCTGGAAACGGCTGCGGCTTGGGAACTTTTAAGACATTGACCAGGCAGCCTTGACGTGGTTCAAAGATGCCCGACCGCAAAATGTGTCACTGTTGAGCCCGTGCTGCAAGAAAATGTGTGCCAATTTGCCGCGGGACTTGAAGTCGCAGGTTTCGAAGCAAGTGCTGGGTGGTTGTATCGTTTTCACCTGAGAAATGTAATAACATAGCAGGCAGCCTGCAGAGCAGGAAAGTTGGAAGCTGCACGGACAAACGACCACTTGCAAGAAATCATGGATCTGTGCAGTAAAGATGATGTTTATAACGCTGACAAAACCACATGCTTCTATCAACTTCTCCTAAAGAAAATTATGCATTTTAAGGGAAGCAAGTGCACAGGTGGAAAGAACTCGGAAGTTCTGCATTTTCGTGCTGTTCGCCCATTATGCCACTGGCACGGAGAATCTTTAGCCTGTGGTCATTGGGAAGCATTTAAAGCCTCGCTGCATAAAAACTGCAGGGTCGAATTTTTTTTCCAAGTGGCTTCTCAACATTGACAGCGAAGGAAATGAGGAAGGACAGAAAGATCTTGACGATCGTCTGCAGCCACCCAACGTGTCTTGTGAATGTTTTCGCTTAATGTGTAGCTGGAATTCTTGACCATTACTTGAGCCTCTGGATTGGGAAAATCAAGAGCGTAAAGACGGAGTAAATTTATGCTCGTTCGTTGCCAATCTTCGGAGCGGCTGAAGCCTCTCCAATCGTGGTCATTCGGCTGTGAAGAAGCAGTAGACGATGGTCAGATGATGGTCAAAAGGAGAATTATATTTACAGAAAAAAAATAGTATACATTGGCAAACTGTAGATTACAGTAACAAGAGTCACACAGACAACTGCAACTTACAACAAAATAGACTCTCACACAGAGAAGTCACTCTACAAGCCCTTACTTTTCTACCGAGCATTTCAGTTAAAGCCTAGGGACTGTAAATACGTGCTAAGCACGGAGCCTCAATCTTGACTGCCAAAGATGGTCCGAGGACCGCTTTTTGATGACAAACATCAACAAAGACCCGAGGGCAGTCACCTTAGGTGATCTGCCCCGAAAATAATGCAGCCAATCAAATTATTGAAAAACATGCCACAACCCCCGTGGGTTGGGAATAATCTTGGACCCAGGTCCTTAATTACGCCAAATAAAAATAAAACATTCAAAACACACACTCTCTCCACTCGTTGGTCCCCAAACCCTCTCGCAAGGCGCCTGTCTTTCCCTCCCCTCCTCAGCGTGTTTGCGACGCGACTTTGCAGCTGACGCCTTTGTGAAAGAAACGCCGCGGGGGATATGGAGACTAGGCCACCCAGCCGTCCCATTCGAGAAAAAGGGTGGGGAGGCACTGTCCCAGAGCAGTGTACAGTCGCCGTTGCTCGCATCCGATATCTGGCGGCACAGCGGGAGGCCGCTGGGCTGATCCCCTACTTGGGAGGGCCAAGGGTCGCGCCTATTGTCGCCTTCTGCAGGAGATTTAGTGAGCGCTTGTGGCAGTGCAAAAGGCTTCATTAACGGCGTCTCCCTGCACTCATGCTTGGCGCCACGGCGGGAGATCGCCGGACGAGCCGGCCGTAAAGTGGTTCGCAGAAGCGTGCCGCTGTTGTTCCCGGCTGATAAGGATGTGTCTGCCGTTCGCTTCTTGGCGACGCCTCGGGGTGAAGGGACGAAACAAACCAAGCTTCGCACGCGCCCGCGCCCAAAACGAGGGGAGAAAAGGAGAAAAAAACAACAGCGCTCGCTCCTTGGCCTCGGCGCGTGGGGGGTTCGACCGCCAGCTCGACTCCACGTGCGAGTCGCTTTTCACTGCGGCCTTACAGACGGTATTTCGGAGGCTGATTAACCTTCGAATGAACCGGCCAACAGCAATAAATGTCAAACCGGCTACGGAGATGCTTACCAGGTCGTGGTAGCACGTGAAGCCAAGTACCGTTCAAAACTGCTGGAAAAAGGCAGTTTTACTGAGTACCCTGGCCCATCTGGAAGATCTCGAATCCCATGAAGACAACAACACAAGCAAATTTATGGGAAGAAGCGCAAGAAAAGCTCGCCATAGATCGTTTCGGTGACATTCGAGGATTACGTCCAGTGCAAAGCGGCAGCATGCATGGCGATGGAGCTGTCTACCGAGGCCACTGTGAGCAGTTGTCGTGAGCTGAAGGACGGCAGTGATGACGACGAAGTGGAGGTGGAGATTGCTGATCGACCAGACGGCTCCATCTCAAACTGTGATGTCCTGGACGTCATTGGGAAGCAGCGCACCTACCTTGGGATTCTGTCACCGTGCCCAAGGCAGTACACAAGAATGTGGATGACATAGAGTCGTTTGTCTCGCACCGTTCGTACTTCACACGGTAAAAAAAATTAGCGATTTTGTTTATGTAAATGCTGCATGTTCAACCGTTTATATTTATTAATCAGAAGTGGCTATCTTCAAGGGTACCCGCAGCTTTAGAGCTGAGCTAGGTCATCTTCTCTCCACTTAAATTTTTAGCGCTAATCTATGAGATTTTCACTTTAACGATATTTCACAATGACAAAGAATTTTCGGTCGTTCCTTGAAATTCGTTACGAGATTTGAGTCTAATCTTTGCTTTGGGATCTCCTCATGTGTTTTTGGATGCATTTATCTTGTACATTTTATGGGCCTGCATCACACATGCCTAATGGCAGTCTTCTTTTTTGTTCGCTTTTTCACTAGTATGAGTTCCACTGCTTATCTTTTGCAGAAGTGATGTCTGTGGTAGTTTTATGGGTATCCGACAAGGGAATATAGACTATAGATAGCACCTTTTCTCGCTGAAAGCCTGATGCTGATATTGCTGAATAATAATGAGACCGGAACTAGAAATCTAGGCTAAAATTTGTTTAGATCTGCTAATAGTTTGAGGCGGAAATGAGAAATAAAATCAGGAGAAAAAAAAAACAAAATTTTTTACACGAGTCTTTATGGTACCCTTCATGCAGATCTGCCTCAAGTAAAGAGAGAGCTTGCTTCGCTACCATTTTTGAGTCAAAGATTAACTCTACCATTGTCAGTTTTCGACAGGGGGTGGGAGGCGAGGGTTTTGTGGCATACTTTGTATCGGCTTTTCGTTTAGTTCAATAAACGAACACAATGTACACAGAGTGACATAGACAACTGAAAATAGACGCTTTCAATTCTGGAGATGGGGGCGTGAATTTGATGGCGGCCAAACGCAAAGTGCCTATGTGCTGCAAGATTCTCATTGCACATTAAAGGACCTCAGGTGATTGAAATCTTCAAAGTTCTCCAATCTAGCATTGCTCATCGCCATGTCGTTTGCTTGGATCCTGTCGTGCTGGCCATTCACTGTGTATTTCTACTCAGTCATTGCATCATGAATTCCTTTTCTGATGACGATTGCATTGTGGTATAGGTAGCGTTCGCTGGCAGGGCTCTGCGGCACAAAATTAGGGCATCTCCAGGAATAATTAACCTTTGGGTAAACGTTCAGATGCTCAGAAAACGGCAATCACAGGGCCTATACATCCCCAGCTTGCCACGTAACATCATAGAGGCCGCAAAGCTTGATTTCACTTTGCCTTGAGTGACCACTTATACCTATCTTATTTGCATATGAAAGTCTCTGAGCAATTCACGTGTCATCATGAATGGTCAGATATTATTAATCATGTCGTCGACCGAAAATTCAGACCTCTGATTTTTCAGACATGCTTGATAATATATTACAATCTTTTAATCTCATCATAGCAATGATTTATAAAACTAATGTTTGTGAGCGCCTAAAATTTCAGGCGCATTGCGACTGATAGCTAGATTTTTTGCACTTCATTTGCACTCGCCGTGGCATCACTGCCAATATCCAAGCCTCCGTATAATAAATGTCATTAATTCAGGCCTCAAGGGGGTTGAAAATGTAATGAAATAAAATACAAGCTGGAAGTGAGCATGTTAGAGGCTGGCCCCTTTTCGTAGTGGGACGCAGTAGCAGTCTTCACAGATGACCTCGCCTCGTTTTCAGGATGATTCACCGCATGGATTGTGAGGACTACGCGGTGAAGCAAAAACGCAGTGGCAGGTTTGCTTCTACATGTGGACTATGTCTAAGCCCGTGTGTTTTGCCGCGACCTGCCGGTGGCGATAGAGCCATCAAATGTGAGGTGCTGCATGTCGTCTGTGTAAACATCGTGTGGTGAGACCACCGAGCATCAGATTGAGCACTAAACTGCTGACCTTTTCCTCCACCAGAGTGGCAGTCGGAAGTTAATTTAAACTGATTGTTGTTTCTATAAAAGTAGATTATTCGGATGTTTTCGTAGCTTTTAGTGAGTCTGAAAATTTGGTCGTCGACTGTATAGGCAACAAAATAGGTTGGTACATGTGTAGTACAGGGCAGCATATTTTTGTTGCTTTTAATTAAAGTAATAGGGTGAAGGCTCCTGTTGGCTGCTAAATGTGGGGACAATTTTGTTGCCATCGACATGAGTGCAAAGTCATGAACATGCTTCTGGCAGGTGGTAGTCAGCAAGTGGCAGGCCTGGGCACTGATTGACCAGCAAGTTATGGGGCATCTCAAGTACACATGACATGGCCGAGTTGACAGGAAATGGGAATTGAAACTGGGACCCTTGGATTCTGAATCAGACACGCTGTTGCTCCTAGGTCATGTAGACACTATGTTAGCGTCGGGTGGTCTTTCACATAATGTAGTAGCTTACAACTGCAGGCTTATGAGTATGTATGAGATAATAGAGGCATAAATTAATTGATGAGCGATTGTAAGTGAGCAGCAGAATGCATGTATGCAAATGGGATCCTAAAGGGAGCTACAGACTTAAACCCTGGGCTTGCTTTGGACGTGTGCATCCGGGCGAGTCAGCGTTTTCAGGATACAGTTTTTGTTTGCGACATTTTTGAGAGTTAAGGCACGATTGAATTTTTGGACTGGATGGTGCTGTCCAGTGTTGCCTTGGTGTAGTGCAGGATAAGGGCGTGGAGCCTGGAAGTGGAGGCCTTCCTGGAACGGCACGGAAATGTTCACTTAGAAGTGAAGTTAGAGGAGGGCCCTTGCACGAGTGAGGGTGCTTGCTTGGAATTTTAGAGTACATGCGTACATGAGAGTACATGCGAGAGAGAGTACATGTGTAGCAAAGCTCACTGTAACAGTCTGCTCGACCAGTGTAGCATTTGCTCGATTGACAAACTTTGTCATGAGGCAATGGATCATTTTATTCCAGGAAAGGAATGAAGGATACCCGACCTGGTTTTCTGCCAAACTGAGACGTTCTATTAACAGGAAGCTTCACACACATAGGCTTGTAAAGAACTATACCAACAACGATGCAATTTCAAGGCTTAAAGAGCTGAAACCTAAAAACCTATATATTTGAGAAACGCTTCACGCGGAATTCGCATGATTTCTAGCGCTTTGCTTGTGCAAGGGCTAAGAATTCCACTCCCCGCATAACATTGGTTTCGAACACCAGCTGAATTACTGACGCTTCAGATGTTTGCATCACCCTTCTCATTTGTTCTCACAGGGGAATAGCACTAGTAGTGCTATTATGAAAAGTGATGGCGTATGTTCTGTACTGTAGCCGGATACTGCACAGCACTCTACTGCACTGCAGCAAAGATATTACTGGCGCTATCTGTCATCTACCGTCCAAAATGGCCTGTGGCGAGGCTGCCATGCATCCTTTCATTGCTAAAGGTTGTTGCGACTGCCTATCCTTCACTCTGCTTAAAATATTTAGGTCTCGTAACACACAAACTTTCTCTGCCACTTGGAAAGACACGGTCGTGGTCTCAGTTTTTAAGTTACTCTTACAGGACCATGATAAAAGCAGGTGATTCTGAGAGGTCATGGAGGAGCTTGTTATACATGCTAACTATAACTAACCCTGGTATAACATATATCAAAATTTAGAGATTGAAAAGCTCTTCCATACACATGAGTAATATTTACTTAAGCTGTACATATTGTGATGAAGAAAAAACAATGTTTCAGTTCTAAATTTTGGGAAAAATTTACAAAGTGTTACCGTGTATAGTAGAACCTCTTTATAGTAAAGTCACTGGGACCGGCAAAAATCTTTACTATATTTAGTATGTCTGTTGTTGATGGCATGGTCCTGAAGATGTTGTCTGGTTATTAAATGGTTGCTTACTGAACACATTTTGTTGCTTAACGAAAAAGAAGGGCACTCCAAAATGCCTTCAATCTCTCATCATTTCTGAGGTAAAACTTGTTGCTGGGCTAGTTGGTTCATGATCCTGTCCTGTCTATTGATATCCTGTCTACCTTTCTTGTGTTCTGCGTAGTGCTAACTTTTCTCCCTTACAATTATTGTCTCTGCTTGCCATTTGTTCAATTAAATATTTTTGTTAACATCTTGCGGAAGTACATCTTAAGCACGAGGGCAAGGTGGCTGCGAATACAACCGAGTTTGATTTCGTGAGAAAGCCGAAGCCTTGCATCAACATGGCATCGTCTTCCGCTTTTGCTGTCTTTTAGAAGGCAGTAGATGAGAAATGTGCATTGGCAGTCAAGCGCTGCTAACCTGCACATGCCGCACCTCCATTTCTTGCCACCAGTGCCCCGTGCTACACAGTGCGGTGAATGTGCAGCCGTTTCTTTCCTTCCCTATTTCTCACTGCACTTTTACTCTCTTTGCTTTCTGAACTGACTGCGCCGCTTTCTTTCCATGTTGTTATGCAGCTTTACTTTTTTTCCTATGTGGTGCATGCTTTCCCTCACGGCCCCAAGGCCTTCGTAAAGTTGACTTTTCCTGAGTGCCGCTGATCCAAGTGATAAAGCCATTTGAAGAAAAAGTTTTTTTTTTTTTTTTCTTTTTGAGAAAAAAAAGCTTGCCTTGCGATCTCAGGCAGTGCACGTGCGATGATGTCATTTCGTGGGAAGTTGTTGCGGCGTCCAGACATACTTTATAAAGGGAGAAAAATGTACAGTCATCTATGAAAGAGTAACTGAGACTTCTGTTTCACTTGGCTATATCTGAGTTTACTATAGAGAGGTTCTACTGCATTATAATATTAAGAAACCGTAGTAGAAAGAATTTCAGACTATACAAAAAGTGGCATAATGCCTCTTATCTTACTTTTGGAAATATGGATTAGTACTTATGTGCAATTTTCCTTCTTTGATGTCAAGTCATTCAGAACCATGGAGCGAAAATGCAACTCCAAAGAGTCTTGGAAACAAAACTCTGTTAAATGAAATGTTTGCATGATTCTACTGTAGGATAGGCCAAAATGTAGTTATTTGGGTTGTCTTTCAAATACAAAATTAATGGCATAAAAGATATACCTCACTCTGAGACCTTGCTGAAAAAACCCCAAGGAAGTAACAAGGGGTCTCATTGTTAAAATAAAACACAGCAATAAAGATATTTCAGGATGTCAAGAAAGTACTACATTGTATTCTTTATTAGTTGTAAAAATTTAGTCAACTCAACTGCACTAAAAAGATGCAGTGAAAGCGACTTACCAGGGAACAAATATGTTTTGTGGTGAAGTGCATTTTGAAGATGTGCTGTTCTCATAACACCACTGCTAAAGAGATTCGTTTTCATCTTGGGCTTCCTCTGCTCATAGCACAGCTTCCAGTTTTGCGGTTTTCGAACTTTTTGTGGTTTATGGCTGACACTTTTTGCGGCGAGTTTTGTAGAGATTGGTGGGTGTTGTGGGCACGGCTCTGAAGATCAGCAACAGTTGATTGAACAGGCTGCCCCCTAACATCTGCAGACAGTGAAGCCTTGGGGTATTAGAAAACTGTATAAGAGGAGGTCTCTATGAGGTTTTTAAACCATTTGAGTCATAAAGTGCTCTTTTCTCTCCCAAAAGCAGTCTTGCTAAAGCATGGGTTGCCACAGTTTCGAAAGTGGTGTTGATGGACACATTTTTCTTTCAAAGTTGGTCGATATGGGTTTTTTGCCTTCTCCGCCCTCTGGGGAGCGTGTTCTTTGTGTTTATGATGTGATACGATACAAGTCAGCCTTTGTTTGTCCTTCTGCCCTTTTTATATGTGCAGCATATTTTTTTCATTTTCTCATATGCTTTGCTTTTTTCAGGCAGAGAAGATAGCGTCACAAATGATAACTGAGAATAGGATGAATGGCTACATTGACCAGATAGATTCAATCGTCAATTTTGAAAGTAAGTGTTGCAAGAATACTTTTACTTAGTAGAGTACCATGCGAATGCTGCTCTAGTGTTCACTATCCGGCTGTAGGGCATGGCCAGCGGGGCTGGAGAGGCCCAGGATAGACCCGTGCAAAATGTCGACTAATCCTTCTCTACATCATGCGAGGTGCGGTCGACCTCTTTGTGGTCACCTGTGCGTCGCGGGCACAGTGTTCACGAGGATCATGGGGTCAGTTTGGTGAAAACGAAACCATCAAAAAGCCAGCTGATGCCACCGTTATAAAGTGTCTCCTGTTGCTTGAAGCCTGATGCCGATAGTGCTGATTAATAACAAGGCCGGCACTGCTAATTTAGACTGACATTTTCTCGAATCCGCATATGCTACGAGGCGGAAATTTGACATGAGGAAGGGTAAACCTCGTATTATAAGCGGGTTCTTACGGTGCTTATACAGCGAAATCTCTCGCATGTTTATTAATTTTTTTCTTTTGGAGGAAAATGTCATAGCAGAATTTAGGAGCATAATTTGGCAAACTGAAAAATAGTCTAACATACTAGTTGGCTGCACTGTGCAAGCTTTTCGTTAAATTTATCGCATCCAGGCTGGGATATTTTCATTTTTTTGCTATGTTCTTGCTGCTGTGTATAAAAACTGGATTGGCCTTTTTTAAGCCGAAGATTATACTTTTAGTAGAATAGAACACCATTTATATGACTTTGAAGGGACTGCATTGGACCATCATATATAGTCGGCGAATGATTTTTCGGACATGCTTGATTATTCAGACTTTTCCCGGCCCCTGGACATACCTTATAAAGTCAATGTATTATGCGGCTCAAAATTTCGGACACTCTAGTGAGGGCTATTCGATTTTTCGGACATTCCGAGCGTCAGCCGGGCCAACTGCCACATATTTTGAGCGGTGCCGCTGCCATCTTGTTTATTTACTTTTTTTGATAGCCTCAAAACCGGTGCCGACCTTGTGTGCCGCTCCTCAGCTAAACTGACGCTGGATAGAGGCCATATTATTTGCCTAGAAGCTTCCTCTTCCGGAACAACGTCACTGCTCTCTGCCGGAGTGTTTTTTTTTTTTTTTTCTTTAAGCTTGATCACTTCAACTGCCTGCTCCTCTTTGTGTTTTCCGTGCGTTTCATGTGCGTTGCCGAGCATAGCGAGTAGGCCTAGTCATAGTCGTGCTGATGCAAGAACTGCGTTCTGTTACTACTGTGGCTCGCATTTAATTGAATCGGCTTCAGTTCTTCAAGAAGCTGATTCCGGATTTTATAAGAAGGCACTCAACGAAATCGGTGTTATGATTCAGTGGTTGGTGGTGGTGGTGTGTCTCGACAGTGGCAAAACTTGCTCCAAAACATCGGTCGTCGACTGTAATTGGAAGCTATGCGCAGTAGGCACGCTCATGCAGTAATTGCATGCACAACTCTAGCTGTCTGAATAAAGTTTTATTTTTCACCCTCACATTACGAAACCACTGTTTCACTTTGCGAGCATCGATACTGACACGGCAACTGCCAAGTGGCATTTTGACTTCAACAAAGTGCACATGTTGTCCTTTCACTGCATGTTGAGTGGGAGTCATATGCAGCTCAAAATAATTCACAGCAAAATGCACTCTTCAGTTTGCTGCCACTTATCACGAAAAAAAAAAATTGTTGCTACCATATTTACTTGATCTTATTAAGAGCACCTCTGCCTTTTCCATATTGTAATGACCTCCCTTTAAATATTGTTACGGACGACAAGGAAGAAGCGGGCAGTGGCGCGGGCAGGAGCGCTCGCGCTAGGCCTGCGAACATTCATTAAACGTCATCTACCATCATCATCGGTCATGTTCTGTCTCCTGTCTTCATCGGCTTGCCGCATCGTAACATTTGGGTGGAGGTGCGGGGTACGGCATCCCCATCCTGGCCTTGGAGCCTCGACGCCATCTTCAAGCCGGGACCATCACCGAGGGCCCAAGGACATCGCCGAGCAGCTTCGCCCCAGCCCTTCAAGCCCAGACCTGAACAACTACCACCGCCCAGCCCCCAGCCCGGACCTGAAGACAAGGAGAACAGACATACCAATCAGAACCGAGATGAAGGACCCGAAAGACGCGAATGACCCGAAGGAACCGATGGACACGAACACGCAACCCCCGCCCAAGCTGCCCGACGTGACCTCGAGCCATCGGTCCCATGGACTCTGGTGAGGGATGGTTGACAGCTCCAAGGGAGGCGGATCACCCACGCATCAGACATCGTACCGGCAAGCCGTTCTATTCTTCCTTCTTCCTCTTCTTCTTCAAGCATCCAGACACGCCCATCATCATGCCATAAAATCATTAACATCGCTAAACTTCCTCGTCCACGATCGGGACGATCGCTCGGTGCCCCGGGTTATGTTACGGACGACAAGGAAGAAGCGGGCAGTGGCGCGGGCAGGAGCGCTCGCGCTAGGCATGCGAACATTCAATAAACGTCATCTACCATCATCATCTGTCATGTTCTGTCTCCTGTCTTCATCGGCTTGCCGCATTGTAACAATATCGTTTACGCAGCTATATTTTGGTAAAATGGATGCGAAAAATAACAGTTTGTTTGGAAAATAAACTTGGGATATATGTTCAGCAAATGCGCTTCGAAGCTGTGGCTCTTTTAACTGTATTCGACTTGTGTTACGGCTGTCAGACAGCTGAAGCCAAAGAAAGCAACGCAGACCCTCGATGCCTTCCAAAACCTGCCGAGCTCCACCAAATGTCCGCCGCTTCCAGGTCCACGTGACAACACGGTAACAGAGCTGTCGGGGTCGCTTTCAGTTTTCTTTTGGCGTTCTGTGTCATCAGCTGTAGTGTAGTGTCGGAACGCAGCAACCCAAGAAGCTTGAGATTGCGCTGTGGATGCCACACCGCGTCTCTACTCTGAGTGACTGAGTGAGCAAGCACGCTGTGGCAGCCTTGTCTGCATGCCCTACTTCGCAAGAAAGGGAGCTTAGAATCGCATACAATCTTATTTTTCTAAATTTTCTTGTGAATTTAGGAGGAGTGCTTAGAATCATGAAAATATGGCAGTGATTTTTGGGGTGCAATAACTTCGTCTGTGTGTAGAATAGACTGTGTGTGTAGAATGCCTTTGCCAGCGAAGCGAGCTAAACAGCAGGCCAGGCGAAAGTCTGGCTGTCCATGTGAAGTCTGGGCCATCAGAAAAAACATCATTGCTAGCAATCTGTACCGGTTCACATGTGTGTGTGGTCACTCACCAAATTAACTGCAATCTGTGTGCTTTGGGATGGCATCACACATGACAGTAGAGTGCTCCTTCAGCGTCCTTCATTCTAAGCAGTTCTTACTGGATGTCGTATGAAGTGGGGCAGTTTTTATTTTGAACTTTGTAATAGAGGCTGTTAATGTATTATCGTTATGGGAGGCTTACAGGGCTTTCAGCTGTCCGTTGTAAAATATGTTCATCGCAAGAGTGCAGGATGCATTATCAATGTACCGTTGTAGTGTCTGACCAGCTGACTCCTGTTTTTATAGAGGTGACTCAACTACTGCTTGTTTTCTTTTATCAGGTCGTGAAATTTTGCCATCGTGGAATCAGCAGATACAGGGCCTCTGCTTCCAAGTGAACAACATCATTGAAAAGATTGGTTCCATTGCACCAAATTGGATGAACCAAGCATTGGAAGAACAGATGTCATCTTAGATTGGGGAGAGGAATGTGAATGCTGGTATCTTGTGTGCAAGATGGCTCCTATCACCATGTCTTCATGCACTGCTTGAGGAAACATTACAGTGTGAAGTATACTGGCTGCATATTTCTGGAATTATAAAGTGAGTTGTGTTCTAGGCTGCGTATTCCCGACCTCTTTATTTTTAGAACTTTCTTTCTAGCACTCTGTGCTAGCTACATTTGTGTGCTTATGCAGCTGATCTGTGACTTCCAAGTTCGAGCAGTGAGGTTGAAGCTTATGCAGCAGGCGGATATTCATGTCGCATAATTCTAAGAATATACTAGCCTATCAGTTAACTCTTCCTAGAAAATGTTGACTGTGGTTTGCATGTGGTAGTTGTTCTCAAATGAACTGGTAGTCACAGCATGGTAGGCGAAATTGGTAAGTGCAGACACGTCAAATTTGGAAATGGGAACATTGAGTCCTGAAGAAATTCCTCTTGTTTTCAGGATGAGATCATTGCTGCATCCGAGTCCCACTTTATGGTTGTGTCAGCAGATCACTTCTTTCAGAGTTATGCAGAGTTGGACAGCACATTGCTCGCTCTACTGGCAGTTCAAAATCTGAAGTTAACAGAAGTTTTTGAGTATTGTGCAGGGCATGCTGTGTATGTTTGGTTAGCTAAATTCTAAAAGACAATAAGACAGTTGCTGCATCATTTGTGGCATTTCTTTGTGAAATATGGCCAAAAGTGAGCAATAATGCTGTAGTTCAATGTTGAAAGGCAAAAAAAATGTCTGATTAGCAGATAAACGAAGTGAACAGTCAGATCACTGGTAGCGCTGTGCAGTGGGCAGGTGTGTCAACACTGAACAATATTGCCAGCACAACACCTTTTGACACCTACTTGCATGAGAGAGTGGAATTCCTTTATGCCTTAGTTGTTGGGTGGTTCCTCTCTTTTGATGCCATTGTTTGGTTTACTTCCTTTGAGGGGCACATTGTTGACTTGTAACTGACTATAGTGATATCCCTAAAAACACCGCGTAACAAGGTGACAAATCATCCTGACTTTTCTGATAGTGCCTTTTTAATTCGAAGTTATTTTTGCGCTGACGAAATATGACTTCTCCTGTATGCTGAGCACCTTTCCTGGCTCCTCTTTGAAATTTATTTATAACCCCCCCCTTCTTTTATTTCTTGAGGAAATTCTTCAGTGGGACAGTTATGTCAGTTTTACCATTTTAAAACATGTTTTTTGGCAAAATATATTGCGTGAAAGCTGGGCCAATGACCAGGCGGTCTGGCATGATGTTTTGCCGAGTTCAGTATGATATGCCCTCTCATTCTCATAAAATTGTGTGAATATTCTAAATTTTGAGTGTATTGCGAATATTACTTGCAGCCCAGTTCAGTTGGCACGGCAGTTTGTTTATTTAACTATCTCGAATATTCAAGAATTACGCTATTTATTTTTTTCTGAGCTCGCTACCAGCCATTACAGATTCCTGTCGGTGTATTCTAGTTGTAGCCAACAGACTGGTCACATCAGTCAGCACACACAGTATTCCCAGCCCTTCTATGGATAGAATGTCAACACAATAACGGCCTCTGCATGCTATTGGGCTGGAAAAAAGAGGTGCAGTGTCAAGCATACGGTCACGATGCAACCAAGTAGCATGAACGCTAGGCGAAGGATGCAAACGAGTGTCAGTGCTGAAATCACTTTTGATCACACTACCGTGAGAGACGAGGCACATGCAGAAACACGTCTCTGAAAGATGGCAGAACAGGCAAAGCTCCAGCACTCATGCAGTTCGAACACGAAGATCGTTTTTAGTTTGCACAATTTCCGTACTTTAGAAATAAAGAACTGTGCATTTTAAACCATAGGGATGAGAAAAAAAAAAATTAAAAAATTACGGGGATGCGAATCTGAAGGTGAAAGCCTCTTCCTTCATTGTACAGTGGACTCTCGTTATACGGAACCTCAAGGGACAAGGAAAATATGTTTTGTTTATCAGGAGTTTCGGTAAGAGAGAGAATATATTTTGAATAGGCGGACCATTCCCGCTCGCCGTCAGTGCATACGCACAGCTTGGTCCCAATGTGACAAGAGTGCGTGTGGTCGGCTGTCTCTGCAGAAGAAATGTTTAGGCAATAAAGAGAACGATACACAATGAGCACAAAGATTGTTCTACAAAAACAAGCAAATACTTTTTTCTTCAAACTTCTAATGGAAATAAAAAATATTAGTGCTCCGCTTACTCAATTCACCTGTATAAGAAATGTTATTTACTGACCAGTGAAAAATGACTTTTGATTGCTTGCTTCAGCACTCGCAGCCGGTTCTTTTAATGGCGTCATCTATACTCGACACATCCAATTTGTACTCCCTCCCCTGGTCCATGCCTAACAGTAATGTCTGAAAAAGACTTCTGCAGAAATACTTCGCTGATTGGATCACACCCTGATCTATGGGCTGCAGCAGTGCTGTGGTGTTCGCTGGAAGGAACTCAAGCTGTATGGACTTGAGGCCCGGCACAGTTCCATGTCCAGGGCAATTGTCAACAAGGAACAAAACTTTCTTCTGTCGCGTGAGACGGGCATCTTCGCGATTTATCCATTCACTAAAAATGGCCTGTGTCATCCACACCTTGCCGTTGGCTTGATAAGAAATTGGCAAGGTTGTGACGTTCTTGACGCACCATAGATTCTTAGGTTTGCCAATCACTAGTGGCTTTAATTTGTTGCTTCCCATCGTGCCAGCACCAATGAGGACGGTCAGCCTGTCCTTACTAAGCTTCCCCCCGGTGCACTTCTCTGATTTGAACGCGAGGGATTTAGGAGGAAGCAACTTTAAAAACAGTGCTGCTGTCTTATCTACATTGTAGATGTCCTCTGGATCATATTGCTGCATAGTTTCGGGCAGCTCTCTTCACATGCTATCGTGTCGGCAGCTGCAGCTTCCCCTGAAACGGCGTGAAACAGGTTATTTCGTACCTTAAACCTAGTGAGCTATCCTTCGCTGTAAGCGAGTCCTTTGATGCCGAGCTGAGGAATGAATTCTTCCGCTTTTGCACGAATGAGTGGTCCGCTGATTGGAATGTTTTCACTCCGGGCTCTCGGTAGCCAAAGCACAAGGCACTTCTCGAAATCTTTATGATCAGCTGTTCGCAGTCTTTCTCTCTGGGCCAAAACGTGACATTTGGAAAGCCTCTCGCAGCTTGTCCTTATTCTGCAATATCCTCGTCAGGCTGCTCTTAGAGACGGCATACTTCGTCGCAAGGGCAGTTAATTTAGTGAAGCGACCACTCTCGAATTTGTTGATTATCTCTATCTTCCTTTCCAGCGGAAGCGTGTTGTGCGGGTGTTTTACGCTGCCATCGGACCTGACTGTGCAACGACACAACAAAAACTTTAAGAGCCTAATCCAACTGCTACCACCAGCGACGACAGTGAGGAAACAGAGGAAGCGATGGGGTGTGATGAGCCGCAGCGCAGTTTGCGAGACAACCAGAAATCACTTGAGACGGAAACCGGGAGTAAAAAGGAAGGAGGGGTGAGGGTGCCGCGTACCGCAATGACACTGAGCATTGTCGATTAGTTGTGGTTTCGAGTCTGTTTTCAGTTACGTTTACACGCTGGTTGAAAAATTTGAGTTCCGATTAGCGAATTTTTTTTTACATTGGTTTAATACCGATTCCGAAAAGTGTTTCGTTTAAGCAGCAGTTCTGTTTAACTGATTTCGTTTATCGAGATGCTACTGTATATTTTCTCAGACTTCCCTGCCCATGTCTACTGTTTAGTCGTTGCCTATGGCAGTGTGGAATCATGAGTGCACTGCGGACATGCTACCGCCATTCCCAGAACGCTGTTTTCTTCCTCCTCCCCAGTATTCTAGAGCAGTCTATCCCCAGTGCCTCTGTTGCCCTTTTCCTCAATGACCTCCAGTGCTGCCAGTAACATTTCCCTCAATTCTCCAACTGTGCACAGTCGCCTTTTTTCAAAATCTTCCTTTGGTGTTGCCGTTTCCCTTTCCCGGCGACCGTCAAATTTTAGAGCATGAGCTACACTCTGCCACAGTATGGCCTCACCCTGCTACACGGTTGGTGTCCCAAGCTCAAAATGCCGCATGACGAGGACCCGTTTCATCATAGCCCGCTGAGACTGCAGCGAGGAGCAGTTGAGGTGGCTCAGTGGTTAAGATGCATGGCTACTGAACTGGAGTTCTTGAGCTCGAACCCTACCGCGGCAGCCGCATCTCGGCGGAGGTGACACACAAAGGCGTCCGTGTGCTGTGCGATGTCATTGCTCGTTAAATTTAGAATCCCAGGTGGTCAAAAGTATTCCGGAGGGTTACCGCACCCCTTCCTTTTTCTTTCACTCCGACCTTCTCGTATACTGCTGTCACACGGGCACAGCTGAACTCCTTTTAACTCCCTTTAACCAAAGTAGTCTTTATCTCAATAGAGATACGCGCCGTGTCACACGGCAGTCCTTTAGGAATGGAAGTTTAAGGAAGTTCCTAGCGTAAGGAGTTCTGATCATCTCCCTCGAGCAGGTAAAGGGAGGTTCCCTGTGAGCTTCAGTGCAGGTGTTAAAAAAAAACACATATGCATTAATTTTGAGTTTATAACTAACTTTAATACTGTAGCACAACGCAAAGCATGGAAAAAAGTAAATGTGCAAATATCCAAGCATGCACGCAGGAATTTCGCAAGCACATTGTGGACAATAGAACAGACAAACCCGATATGCTAGTAAAAGTAACAGCGCATTCCTTTCACATGAATGAAGATACATTTATACTTTAAGGTCAATTCAAACTGTTGAAAAGAAAGCAGCTAAAAATTATTTTACATGTTCTTAACTTGAGTATTTTATATGCATACACAAAACGAACAGTGCCTAATGGGACCCCAACGGCGTCTCGGAGAAGCTAGTTCTTAGCCATGTGACACGGCGACAACTCCTTTAGGGCTGAACTCCCTCCGTGGTCCTTTATGGAAAAGAAGTTCGAAGGAGTTAAGAATTGCCCGTGTGACAGAAGTATTACATATACTAGGCATACCTTTACCCGAAAGAAGCTACGCGGTTCTGTGGCATATCACTTTCAAGTAAAGGTGCTGGCTGCATTTCATTTATGTCAGAGTAGGCAATATAGAAAGAAAAGGAACACCGAAAAGAATTTTTGCAGGCTTTCCACGATGACTCCGACAGCATGGGCACCTCGGGATGGCGTGCGCGTTGTATTGGACCCAAGAGTATTACTGGCCGCGGTAGCTGCCGACGTTGCTCATTACGTAAAAGCGTGCTGTGAGTGCCAGCTACTCGAGACGCTCCCGATCAGACCATCTGTACTGAACCCCATACCGCCCCCGACCAAGCCCTTTCAATAAATTAGGATGGATTTGCTCGGCGCCTTTCTGACTTCATCTATGGGTAATATGTGTATCATCGTGGCTACTGACTACCTTACCTGCTACGCCGAAGTGAAAGCCCTGTCTAATTACACCGTGGCAGAGGTTGCCAAGGTTCTTACTGAACAAATTCTCTTGCGACACGGCGCTACAGAAGTGATCACGGACAGGGAAGCAGCATTTATGGCAGAGCTGACGCAAACTATCTTCACTTACAGTGATGGAAGCCTCCAACGTGCAACAGCGTACCATGCCCAGACAAACGTATACTTACGGAGCGCCTGAACAAAACGATCGCAGACATGATCGCCATGTACATACGTCGACGCCGAACACAAGACCTGGGACGCCATCCTGCCGTACACGATATTCGCGTGTTAACACGGCCCGTTCAAGCTTGTGTATGGCAGGGAGCCCACGACGACGCTCCATGCAATGATGCCACACGTAACCGTCGAAGAGAACCTGGACGTCGCCGTCTATATTCAGCGTCCAGAGAATCCCGACGGCTTGCCTTGCTGCGCATAAAAGACCATCAACACACTGACGCCCGACGATAGAAATTGCAACGACGTGACGCAGAGTGAGACCTATTGTGGGTTTGGACGTCGATACGCCACCGCGGACTAAGTGGAAAGCTCTTGCGGTGGTTTGTCGGACTGTTCTTCGACGTATCGCATAGCTTGACTACGAGGTCATCCCCGATGGCACGACCACAACCCAACGGCGCCAAGCGCGTCGAGAAGTCCATATTGTGCGCCTCACAAGCCTTGTTACGTGCGCTAAAGTTATTCTGTTTAATATTTTGCTTACCTTTCTGTTTATTTTGTAAGCATCGGGAATGCCGCAAACGATTCAAATCTTCATTTGTTCATTTTTCGACAGCCGCCGGCATGCGGCCTTCCCTATTGCAAAAACCAGTGCCACTGGGTCCCAGTGCCCAGCACCATACCTGATTATGGTCCCAGTATGACGCTGGAAACTGGGCGCACTGGGACGCGCCACACTGGGACGCTCCGCACTGGCGGCACTGTTCGCCCGGAGAAAAAAAGGCGTGGGATAAAAATTAAAAAGTAAAAAGTAACCAAACAAGTTAGGTACATAAAAAAAACTAAAAAAAAGTAAAAAAAAGAAAAAAATTGAGCGCACCAAGCGCGCTTTCAACTCAGTACCTAGGCACATATCAATAACTAGCTCACCGTGCTAACCACTCGGCCACGACGAGAATGGTCTGAAGTTGGTTATGCATGGTAGCCCACATTATTCAATTCTAGCTTTAGTTGTGTGTTAATCGTTAGTGTGTCATGACATAGAGGCGCGGCGGTCATGGTCTCTCTTGAAACGCTCGAAAGGACCTATCGAAACATGGAAACTCTATGCGCAACGACTTCGCAGCAAAAAGCGCTTGCTTGAATCATATTTTTTCATATGCGCCCCGATGGTCGATTGCGAGTACGCTGTTGACCTGTTGGCCCCTGAGGGATGCTACTCCACCGTGCAGAAACCCAGGGGGCAGCACTCGCGGCGAACAGGCAGCGCCACGAGTGAGCGCCGGAACAGTTTGATAGGGAGACGCGCGGCCGCCTATGCAGGGCGCGCGCTTGAAAAGGCGGCCTGCGCAACGAAATGGTAGCAGTTTTAGCCAGCTCGAGCGACGTAGCGAAGCACAAACGATGCGAGAGCCACAAGACACAGAGACGAGCCCTGGCCACCCGCTGGGCGTTTATTTCTAGGCTGGAAACACGCGAAACGGAAGACGACAGAAGAAGCGCGCGCAGTTGGAAAGGGCCGAGCAAAAAACGAAGGGGATGGGAGGGTGGGGGCGTAAAAAACACGGTAAAAATGTAGAAAAAATGCAAAAAACATTTGTGGCGAACGCCCCTCCGGTACAGCTTCACAAAGGCCAGCTCGAACGCCTCAAGCTGGGGTGGGTGAGAGAGAGAGAAAAAAAAAAAAGCTGCGGGGAATCGAGCGGCCGAGAAGGGTGGAACGAGTATGACAGAAGAATAGGAATGAATGAAGCTGTAGTCGAAGAAGAGAAAAAAGCCTAAAATAAAGGGACAAGCCTGAAAACTCGAGAACGCGATTACCGGGGCCTGAAGATGCCGCAGGCACTGATATTACGCAGACGGATTTCTGGTGAGGCGGTTGCCACTTTTCTCGACGATAAAGGAAAGGATGGCAGATTGCAGGCAGTCGCTCATACAGCGACACAGCTATGAGAATGGAAACTGCCTTACAGCACCGCACAAACGATCTACAGTTTCTAACACACATTCATGTCTTCCTCTCTGTCACATGTCAGAATTGTGCCATGCTTAATTTTCTTTTTCGTTGAAAGAACGTCCTGCCTCATCCCGACTTCAATGCTAGTTTTCTTTCTTTTTTTTTAACGATCCTTAATGCCTCTTTAACGGTACTTTCAAGTCCTCCGCCACAAAATTAAGTTTTGACAGGGGAAGGTAACAGGTGGCAGCCAGCCGCTCGACAACTTGTTTGGAGCAGGATGGCATGTAATGAATGCAAGATCTGTTCAGAGTGTCCACGAATAAGTAAAAAAAAAAAAAAACATTTTTTTACTTATTGTTTATTATAGTCTCGATTGAGCAGTATCGCATGAGAAACAGCTTATCATTCGAGGTTCAACAACTCAGTAGACATCGAAATGTCATTAACACAACTAAATGAATAAAGCGTATAGAATGGCACCTCCTGAATCATATCTACAGAGGAGGGCGAAGTGGACAGCGGAGGATGGCGAGGAAAAAAAATAGGCTGGGGGACGGACAAAGGAAGCCGCCCAAGAGGAGAAGGAAAGTAGCGGCATAAGCGTGGAAGGAAAGGGTGTGGAAAGAAGAAAAGGAACGAGCTGAGAGGAGGAAAAAAACAATGAAAGCAAGCAAGCAAGCAAAAAAAAGTTGCCAAGGCAAATTCGCGAAACTAATGCGCCATTTAAACACTCCATTCCTGTTGATTACTCTCTGCATTGTACTGGTGCTTATGCAAGTTATCGTAGACAGGGAAATATAGACCGCAGGACAGCATAAATAAAAATTATGCTATGAACAACTGCATCCACGAGCGCCGCCCACAGGCGCGCACGGCGGCCCCAGTAGCGCTGATGCCTATGAGCTGCCCAATTTCTTTAAATATTATTTTTTTTTTTTGCGGGTTGAGAAAGGATGCTAATGCAGGTGAAGGTATAGTCTGTCCTCTTTCTGGAAAAATGCTTCGCGGTAAATCTGGACGCGGCAATACCCGGGCATGAATGCCAGCTCACTGCTCGTTGGAAGGCAGCGATTCGCCTTAGCGTCGCTTCGCTTCGTAAAGCTTGATGACGCGAAAAATATTTTATCAGGCCAGTGAAAATGTGTGCAACAGCAGCAATTCAAGGTCTGCAACCTAGCAATTCATTTGTGACCATAGAATGCTGCGAATCGAAAGAACGTACGGCGAATGCGCCCCACGCACAGCAGATCCGCCGCGTCTCCGCTGCGCGGCCGGGCGCACGTCTCCCTACCAAACTGTTCTTCTCGCCGCGAGGGGCGCGCGCGTCGCACCGCGAGTTACTCCTGCACGGTGCCTATACTGGGGCACTGGGACCAGTGCGGCCCCAGCGCTTCTCTCAGTGCATCGCGGATGCCAGCGACTCACCCAGCGTCAAAATCCCAGCGTTTTTCTTCCATCGCACCAGTGCAGCCAGTGTCTTCCCGTTACTGCTCCAGTGAATATCGCAGACCTCCAGCGTGCCCAGCAGATCCAGTGCAAAACCAGCGCGAAAATCTTACTGGTTTCGCACTGGTGACGCTGGTTTTTGCAATAGGGTTATCACTGATTCTGGCACGCGGATCAATTCTGTATTTTTTGTTTGTTCATGCTCGTTGTCGCGCGACGCAGCTTTATCAGTTTCTTTGTCGCGCAAGATGCACCCAGATGTGTCTCGAAGATTCCGGCCACTCGCGTACGTTTCTGCAATGTTCCAGGGTGTGCTAGTCACCGTTTGCTGCTTTATCTAAATGGTTCTTCGCCGCGTTGACGGACGCGACGGGCATTCGTATACTTCGACGACCACCGAGCGCGCTTCTTTATTGCTATCGCCGACTCCGAATTGCTTAGTCCCTTTTCCGGCGCAAGTCAGCCCAGTAAAGGCTTTATTTCAGAGTAATACTAGCTTCTTCGATTGTCGCTACCTTGTTAGAGTTACTACCACGTGGCAGTGTCGGTTGCGTGCTCGCCTCGCAATCTGAAGAGCCTGAGTGCGAATCCTCGTACGTTCGGGAGAATTTTTTTAATTTGCTTTAGCGTTACAACGGCGAACAACAACGCCGCCACCAGTTTTTCTGCAACGCAGGGAACGCTATCGCGTTATAAAATGGCTGCCATTCAACCCGGATGATGCTATAGTTTGCAGAACGGAAGCTCGATTAAGCATGACCAGACTCGGTTTGCTGTGGTTTTACTCCTCCGTAGCCGTCTGCGGCCGTTAAGAAAACTCAGCCGAAGCACTGGTTCCAGCGCACGACTCCCCCGCCGCGGTGGTGCAGGGTTAGGGCGCTCGATCGAATGATGTGCCCAAAGTTGCGGGATCGAATCCCTGCCGCGGCGGACACTTTTTGATGGAGGCTAAAAGCAAGGCGCCCCTGTGCTCACGTGTGAGGTGCACTGTGTCAGTAATTTATCACCCGCCTCCTAATGCTTTCTTTCCTGCCCAGGTACTCTTGGGAAGGGTTTTAACGCGACCGCTTTAAAGTCCGGCGTTGTGAGCGAAAAACCACAGCAGGCTGTTAGTTGGTAGGTGACATGACTGCCGTGATGTTTTTCAATAACGTTGCCTCAGGCCATAATGGAATATGTAAAAAATGAAAATATATGCAACGTCATCAGACCATGTGACTTGGCTGAGTTGGCAGATCTGTCAGCCCGGGCTATGCCTTTGGGATAGGGGCGTGAGATATGCATGGTTTCTATATACGACCGGTGAGATATGTCTTTGACCCATGGAGGAAGGATGCTTTGACCTGTTCTTTCTGAAGAATGGCGTTTGGGTTAGCGCGTGCATTGGTTGAGAAAATGGGCCTCTCGGAGTTCCCGATAGGTGTTGACCATCCCAAGGCCCGCCGAACGCTGGTTGGGGTGTCGCAATGCGTAGGTCAATAACCCATTTGATGGCTTTGTAGTGTATGACATCGAGTTGGTCTTCGTCGTGTTTGCGCATGCGAACCCTACAGGGAATTCTACTCGTTACGAAGGCATGTGCCAGCTGCAAGACATTTTTACTTTGTAACCTCCCACGCCATTGGAGACTCGGCGGACCATATGGCCCATCGGTCGACATACATGCGGAGTTTCGCGAGTGTTATGTCAGGTCGGCTTTGTTGAAAAATGAAGAGGTCGAGGTTGCGGATCTCCTTGGCCTCTCTAATCGGACCCAAAGGGAATGTGAGGTGAATTGAAGTGTCTATGTCGCGTTGTCTTTTGCATAATGTGGTATCTTACCATTGTCTGGTAATTAGTGGGCGAGATAATAGAGGCCCAAATTGAGAGATTGTAGTGATAAGTCGAGCACCAAAGTGCATGTACGCGAACGAGGATCTGCAAGTGGAGCCGCAGCAGGGAGCAATTAATAGTGTCAAGCCAAACTCTTTTTATTGACTTATTTGTCTTCCCAATTTTTCTAAAACCACGTTACCTGATGTGAAACACATGCGGTAAACGGATCTTCCGGTCATTTCTCCCGCTGGTGCTGCACAGAGATACACAACAGTAGGGCGACAGAGGGCCACATGAACTAAGGACGCTGAACGCTGTTGACACCGGCGCCGATCACAAACGCGCGCAAAACCAACCAGATAGAGGTGTCACAATGAAAACACGTGACAACACGTGCGATGCACTCCTTCCGCGGCGTCTGGCCGTCTATCGGTGATGTTGCTTCGTCCCAGAGTAGTGGCACCCACGTGGAGGGCAACGGCAGAAATTAACCTTTCGCGCATCCTCAGCTATTGGCACGTGACGCGATGGGTCGCGCCTAGGCCCATATTCCGAGTTTATGTCGTTATTGAAGTGTCGCTATCTGACGTTACTTTGAGCCATCTGATTTGTCGATACGCCGGAACTGGGTGTTGCCACTACGGAATCGGAAGGTGGCAACTATCATGTTCCAGCGTTTCCCCCTACCAGATGACTCGAGTTCGGGGAGATAGCGACACTTTCGATAACGACGCAAATTCGGAATACGACCCTTAGTGTGCGTTTTTATTCAGCGGCCGTGTTGTCAGCATACTGGCTGTGCTTAAGTCCTGCTTTGGAGCTTAAGCTCTAATATTCGGGGTGCAACATCGAATTTCGCCTCGATGAGCCCCAATGATCGTGACCTAATTAAGTGTAGTTGTCCACCAAAAAGTGAGTTTACTCCCAGAACAGCCCAAGCAAAAAAATAAAGAAATCGCGGAATGAAAAGGAGGTGTGACCTTGACCTAATTAGGTGTATACCAACTTGAAAAGAAAATGAAAGAATGCAGAATAAAAAGAGCCCCCCCCCCCCTCCCCTCCCCTCTCAATTCAGACTGGGAAGGCGCATTCAACCTTGCTAAATCATGCATAACCATGCTTACAGAGTTTTCTTTCATATCAATAGTCTCAAGTCATGCTTGAGCCTAGTGGAGCTATTGAATGAGGAGGCCGTGTGGATGCTAACGAACGGCTGAACTTAAACTGTGGGCATCGCAGCGAGCTGCGGAAAGCAAAATGGCGAATTCAACTTTAAATCATGGGAAGCGAATGTGGTGGGCCAGGGAAACAAAGGAAGTTGTTGACATCCTAGTCGAAATTTAAAGTAAATGGGGACATGGGCAGGGAATCGGTAATGCGAAGAGAAGGTAATCGATAGTCGCCAAGGGTAATTGACAAAATTTCAAGAAAAGGGAAGCGTCCACAAAAAGATAGGTTGGCGTAGTGAAATGACTAATTTTGTAGATCAGGTGGCCGCAGCTGGCACAGGAGAAGTTCGATTCGAAGACAATTAATCTTTGTTGTGTAGTGAGCGTAATCATTCTGCTGCAACGGCGAGCCTTGAAAATGAATGCGTTGCAACATTTTAAGAGCGATACGTTAAAACACTGAACATGTTTTGGTAATATCGAGTAGATGTCCAGTCCAACGTTCGTATCCCCCTCCTGCGACAAGCACATGTGCACGAATTAATCTGCATTTGTTTCCTTCGCTCGCACATCGAGTTTTCCCGCCGACGCTTCGGGGGCAAATGGAGTTGGAACATATTTTGCTCAGGCACAACTCCAGTCGGCATGGTAATTCGGATTTCGATGGCACCTACGATCACGTTTAGTTTACGCCAAATCGCTCGTAGATGAGAGCGAAGCGAATATGCGTAAAACGCCGTCGCGTCGACTACATGTGCTGCGAGTCCAAGGCAAAATGCTAGCCACATTTCATCCACCGGCAACGACACGGCAATCGCAACAGCTGCTAGCCAGAGAGGCACGGCGGAAGCCCCCGTCTCTCTCTCTCTTTTTCGCCTCTCGCGGTTTCTCTTTTCACTCCCTCCTCATTCTATCCTCTACCTCTACTACGTCTATCTTGACTCTCGCCTTCCTGAATATACGGCTGCTAGCAACAGCGCTCTGCGTTTTAATCGCGGCGCCCGCAACGCGGAGTCGCCGGTTGTGCATAGGAGCCGAAAGGTTGTGCACTGAGTCCTTTCGATATTGCCCCTCGCGATCCAGCCTGCGTCCACTTTGTGTGCACGGATATCTAGACAAAACTCGGCGTCCACCCAGAAGAAAGAAATAGACAGCGAGTGGAGCTGACGACGGAACACAAGAACGTCGAGCAGACGACGGTGAGAGAACGGGAGTGACATATGCAGACGACTCCGTAAGGCAAACTCGGCGCCCGGAGAAGAGTACTGTATTTTCTCTTCTCTTCTCCGCCTACCATCGGGACGCATTTTGTCTAACGTTCGATCCTTTCCGCTTCGTCACTCGTTGACGGAAGAACCGCACATAGAGCGCTTCCTTTTCGGCTGCGACGAAGATAACACCACCGTGACAGCACTCGGCGGCACCGTACAACGCCACGGGCTCGTCTCCTCAGGGGTTCTTATGTGGAGCGGTCCGAAGAGGTGCTTTCATCGACAGTGACAGGTGAGCGGTGCATACCATTGAAAATGAGGAGGCCGACGTTCGTTTCCCGCGCAGAGGTTGCGCCGTTGGGATGCAGGTGAATGCGGACTCAGACAATAGAAGCTCGCACTGACTTTTACTTAAAGGAAACATCAATGGTTGCTTCTAACACACAAAAAAGAAACATTGTCATGCTGCGATACGAATACACTCCAGCAGTATCAGCGAACATGTGCGTGTACGGGCGATTGAATCAGTCATGGAAAATGCGTGTATCAGGATGCGAGATAGATACCATGCAACCATCTACCACCTGCGCCTTCTTAGCATGGTGTGTAGTATCACGTGGTATTTACAGTATACCAGCATAATATGTTGTTAGGCGGGTTCGATGTCTTGGCTTGTAGGGTTTAACGCCCTAGAAGGTCTGAGAACCTGCATACTAGGGATCAATACTTGAGCTCCCTAACCACTGAAGTGTATTGACAAAATTTACGAAATCCCGAAGCGTAATGTGGTTATCGTTTTTACTAGGGGATTAGTTTGAACACCAGCACCAATGTTTTTTGTCGGTTGAGTTTTGCCTCTGCTTTTCTCAGGCCAGACCAGGCGCGAAATCCAAGAATCCAGGGCCACTATTCCGAGTTTGCATCGTTATCGAAGTGTCGCTATTTCACGTGACCTCGAGTCATCTGATCGTTTGAAACGCCGGAACCGGGTGTTGCCATTACTGAACCGGAAGAGGTGGCAACGTCATGTTCCGGCGTTTCCACCAGTCAGGTGACTCGAGGTCACGTGAGATAGCGACACTTTCGATAACGTCGCAAACTTTGAATACGGGCCCAGAACACCCTGTCGAACATCGCACATCATATCTTGCTCAGCGTTACGGAAATGTTCGAACGAATCTGTAGAAATGTGGAGTAATGAGTAATCACTGTGGTCTTATTCTTTGTTAAGGCATAAAAAGGCACGAAACAGGCACGAAATTGCATGAAGTCATACCAAGCCTTAATAGAAGACGACGTTGTCATTTTGTGCGGCCAGATGAGGAAAGATAATTAACGATCGTGGTATTTTTCGGGTGCTGCACTGTGGAGATAGTTAATGTTGTAAGGATTGGTATATTCTGCAAGCTCAAGCTTCGTTCGGAAAGTGTTTTACTGCCAACATTTACATTATTCGCGAATATCTTCATTCGAGTCAATCGCAACGCCGTTTAGTGGCATCATCATAAGTTTTCATCTTATAACGCAAGATTCATGGCGTTTGAAGTGGAGGTTCGAGCTCAAACACCTCGTGTTAAGCGCATTTTAAACAAATTGTATGCAATATATTTCGATGCTTTTCACCGTCGGACGCTCTGAAGCACACGCTTCGTTGGTACAACTGTTTACCGAACTAAATTAACCGTTCCATTTTTTTTTCTTTGGAGATCGGCTGTGTAAACAAACAGTAACATAATTATAGCCTGCGGAGTAGGGTTTTGACGGCGCGTCGATCGCATGTGCATCGCTAGAGACTTCGTCCAAGAAACTGAACCGTTTGTTCGTTAGTTTACTTCTCTTACAGTGAGCACTAAACTTTCTTTTTCACTTCCTAAGCGTACTGTGAAATTTAACTTTTTCCATTTTCTTACAAAGTCGATAGAAATATATCTGATACACCCTACAATTAAGTTGGTACCAGAACACTTTTCTTCCTGGTACCTACTTAATCTGTGTTCAAACCTGCATTAATTTTAAATATCCCAGTCTGTGAATTGCTTTTCATAAACATACATGGATATTGTTCTGCAGGTGCATATACTTCCCAAAATTGATTTTATTTATCTTGCATCGGGGGGGGGGGGGGGGCACCTTCCTTCAGTGTTTTTATTCCTTCTTATGCAGCGTAACCTTTGAATTGTGGTATACACGTGGGCTACTGCTGCTTTGCACAGAGGCCCCTTGGTTCATTCTAAACTGCTGAGAATCTTGTAGTCTGGGCTAGTTGGTTCATAGTGTTTACAAATTAACAGAGCGCAAGGAAACCGGACACGAGAAGAAGACACTATCCATGTTTCTTGTGTGTTATGTCTTCTTCTCGTGTCTGATTTCTTCGCGCGGTGTAAATTTGTAAGAATCTAAACTGCTCAGCCACAATTTTTATGTGTCCAAGGTTGTTACAGAAAACTGATAGTCAATCGGAATGTTCTTGGAATCAATGGCGCGTTATTTTGCCCGCGAAAACAGGTTACGAGCATACGGCGGGTACTTGCACTTGCGCGTTTGAATGGCAAGAATGATGAGGTCTATTTTCATTTCCTGCTTTCAAGCCACGAAACAGGAAATAAAAAAAAATAATAAAAAAAATATGTGATGCTGAAACATGCTGGCTGAACTTATTTCTCGCGTGCTTATGATTCTATTATACTGAGTCTTACGGCGAATATGCTTTGAAAAGCGTATTGCAGACAATTTTTGAGACTGCAAATACCAGATCGGGCATTTCTACTAGGTATGTAATGAAATAAAGATAAGACTGAGAATAGAAAACAGAATGGTCCTAACGGCTAGAGAGTGAGCCAGGTAAGGTACACATTGGAATAACAAAAAGCGACCGAGGAAGTGTGCGAGCCATGCTCTTTAATTTCAGCTAACGCTTCCTAATTGTGGAGTCTGAGCGATCACTTGCTTGGAAGAGAAGTCAGCTTGGTTCCATAATAATTTCAACTGTTCCTGCTCTCAATGCGGCGTTGCCGACAATCCCACCCGACCTAGTCAGCGATGTGCTTTATAACCATTACAGGGAATAATCACTGCTGACCGAACTTCTTGCTTTGTTGAACTCTTATTCTTCAGCAGACGTTCGTAAACCTATAAGAATAAATAATTATAACCTGCGCTTTTTCTACCAGAAATTTGATGCATGACTTTTCGCACATGACAAAATGGCTTTCTGCTTCTCTAGGCGCATAGTTACTTTGATAGTTTTTTTTTTATAACAGGTATAAAATAAACCTGGCCATATTGCAAAAATAGCAAACTAGAGAGATGAGCAGAGGGAGGAGGCGTTCTTGATCCAACTCAAACAACCTCGATGCCCAGACCTGGGCATAAGGGCCCGACTGGTAGCAGCCTCGAGGGAGGTCTTGGATGGTGGAGTCCACTTATCCTGCATCACCTATAATCGTTTTTGTACAAATGAAGTTATTGCTGCCGCCTGACCATACAATGGAACAAACGCTTGAACTCTGCGGGAAGTAAGCAGTGCGCCTGGCGGAAGAAAATCTGCGCACAAAAATAATTTAGCTTTTGTTTCCGGTCATATAACTTTTAGTCAACGAATACTTCGATCGTAAAAACGCTGGGCTGTCATTTCAGGTATAGCGAACATGTGTGTTCCCAGTTGTGTCTCATTTCCGTGTCTGGCACGACCTCCGACTTCTGCTTGGCACTTTGGTGAAGATTAGTAGCTGCAGTTTGCAGTTTATTAATGATCTGCTTTATTTTTCTTCGATCAGTCAGCCCGTTGTGCTTTTGGCGGGGCTGACTGGGGAACGCTGTTTTTATATCTTTCTAATTGCCCTCCCTAAATTCAGTCTACGCCATTGTTTCGCTGTAGATAGAAGTGTAGATATATTCCTTTAACAAGGGCGAGGACAATGCACGCTATTATAGAGCTGGTGTGTATCTATTTGACTGTTATGGTTAGAAAGGAGAAATAAATGAGAGGTGCAGTTGGATGTCACTCGAAATATTTCTGTGCGTTTTTACTGAAGGCAAAACGATATAATCTGATTAAGGAAAAGAAACAATGTAGCCCAGAAAGAAACGGCCGTTAACTGCTTCCTCTTACCTTAGAGCACCAAAATTATAAGTGATGAAGAAAATAAAGTAGATATAGACAGGCACATGGTATGTATGAAAAACTTGAACGAAGAAAGTCAGCTATTTTCGACAATCCCCCGTGGTATACACTGAAGCTATATTGCTGAGAACTTTCGCTCAGCACATGTTGCCCGTACATGAACCTGTAAGCCCCTCTACAGCGGACGTAGTTTGCACTTCACAACTCTAATTGAGATAGCAGCAAATGGGGCTGTTCTGTGAAGCCTTTTCGCTGGCGAATTTTTCATCGGGTGCATTTTTCATTCTGAACGGAGAGTACTCTTGCTCTTCTTTTTTGCGTGTGGCGCGACACGAATATATAAATTGAGCCTCCGCCCCCAGCGCCTCTTAGAGCAATCCCTTTCTGGCATCTACATGCAGTTGACAACTGCACGTCTTTAACAAGCATGTAACAAAAATCCGATTGCAAATTTTTGATTAACTTATAGACTGTTATATTGGGGTATAAGTAATAGCTAAACCTTTGAAGCGCAACAAACGAAATAGTTTACATAAAAACTGAAATCTACCGAAGACACAGGAAGAGAGAATCAAGACTTATGTACTCTTTCTTGTCAGGAACGTAATTAAGGGAGCATTCAGAAGCTTTTTTTTTTTTTTTTTTTTTTTTTTTTTTTTTTTTTACGCGGAGAAACGATGAGTAATGAAGATGCTGCTCTGTAGTTCCCCCAGTTGGAGTCAATTATTCACTCTGTCTTTTTTAAAAACCAAATTACCGGTAAAAAGCGTCTAACAAGTTTTTAATTGAACGTATTTTTCTTTTTTTTTAGCTCGCTTGTTCCTAAGTTTCATGAAATGTGCTCAGATGCTCTATTGCTTTGAGTTAACCTTGTCTTGTCTAATGAACTTCGTCTGTGATAAATTGGCCCGACGCCGTGTGACTGGCTCTTGTAACATGAAACGCCACACTTGAAAAGCAAGCTTAGCCCGAAACAGGCAACATCGCCGAAGATTTCCTGGTTCGTGGGAAATACCGTGACAAAACTATACCACGCTGAGCCTTGCGCGATCGCTTGCAACGCGCAACGTGTTCTTCCCTCGTTTTGCGAGCGGGAAATATCGCCTTCATGTGTTTTTCTTGGCACCCTCAATTGCCGCGCGTCACAGTAGAGCGTCGAACCTACTCGGAGCCGCCACTAGCTGTACCCGGTACGGAGGTAGACGGAGGGGTCATGCCTCCGCTTCTTTCGCATCCGCATCCTTTTTTTTTTTTTCTTTTCTCCAAAGGCACCAAAACAAACTGCCCTGCTTCACCGTGAACACGTTTTGTATTATGCATGGTATCGCGCGACAGACAATTCGGAAGAATACCTCATCAGGGAATATTTTTGCGGTTATATTTACTCGTTTATTGCAGTAAGAAGAAGAAAAAAAGAAATAACGAACACGCTAGGGACAGTTCCTTAAATAAAGTCATTCACTCATGAAAAAGTAAATGCAGCGAACGTTGTGTTATATATACTAGTGACTATCTGCAGTGGTATATAATACAAAGACTAAGGATGCAAATAAACTGCTAAGAAAACCAAGCATTACCTGAACGCTGAACGGTATGCGCTTTGCTCGCGAATAGCACGAAACATGTTGGACACGCAGACTCGGCAAGCCCGGCATTGCTGTCCCGGTCTTATTCGCCAGGCGAATGTATCTCAGGCAGGCTGAAGCGGGCTAATTCACAGTTTAATTTTGCTTCAGATTCTAATCCCTTTGTTGTTAAAAGTTTCACCTCGCTCTATCATGCGCCTTCGGCAAGAAAACGGGGCAAAAGCGCGATGGCATAGCAATATGCGAGTATACGTCCCCCATGAGTTCCATGCTATGTTAGTCACAAGAAGGAAATATTGTTCATTTGAAGCATTGGTGCTTTGGTAGACAAACGTTTGAAGGAGGCAAAAGCTGCATTGCATGTGGCGACCATCTTGGTCTTGGGATCATCTTAGCACTGTGCGTTGACGCATAAATACTCGGAAACACGGTAATGATACGGAGTCAGTTAAGTGTTTTTAGATGATTGCATGAAGGATGGTTATATACTAAAGGGGTAGGCGGGGTGGAATTCAAGTATAAAGGTAGTGTCGGAATGCTTCACGAAGTACAACGGAGAGTCCAGCAGGCTAGTTGGCTGCTAACACATTCTGTTTGCTCGTTTGTCGAAGACAGACGTTTTGTGCCTGCGACATACTCGTAAACTCGGCAGTCGGTCTTTCAGGATAACATTGCTGGGTACCCTTCGGAACGATTCCCAAGTAAATGACAGGGAGTTGTAGGCTCAATTGGCTCAGTTACATTCACAGTTCAAAGTAGTAACGGTAGGTCTGCAAACGACTGATAGTTGCGGCAATGCAGTTCTTCATTAAAGAGCTAACATGCAGCGCGTTCGGACCCCGCCAAGTGGCGCAATGGCTAGGGCGCTCGATTACTGTGTCCAAGGATGCGGGATCGAGGAAGGCCCACGTCAGGCGTCGTGCCTTTTGGCCTCCTTCCTGAAGTGTAAAAACTGAAATGCAATTCAAATAAATAAATACTAAATACTAAATCCCGGCCTCGGCGGCTGCTTTTCTGTGGAGGTGAAGAGCAAGGCGCCCGTGTGCTGTGAGATGTCAGTGCATTACGTTAAATAATCTCAAGTGGTCGAAATTTCCGGAGCCCTCCACTGCGGCGTCTTTCATGCCCGAATTGCTTTGGGACGTTAAAACCTAAGACCATATGTAGCACGTTCAGTTTTGCCGCCTTCTCAAGTGCAAATTTGTGCCCTACTGTAACAGAAGGTACGTTCTATTTCGCACATGCGCACGAACGTGCGCGCAAGAGCGTAAAGCATGGCTGTTCAATTTGTGCTCTGTAGAACCCGTGGTAGAACCTAGAACGCCGACAGCGGGATAGCTGTGTTAAGACGGGGGCGGTGTGACGCAACTGTATCTTGACAGTGTCGTTCCCATCAGAGTGTCTCGGAAACGACAAGGTCGTTGTAAACTGCGACCGCAAGCTATCGCCCCTTTCCACGCCAGCGGCGCTTCCTGGAACGTTCTCTGGCACGTCTAATATAACCGTTGCGGAGGAAACGGATGAATGTCCTTTTGTTCTCGTCTCTCTCTCCTCGGCGGAATTGTTTTGCGCGCAGTGCGCGTTGATGTGACAGAATGTGCTTAATCATGACGGAGGCGTCATGAACACTTCCGTATGGCTGTCGTCATTGTTGGTAGGGCGTTTCATTTCGTCGTGAGCTACGTACACAAATAGCTAGCTGCCTTTTGCATGTTGACAGTCCGTCTCATCCACGCTAGTCCGTTTGATTCGATGGAGTGAGTAGTGTTCTGTGGCCCATGTCTACACAAGAACCTGGTCCATCTATGTGGAATCAGTGGATGGCACTTTCAGATCGTTAGTTTTGCACAAGAAATGAACTCTTCTGAGCGGGAGCCCCGCCAGCGCGAGCAGCTGATACAGCTGATGACAAATGAGTTCACGCATGCTTCCTGACACACACACACACACACACACACACACACACACACACACACACACACACACACACACACACACACACACACACACACACACACACACACACACACACACACACACACACACACACACACACACACACACACACACACACACACACACACACACACACACACACACACACACACACACACACACACACACACACACACACACACACACACACACACACACACACACACACACACACACACACACACACACACACACACACACACACACACACACACACACACACACACACGCGCACGCACGCACGCACACACACACACACACGCACGCACGCACACACACACACACACACACACACACACACACACACGCACACACACACGCACGCACGCACGCACCCACACGCACGCACGATTACACACACACACACACACACGCACGCACGCACGCGCGCGCGCACATGGCGTCGCGACCGGCCTATAAAGCGGTGGACAATGAGCGGTATGGACGAATAAGCGCCTCTATGCCATCAATGAATTTTTTGAGGGGCTTTAGAGCTGGGCTGCTACCGATGTTATCTGCATCGCGCTAGCTGTGGAGGCTTAAGGGATGGAAGAAGAGAGAGAAAAAATATCTTCCAAGGTCAAATCAAAACGCAAGTGCAGTTTCGCTTATACCTTTTGGCGTATCAAAACACGTGTGCCACAATATTGTTCCGGGTTCTGGCGTGCCTGAGTTAGTACGGACACAATAAGTGCCCACCGTAGCGCTGCTAAAAACTGATTTATTTTCTATTCTCTCGAGCATAGCAAACAGGTGTGCTCCCGGAAGCTCTCGGATAGATCGAACGCGTGTCGCTGCGCACAATCCCCGCATTTATTCGTGCATAAGAGGGGTGACTTGCAAAGCTTGTAAAAAGAACGTTTGTGGGCGTGGGGCAGGGAGCGGTCACATGTATTTATTTCACGCACTTTCAGTTGTCGAAACGTTTTGAAGGATAACGGTTACTATAAAAGTTATAACCTGAGAGGGGCATTAAAATAGACGCGTTTAGAGATGATGGGAGTGGTTTTATTGACACGAAAGGTGACATTGGCGCGAGCAGCCTTTGGTATCCCCTTCAGGGTTGTTTTTGGTCTTACAGAGTCAACTAATTGGGGCGTGTTGCGCGGGCTCGCTTCGTTTAAGTGAAATTATCTCATCGTGTGACAAAATTAACATTATCTAACAAAATCGCACAATATTACCATTTTTCTAATCTAAATGGTAGGGTTTGCATGACTTCTACTCGCTTAAATGACTTCTGTTTACTAAACGTGATGCCCTTAACTGTTTTAACAGCTAAACCTCAAACTCTTTGTCGCACTACGTGGGCGTTCCGTCATTTTACGCTTTTGCATTGCTTATGATTTTTACGCGTTTTTCTACCCGATTTCTGTCTTTATCTTTCATGTCTCGTTTGGACCATTTTTCTAGCGCGAATGTCGGTTTACGCCAGCCACTTATGTGTATGCGCAGACAGCCCATTGGGGCTGTTTCTGCACATACGAATATAAGTGGGGTGGCTGCTCCCGAGGCTGTCATGATCTGCGCCTCATGCGCATTGTCGGCTGCCGGTTGCGGCTTGCAGTAGATGTAGATGCTACGCTGATACTTTCTAAGCCAGAGCCCCTCAGTGCGACGCCTATTTCTCACGTGTCCTTTAATTCTCTCCTTCATTCCTTTTTTGATGGCAATGGTGAGTGTACAGAGATGAGGCAGTGCGCTTTCCTTCCCTTATAAATCGTTTTTTTTTTCTTCTTCTGAATTACCCTTTGCGAATATTGCAATATGACTTGTAAATGTGTTAGAGTGAATAAGATGGAGAGTCGCGTACTGATGACGACTTGAGACCTGCGAGAATGTATACGCTACTGCTCAGGCTATGAGGGATGCTGATATTGGCGGGTTCAGGAATAATGTAGACCACCTGGGGGTGTTTAACAAAATACATTGAGACCGTACAGCCCACGGGCGGCTTTTTTCTTTCAATTGACAGTCGCGGTTGGGTTCGAACCCTAGTCCAGCTCAGCAGCAGAACACTTTAATTGTGTACCTGGTATGTTAGAAAACATTTAAAAAGAGTTGCACATCTATGAGATGTACGTCTGGGTGCTGTTATGCCCGGGGCCCTAAATCGTCCCGTAGAGTCCGCGCATTCGGAGAGCACCGCTGGAAGGCCGGATGTGGTTTTTCCTTGCGACAGCGGGCCGAGGTGTGTTGACGGGGGACGTCAGTACAAAGGAGCACGGATCCTTATCTTCCCGACGAGCTAATTGAAGTCAAGCGCTTTTGTCGGCAACCGGACCGGGCGTCCTTTGATCTTCGACACCCCTCCTATGAACAATGGACCACGGCGGCGGGGCGAACCAGGAGCCGCGGCACGTCGTCGTGTTGTGACCCAGCAGTGGGAGATGGATCTCTGTTGACTCAAAGATGCTGCTTGTTAGTTAGTTATATGGAGTTTTATGGCGCATAAGCAACTGTGGCTATCATGCGCTAACAAAGATGCTGCTTGTGTCAACACGTGATCATTAAGACATACTGGCTTGGACCAGGGTGTAGTTCTTTCAGACTCCAGTTTGGCGGCGGGTAGATGGGTGCCTTATCGCCTATCCGGCGCCGTTGCAGAAAGACTACGTTTTGTGACTGGAAACTTCTGGGCAATGGACCGGGTCAGCGGGGCGAAATGGAGCAGCTGCACTCGTCTTTTTGTGATTTCACTGCGGAAGTTTGCTTCCTTAATTTCTCTCAGGGAGGCGGCGGTGAACTCAAAGGAGCTGCTGCACGCGCCGCTCGAAGGCCATTAAGACGTATTGGCCTGGACAAGGCTTTGTGCTGCTGAGGATGTGTGCACCATCGCCTGACCGGCACCCTTGAAGATGGCTGAAACCAGATGGGACATCGCCGCTTCAGATAGAACAACGGGGACGGCCTGGCTGTTGTGCAGTGGTATACAGTATTCCCTGTACAAGTGCGAGGAGGTGTGTGTATGTTTGCGCGTTTGTGCGCGAGGTGCTGGTGGAACAGTTGGGCGGAGCCAAAGAAGCCATGGGCGGAGCCAAAAGAAACGGCTCAGCTCTAACTGGACGTTTGGGAAGCTGCGGGTTCCACAGTGGGACTGAAAGGTGATTTAAGCAGCCTACGAGGGCTGCTTCAGTGTGACTCGCCTGTGCTCTCAGTTGTTTAAGAGCCACCTCGCTCCTTTCACGTGCTTGCACGTCTATGTTTTGCAAATATGTAAAATAAATATTCAGTTTGCTCTTCTCTTAACAACTCCTGCCGTCTTCTGCCTTCCTCAACGCCTTGCGGTGAAGTCCCTATAGGCCCCGGTCCTCCGATCATATCAGTGCCCAACCACTAATTTATTTTGCAGAGACGGCGAACTTGCGCGTCTTCTACTGGACAACTTTGCTGGTATGCTTTAATTGTAGTGAGTATACTCATTGTGTGGGTTAGGTGTTGCATTTTCCGTGTGCTGTGCGATGGCAGTGCATGTTAAAGAACCCCAGGTGGTCGAAATTTCCGGAGTCCTTCATTACGGCGTCTGTCATAGTCTGAGTCGCTTTAGGACGTTAAACCCCACAAACCAACCAACCAGTTGTTGCATTTCGAAACATAGGCTCTACTGCTCGGGATGCAGCTTTGTATTTCGTTTCTGGGCGTCTCAGTGATCTTAACCTTAGACCTTCGTTGTATCCAGACGCCAGGTCAGGGAACAGGATCCCAGGTAGCACAGATTATGGGGTTGGGGCAACCATCATAAAACCAGCATCGGTCCCCGATGGGGCAAAAGTGGGCGAGCCCCACTTGGGCTTGTCCCTGTTCTTTTTGCATGGGTCCCATAGCGGCGCTGTTCGGGCTAGTGCAAGCTCATTCCTGCATCCAGACCACAAGGGTCCTTTGTCGGATATTTGAGGACAATCCAACCTAAATGTGGGTTCTTTATGGGAAAGCCCTCATAGATCATTGGCCGTAGTGGGGCAAAAAAGACGGACATGCCCGCATGCTGCCCCAATCGGCCCTTGTATAGGTTACTTGAGCACAGGTGAAATATGAATAAAAGCTCAATTTGCGCAAGCCCTCGTGAAGCCCAAATGAGGCAGCCTTAGCTAAACCGCCTTAGGTTCCACATCGGCTGTAATGGGGAGGGAAGGTTGGCGTACCCGCATGGTACCAAAATCGGTCCCTTGTGGGGAATTTGAAGGCACGTGCAACGGCAGGTGGGCTCTAGGTTCAAAAACAAAAAACAACACCCAGCCCAATTGAGGCTGCCCACACAAAACTGCTTTATATCCCACATGGGCCGTAATGGGGTTGGAAAGCTGGGAGGGGGGAGGGGGCGCTTTATACCCAAAATCGGTTCCTTGTGTGGTATCTGAAGGCATTTGCAATAGCAAGTGGACTTCAGGTTCAAAAACAACACCCATCCCAATTGGGGCTGCCCACACACAACCGCTGTAGGTCCCACATCGGCCGTAATGGGGCTAGAAGGCGCGCGTGCAATTCTGCAATCATTCTTTCCAACCTTTATTTGTATTAGATGTTGCGCTAAATTACTATTATAGATGGTTTGTATAACAGTTTTGCCATTTGTAGTCGGTTAAAAATATTACATGGCTTTAGTTCTCGCGCTCATGCAAATTGCGCTAAAAATTGATTGCTAACTGTTGGTCCTTATGTGGTTGCTGTGGGCAGCCTGGAACTCTCAGCCGGTGTTGCGGTTGTTGTTGTTGTGGCTGTAGGAAGAAGGAAAAGAAAATGCACGGGCCTGCTACTGGCTCTGCAGCTGAGCCACCTCCGCTGCCTCGTGCAGACAAGAAAAAATAGAGAAGAAAGAAAAGGAAGAGGGAGAGAAAGACGCGCGCCGCAACAACAGTCGTCGTCTACTACCGAAACGGTTGCGGGTGCAATAACGGCCTACAACAGATAAAAATCCTGTGGCATGGTAGCCCCCGCCACAAGCGGCGGTGACCCACCTGTCCCAGTGGTGCGCGTCTTTCCCTCCCTCTTCTTTTTCCTTCTTCTCTATTTTCTCTTCTGTCCGCACGAGGCAGTGGAGGTAGTGCCCCGCCGGGGTGGTGCAGTGGTAAGACGCCCGACCACTGTGCCGGAGTACCCGGGTTCGAACCCGACCTCGGCGGCTGCGTTTCGATGGAGGCGAAACGAAGAGGCGTCGTGTGCTGTGCGATGTCAGCGCACGTTAAAGATCCCCAGGTGGTCGAAATTACTCCGTAGCCCTCCACTACGGCTCCTCTTTCTCTCTTTCCACCTTCACTCCCATCTTTCTCCCTTCCCTTACGGCGCGGTTGCGGTGTCCACAGAAAAACAAGTGAGACAGTTACCGCGCCTTTCCCTCCCTATAAATAAATCAGGCAGTGGAGGTGGCTCAGTTACAGAGCCAGTAGCAGGCCCGTGCATTTTCTTTTCTTTCTTCCTACAGATGCGTTAAGACGGCGCTAGACTGCCCATGGGTACCTCGAGCGAACGACTGTTCGAAGTCGGGGTGCATAACACGTGGGCAGAATTGGCGGAGGCAGTGCGTCTCCCAATTAGAGAGACTAAGCACGACCGAGACGGGCAGGGTAATCCTTGCAAAAGTAGGCCTCAACCCAGACGGAGGAGTTCAAAAAAAAGTCACAATTAATAGTGAAATCAGGAATGTCTTGATAGTCCCCCCCTTCCTTAGAAATATGCATCCAGAATTTAATGTCGAAAGAAGGGCCAAACGAGCCGAAGCTCTAGAGCGACGTTTCAAGAAGATGGGAGCAAAGGAAGGTCTATGTTGATGCGGCAAGTGGCAGAACAGGTGCGGCGGTAGCTTCGGTAGTCGATGGCCGAGGGGCACCGGTAACCGCCACAGCCATCAGAGACCGCAACACAGAGACTGCGGAGGAAGTTGCGATAGCGCTAGCTTGCGTAGGAACAGAAGCCAAGTTCATAATTAGCGGCAGCAAAACTGCCATTCAAAATTTTGGGAAGGGGAAGATATCGCCGGAGGCGGCCAAAATCCTCATCCAAAGAACGATGAATAGGAAAATTCAGTTAATTTGGACCCCCCGCTCACGCTGCCGTCCCTCGTAACGAGGCGGCTCACAAGCTAGCCCGAGCTCTCTACTTCCGGGTAGCCGTCGAGCCCCCCGAACATTGGGCATACGACAAGCGTCTGCAAAATTACGGGGAAATCATAGACCATTATAAATTGGGACGTAGACTGGTACCCCCGCCAGATGTTAGACTAAATAATAGAGAAGCTGTCGCGTGGAGGCGGCTACAAACTAATACGTTCATGAACCCAGTCTGGGCGTTTCACGCGCTACCAGACCTTAGGGACAATTATCTCTGCAAACACTGTGGGGCGGGAGGGACCCTCGACCACATAATTTGGGAGTGCCCACAATCTCCAGGGATATGACAAAATATTACAAGTAGAGAAGCCTGGGATACCCTGCTGTGAAGCGCGGACCCTGCGATTCAGCACCGCACCGTCCATCTGGCGGAAGAGGCCGCAACAAGCCAAGGGCTACCTGCCAGCCTCTAATCCGCTGGCGCATGACTCCCCGTCTTCCTCGGCACGCGTGTCGAGGGCGGGGAAGAGGACGCCCATTTTCGATGGAATTAAAAGTTGTACAACCAACCAATCCATAGCCTGAACATTTGATATACATGAAGTCATTTAGGCTAGATTAATGTTATGAATTATTGCAAAATAGTATGGCTGTTTAGAAAGGGCAGACATGTATAAAATAATTACTTAATTATGTGCATATTGTTTGGGAGAACTTGGACTAGGGCTTCCCATCAATTACTTGCGTCAGACCCCTACGAGAATAATGTGGGCAAGCCCAAGTGCGGCTTGCGCTATAGAACCCGCATCGGTCGTATGTCATTATCTGAGGAGCAAACCGAAATAAAAAAAATAAATATTCATCCAGAGCGGCTGCCCGAATCGGTCCAAAGAAGGACCATCGGGGGGAGTTGGCGGGATGTGCCCTTTTGGCAATGCGGAAAAAATGTGGGCAGCCCCGCAAGGGCTGCCTGCAGCGGTCCCTAGTAGGGCCCATTGGGGCTTTGTCAACAGCCCCCTTCAGGACTACGTCGGCCCTTCTTGCAGCGCCCACATTGAGCCCATCTGGGCTGTCCTGCATTGCCTACATTGGACCCACCGGAGCCCCCCCCCCCCCCCCCCCCCCTTTCATAACCCACTTTGTGCCACCTGGGATGCTTTATTACGAGCTGCATGCTCGCAGCCTCAAACCAACAACCACCGTACATGGAGTTGTTTTTGTTGTGGCTTTAGGAAGAAGTAAAAGTAAATGCACGAGCCTGCTACTGGCTCTGTAGCTGAGCCACCTCCGCTGCCTCGTGCGGACAGTATAGAGAAAGTAGAAAAGAAAGAAAAAGAAGAGGGAGAGAAAGACACGCGCCGCAACAGCCGTCGTCCACCACCTAAGCTGTGGCGGGTGCAATGACAGCCTATAACAGATAAAAATATGGCGGCAGGCTATCCCCCGCCGCAAGCGGCATGAACCTACCTGTCCCAGCCCCAACAGGGCCATGACTAGGCACCCTCCTCGCTCCCACCGTACATGGAGAATGCGCGCCGTTTTATACACTGTGAGATGCCGGTGCATCGCGATAAGGATGTTGGCGATGTCTTGTCATGGCTTGTCGCGTTCTCCATGTCTGGCTGCGCATGCGCCGGCATCTCAGACAGTGTATAAAACCGTACATGGAGAATGCGCGCCGTTTTATACACTGTCTGAGGTGCCGGCGCATGAGCAGCCAGACATGGCGAACGCGATAAGCCATGACAAGATATCGCGAACATCCTTATCGCAGCCAGACATGGCGAACGCGATAAGCCATGACAACCTCAAACCCCTTTCCTTCCTTTCGTGTCCACCAAGAAGTTTGGCAGATACTCCTCATTTACCTTCGGATGAAACAGTTCACAAGTTCAGTCTCGTCAGTGAATAAACATTTATCATCCAACTGAAAAGCCATCTCGTCTCCCTCCCCTCCCTGCCTCTAAAGCCAAGGACACGAGGCGCTGCTGGCCTAGACGTAAGCCGGGAGGCCTTTTTACCTTGCGGTGTCTTCAGCCAGTCGGACGAGGATGGTTGGTTTGTGGTTGGTTTGTGGGGTTTAACGTCCCAAAGCGACTCAGGCTATGAGAGACGCCGTAGTGGAGGACTCCGGGAATTTCGACCACCTGGGGTGCTTTAACGTGCACTGACATCGCACAGCACACGGGCGCCTTGCTTTTCGCCTCCACCGAAAAGCTGCCGCCGAGGCTGGGATTCGATCCCGCGTCCTTGGGAACAGTAGTCGAGCGCCGTAACTACTGTTCCCAAGGACGCGGGATCGAATCCCAGCCTCGGCGGCAGCTTTTCGGTGGAGGCGGGGCTGGAGCTCATGGCCCGGGCTTCGCAGCAGGGTCTCCCACAGCTTTCTTTATTATCTATATTAAACGCGCACCCTGGGAATGGGAGAATTCCCAATTTGTATGATCTAACGACCCTCTCAACCCGAAGCTCACCGATTTGATCTAATGTCCGGTAAGCCCCGCCGCCCGCGGAGGTGCAGTGGTAAGATGCCCGACTACTGTTACGGAGTAAACGGGTTCAATCCCGACCGCAGCGGCTGCGTTTCGATGGAGGCGAAACGAAGAGGCGTCCGTGTGCTGTGTGATGTCAGCGTTGTTGTTGTTGTTGTGGCTGTAGTAGCTGTAGGGAGAACGAAAATGAAATCCACGGGCCTGCTACTGGCTCTGTAGCTGAGCCACCTCCACTGCCTTGTGCGGACAGAAGAGAGAATAGAGAAGAAAAAGAAGACGGAAAGACGCGCGCCGCAACAGCCGTCGTCCACCCTCCGAAGACAGAAGAGACTGATTTATAGGAAGGGAAAGGCGCGGTAACTGTCGCACTTGCTTTCTGTGAACACCTCAACCGCGCCGTAAGGGAAGAGAGGAAGGTGGGAGTGAAAGTGGAAAGAGAGAAAGAGGAGCCGTAGTGGAGGGCTACGGTGTAATTTCGACCACCTGGGGATCTTTACCGTGCACTGACGTCGCAAAGCACACGGACGTGATAATTGCCGGCAAATTTCAATAACAAGCGCTTCAAGTGAAGTAATAAATGATATAATAGATACACATCTTATTCATTATCTCGAGGGCAATTCTTTAGCTATGCTCATTAGAGATTAATAAGATCCCTTTTCTGCGAAACTGAATTTCTTTCCCGCCGGGGTGGTACAGTGGTAAGACACACGCCCAACTACTGTCCGGAATTCCCGGGTTTTAACCCGACCTCGGCTGCTGCGTTTCGATGGAGGCGAAATGAAGAGGCGTCCGTGTGCTGTGCGATGTCAGCGCACGTTAAAGATCCCCAGGTAGTCGAAATTACTCCGCAGCCCTCCACTACGGTTCCTGTTTCTCTCTTTCCACTTTAACTGCTTCCTTCATCCCTTCCCTTACGGCGCGGTTCAGGTGTCCACAGACACAAGTGTGACAAATACTGCGCCTTTCCCTTCCTCTGAACCAATTATTATTATTATTATTATTATTATTATTATTATTATTATTATTATTATTATTATTATTATTATTATTATTATTATTATTATTATTATTATTATTATTTCTTGTGCAAACGAGAAGTCAGGTGAAATACTGGACACACTCTTTGTATCAAGAGACCTCTCTCGATATTTGAATTCTGTTCCTCACAATGTACTATTATTGTCAAATTGCGCCCTTTTTAATGTGACAGCAATGTATTGCCGTCGTTTAAGGGTTTTTCCTTTAATAGTACCTAGTGCGTAACCGCTAAAGGAATATATATATATATATATATATATATATATATATATATATATATATATATATATATATATATATATATATATATATATAAAAGTGAAAAATTGCTTCATACTGTTTCCAAGTTTATTTGTAGTCGACGTTTCGGCAGGAGCCCTGCCTTTCTCAAGTCTTGAGAAAGGCAGGGCTCCTGCCGAAACGTCGACTACAAATAAACTTGGAAACAGTATGAAGCAATTTTTCACTTTTATGTAACCTCTAGCAACCAAGTACGTCTATTTACTTATCCTATATATATATATATATATATATATATATATATATATATATATATATATATATATATATATATATATATATATATATATATATATATATATATATATATATATATATATACCTTCGGACATTGCTTCGTGACCTCCAGTGCACCATGTGGACGACTTATTTATTAACTGAGATGAAATACTAGACACTGTCTGTATATTGCTAGGTTCCTCTCGAGATCTTAATTCTGTCGACCCTTCACGACTTGCTTATGTTCGGAATTTGTGCTTTTCGCTTGCTTTTTCACAGCAGAATTATTCACTTTACTGACTGTATCACTAGCTCAATAATTCAGCTGCTTGTGGATGATTGTGTCATCTGCCACGAAATAACTTAGCTCAGTGATTCTTGGAACCTTCAAGACAGCCTGAGTAATGTGCCAAATTGGTTTAATTTCTAATACAGCTTAATAGTACTAAATAAAATGTGTGTGCATTTCCTCTCTACTCCTGATAAATGTTATCGTATTCTATTAATAGTACATTCCCGTCTGTTGCTAATTCCTATAAGCATGTTAGCCTACATATCAGTAACATAATGTTGTGATACATACATGTTGAATATGCCACTAAAAGTGCTAACTGAATGTTGCTGTATATTTGATACTCTACCTTGCACCAGCCCCCAACTCACTTAAGCTTACTGTATGCAAAAGCTCATTGGTTCAAAATTACAATATATTTGCGCTATAAGGAACTCTGCGTTTTATTAACCTCGCCATTTTCCTTGAAACTATTCGCAATGCTGCAGGCCGTTTTTTTTTAAATATTTTTCCGCATTATTTCAGCATTTGATCCAGGAACGAACAATCATTGGATCTGATTGGCCTTTTTTTTTACGGCACATGTACTGTCACTTGTGTCTTTCACTTACCGTCCTTTCCCGAAGAGAAATCATTTTACCACTTCCAATTACGTCCAATCTCGCATTGATCATACACTTAAAGTTGATATGCCAGCTTGTCGCACTAATATTTGTCATTGCTCCTTTGTGCCGAAAACTTCCACTGAATGGAACAGCCCTCATACCTTCACAGTCTCCATCTGTGAAAGCACTAACTTCAAGATCACTGTTTAACCGGCCTTACAGTTTCATTTTTATATCTTTGCTGCAGAATCATTTAATAATTCCGCCACTCTTTTCTGTCGCGTCTCCGGGACCTGAAAGTACAAGTTAGTTGGGTTCAATTGACTTCGTGCCTAATTTGGCCAGCGGTAAGGCAACGAGACAAACTCAACCCTCGAAGGATTCTTTTACCAGCAAATGTAGACACCACGCATCTCCTTGGTGGCGATAAAATTATAGCCATTAGGAAGCATTCAAGTCACCTTCTTGCAATGCTGGGCTCAACACACTCTGACAACTTTGCTGATTGTAGGTCTCTTATAGGTTTTGGTGCGTATATTTATTTATTAACACATATCGTTAACAGGTCTCCAAGAAGGTTCTGTGTCAGGTTGAAGGGTATTTTTATATATATTTAAGTATATTTAAATATACTGGTAAAATATTAATTTTGAACGGAGAATTACAATTAAAAAATACAGACGCCACGATTAATATCATATTCAAGTAAGTATATATTAAGTAAAATGACAAACTACGTTACATGAAGTGCGCTGAGAGCAAACCTTGGTATGTACAGTCGTGCGCAAAATTGGAATACAACGCGCTGCCGGTTGCGGAGCACTGGAAAATTGCATTTAAACGCCGTCTCGCATAAGATATCTGGGATCGAGACATTCATGGCGGGGCTCCATTTCCTCGACATGCATGCATCGCTGTCGCTAGATGGCGTTTAGATGCGGTTTTTCCGGTCTTCACGAGCTCCATCACCGGCTGCTTGTTGTATACCATTTTTGTTCAGGACTGTACACGCGAGCAAAGACAAATGCAAACAATTGAAGAGGCTTATATAGTGGGGCAATAAAAATAGTCGCCATGCTAATAAGTGATCCATAGTGCAACTCGTTTTTGTACGCGTATGGTGCATATGAGTGCATTTTAACCGTACTGCTTGTGTCTCTGGATTAAGTTTTAAACTTAGACGATCACAAAGATGCAGCCACAAAAAGCATGTAGTCTCCGTTGAGGGCTCCATTAGAGATACTAATTAAGCACGTGACATTTTTAGTTCATAGAACAGAACCGAACGAACGAGCCAAGACTTCCTCCTTATTATTCTTCGGATAGTTTCTGGACTTGAGGCTAATTTCCCCGGCACCGTCACGATTTACTCCACTCGCTCCGCTGCCAGGTGGGCGGTCACGCTTCTGCAAGGTACGCGGTAACCTGAGCAGGTGTTTGAAAATGCAACGCCAACGCTTCGAACCCACGCAGCTCGCGTGGGCAACACAGCACGCGATGATTCCGCAGTCATGTGACGCCCTTAAGGCATGCGGGAAGGGCAGACGGAGACGTGGGCGCAGCTTTCGCAGGTCGAATAGAAGTGATGGAGAACTGGTATGGCATACGGGGTTTAGCTTCCCAAATGTGTACGTGCTGGGTACGAGAGTCGTCGCATCGGGATGCTTCGGTGTAATTTAGTTTCGCCTGGGAATCATTGGACGCTTTTATATTTCGCCTCTTTGAGAAACCTGCCGCCGCGGCAGGGAATTTCATTCGGCGAACGTGACGTCATTAACACGTGAATGCGGTAACCACTGAGCCTCTTTGGCGGGTACCGGGACTGGCACCCGGTATGAAATGAGACACGCGTTTGGTAAAGCCAGCTAGGTTTCTTTTAAACTCTGTACAGAGCGTCATAGTTATCACAGAGTCCTGCGCCCACTAACATCACTGTCTAGCCCAGTATACTACATAGGCGGTCGGTCTGGTTTTTGCATGGTGGTGGAGCCTCTCCGGTCATCACCATGCCTGCTGTGGTGTGTAATTTAGGGGGGCGTAGGTGATGCGAAGTATAGGCTTCCTGAGTGTTATTCGAAAAAGGGGAAAGCAACAATGTTCGTGGACAATACAGACCCCGAGGAAAAAAAAAAAAAAAAAGCTCATGAGAGTAGTATAATTGCACGATGGCATGCCGTTCCGGGCATTTTATTTATTTATTTATTCAATTTATTTATTCCAAGTTAATCGGTGCGATCCGATCAGCATCCAAATGAACGAGCATCTCATGCCGCCAACTTTATAAATATCAGCTGGGATGATACCGGTAGTTCGAAATATACGCCGAATACGGAGGATTTCCATAACACGGATGTGAATGCCATTTCAGTTTTAGAGCAGTAGCTTTTCTGCGTTAATTTGTGAGTTTCGTGTTATTCCAGCTCCAAGTACCGCATGTGTTCCACAGACCATGCTGCTTCATCTCACACCTTCGTCTTCATCAGTTTCCAACTGCCAAACACTCTCATGCTGTGCATTGAACATCGAAATTTTCACGAATTTCTATCTGTGCCGCTCCGTTATTTAGCTTTATTTAGCCTAGGTAAACATGCCACATGCATACGCGATCTTGCAGAATGCAGATCAACGAATCATGGCAGCATTGCTAAATTAGTTTACGCCAACATGCCAATCATCGTTTAGTTACAGCACTGCTAATTCCAGGTAGCTTGGTGTAAACTGAAGCTGTAGGTGTCAGTCAAGTGATGTTATCATTTAAAGGGCGTACTCTTATTTCCAACGATAAGAATGAAGGTAAGAATGAAGGTAACGAAATACACCGCTCGTCGTGCCTTGTAAATCAAGCCTTTTTTTTGCATCCCCTTATATTGGTTGTCGTCTCTCCTTTTCTCACGAGGGCTGAATGAGTATTTTCTATTTTCTTTTCACCCTCAGCCTCTTTTAGTTTCCATCGCCATGTATGAACCCGGCCTATTATGACAACGCATCTACCGTCTCGAACACACGTTGAAGAACCCACTATATGCACAAGCGACATATTGCTATCATTTCACTATGTATATCGTGATACGTTTGAAAGAATGACGCATGGGTGAACGTTTTTCAAATCAACTTTGGACTGCGTAACGCGACGCCCTGTAGACACGACATCGCATTGCATAGGTACGACCGTGCGAGCAATGTGCAACAGAGCGACAATCTCCTGCGCTCAAAGACGCGCCTTGACTCATCCATCTACGAATGTCTTCATGCGCACGTGGCTGGCTCTGCGCCGATTTTCGAGCTTCGTGGCTAGCGGTCAGCGAATCGCAACGTAAGTAAAGAATTAGTGTCTCATTCTGCGAGGTATTTTTATAAATTAGCCCTTTCTGTCTGGCTTAATCTTAGACCTCTTGCATCCCACGGATTTTCCTTTTGTTCGCACTTCAAAAAGTATTAGAAACATGCTTACGTTGTAAGACTGTGAATGTCATCTGACGAAAAAACTGTGGCGCTAGCCGACATTGTATGTAGTCGACTTCAATGTAGACGGTGCCATGTTACCATAGTCTTACGGCTTGATCAGAAGTATATTAAATAGTAGTTATGCCATAATTACATCTGGTGGCGGGACCGCGCATCAGCTATGCGAAACTTTATACGGAAGTTCGGAAAGGCTATTTCTTGGGCTAGTTTGGTGGAGTTTGTTCATTTTGGCGAAGCCTGAAGCGCACAAAAGACAGGGACTTCTTTTTGTCTATTTTTTTCTACCAATCAGGCTTCGCCACATATAGAGCTGCATTATTTGGCTGAGATACGTAGGCCTGTCTGGCAAAACATCTCACGCCTAGTAGCACCCGGGAAAGCTCTTTCAGTGTCGGAAAAAACTACAGAAAATTTTCTGTTACGACAGAATTTCTGTGCGGTTTTTGACGGGAAACCTGTTGTGACAAGAGAACGTTCTATAGTAACATCAGAAATGTCTGCTACAGAATACTGCTACAGAACTACAAACAGCAGAAATATACTACAGAAAAGTACTACAGAACTTCAGAAAAATCTGACGTTTACGACAGAACTACAGAATATTTTGTCGTATTTTTGACATGGTTCTGTAGTTTCTTTCGACTAGGCGTGATTATGCAGCAGTGTGCCTTGTACGTCAAAAACACGCGTTTTCCGTAATTAATACGTGGCGGCTCGTTGATTGTTACGTTCTGCAACCTATCACGAGGTCGCTTGTGCGATCCCCGCAGCGGCGGCGTTTTCGTGCAGGCAAGGCGCGAATATTGAGTTTTGTGGGCGCTTGAAGCACTGAACTTCTTCAAAATCAAATTATTATATTATTTTTTTTTTCTTGGACAGCACAGTTACAGTTGGGCAAGAGGCAATGAAGGCAGATGAATGCCCGATAAAGAGACGGTCTTTTTTTTTTTTTTTTGCTCCTATTTATCAGCACGAGACATTCAGCGCAGAAAGCTGTGACGAAACAAAAACAGGCATGCATTCAAACGAAACGTCTACATGGCGTAAATAAACATAAAAAACAACAGAATAAAATTAGAAGAATGGCTGCGCTTGGGGCGGCAACGCATGAGGTTTTTAAAGCTATAAACGAGTTGATTTCGCAGTGGGAAGAGGATCGCTTAACAAAAGCGAAAGGTGCAATTTCGTTTCTGGGTTCCGTAGTTTGTGCGTATTTTAACGCGGTAGCGTTAAGGAGCTCGGGTCGCACGAAAGCCGGTGTCGTCGGCGGCGTTGGCCGTGAGCGATAAATCCCGGCATGCTCTTCATAAATAAAAAGCAACTTCCAAGATGGGCTGGGTGGGAATCGAACCAGGGTCTCCGGAGTGTGAAACGGAGACGCTACCACTCAACTACGAGTTTTTTTTCTTTTTTTCTTATTATATCTTGCGTCCCATGTGTTGTAGTTTTGTACTTTAGCACGATATATGTAACAGAATGCGGCAGGATCTGAATGCATTTGTACGGAGGTGAGCGACCAATGCTGTCCTTTTGTTTATAACAGTTCATATATAAGCAAGTCATCATCGCTCACTTCTGGACTTCATAAAATCAGCCAACCTTTTTCCATTCATTTAATCATCTATTCATCCTTCATCTCATAACCTACTGATGCCCTGAGGCAATAAATATCGACTAAAAAAATATATAAGCAAGTTATGTTTTATGAACAACGGAATGATGCGGCTAAGGTAAGGCGCATTTTCTATTAGGGGCAGGAATTTTTATTGTAGCATATATTTCTTTATGCTGATTATAGGCGCTGTTCCGCAAAAACGACATGACAGTTGGGAAAACGCGAATGCACAGTAATATGGTAGCTTTATAATCCATGTGTAGGTACCCCGTCGGGGTGGCGCAGTGGTTACGGCACTCGACTACTGTCCCCGAGGACGCGGGATCGAATCCCGGCCTCGGCGGCCGCTTTTCGATGGAGGCGAAAAGCAAGACGCCTGTGTGCTGTGCGATGTCAGTGCACGTTCAGGTAGTTGAAATTTGTGGAGTCCTCCACTACGGCGTCCCTCATAGCCTAAGTTGCTTCGGGACGTTAAACCCCACAAACCAACCATGTATAGGCAATCCGTTTTAGTGTGCTCATCATACAGGTGGACTTAGAGATATCGATGCGAAATTTTTAATGCCAGAGAGCCAGTCCAAATGCTAGTGAGATATGACGCCGAAGAATTTTCATGATATATGAAACGTATGTTTTCGCTTCAAAATTCAGTTAATACTCCTGGTTTGATGCACGTGTTATGTGCGCGGAATGCAATGTATCTAGTTTTGTTAGTTTCACTCCGTTATAATAATATTGAGCTTTGCAGTGAATCTCCAGTCGTATATTGATTTCGAATCGGAGCACATTAAGTCTTGTTCGGGGAAAATTACAATCGTATCACCAGCATATAACGTTATTTGGGGTGCACAATAATGAAATTTATATAAAACAAAAATATCGGCAACCCAAGAAGATATTGTTTATGATCCATGATATATTTGACCTACACTGGCTTTACAGGGGTAATAATCGTTTACTAGTGACTAGTTGAGAGGTAATATTTTAACGGGGCGTGAGTGACTCCTCTCACGCGCAAGGCTAATTCCACCTGTAGTCAACAACAGCCTCAAGCTCAACTTCAACCTTCTCCTTTCATGCTGTACTTATAAATATGCGCAATAAAACAGCTCATTTGACGCTTTCCTAAAATCTAGAAATGCACCTTTTGTGCGAATTTTCTGATCTAACATGTTTATGAAGTTATCTTTGATTTTTGTTAGTCATTTCTGTTGATCAGCAGTACCGGAGTAACGAAAGTACTCTGCTGCCACGGATGATCAGGTTGCATATGAGCGCGTCTCTTTAATCATATTACACGAGGTATTTTGCAGGTTGAGCTTTTATGTCATCGGTACCACAGGCCATGGTTTCCTCTAATTTTTTGACCATGGCGGAGATACGTAACTATGCATTTCGAGAAAGGAACATTGAGCTTGAGCTTTCAGTGCTGGCTGTGATACGTGTTGTATAATAACTGTTGCTTGCAAGGTATTCCTATGAAGCCCCTGATGTGAAAAACGTCCCATTAAGCTGGTCAGCAAGCAACCTCATTATGTAAGACTCGCCATTTATTAGGAGTTCGGAGACGCCGCCGTCCCTTTCGTTGTTAGACATCAGCTTGTTTACCGTATTTCACTCATGCTCATGATCGTTGCAGACATTTAAAAACGTATGCTTGTAATAAATAGTCTATAGCTCTCTGAATATTAGGACCTTAGTTAGAAATCCGTTTGGACTCAACCAAACAGTCTGCTTTTTGTTCTGATGAAAATAGGGAAATAGTTTGTCGCGTTTTTGAATTCTTTTCAGAAAGACCGCATTTATCCATGGCTTTCTGATGTTTATATTCTTTTTTGTTTATTAAACTTTAGGGAACGCTTGGTTGCAGAAATCGGGGATTATTATTATTTTAAATTGATCCTATACTGCAACGAGGTCTGAAATTCGTACATCTATTCCAAATACTTTAATCTTGCATCTAATGATGTTTCTGCCCCGCCTGGGTAGCGCAGTGGTTAGGGCGCTCGACTATTGTGCCCAAGGATGCGGAAGCAAATCCCAGTCGTGGTAGCCGCTTTACGAAAAAGGCGAAAAGCCAGGCGCCCGTGTGCTGTGCGATGTCAGTGCACGTGAAAGAACCACAGGTGGTCGAAATTTCCGGAGCCCTCCAGTACGGTGGGTCTCATAGCCGAAGCTGCTTTTGGACGTTATTCCCCATAAACCAACCAACCAACCAATAACGACTCTGTATCTATATGTATAATGACTGCGTTGCATGGAGTAGGGTTTAAAGAGCATGAAAATTGCTAAGTGGTTGCTAATAAGTTTGCAATACCTCTTCGCACATCATTTGTGCACTTAATATACAAGTCCAGTTAAGTATACCTTTCACTCTATTGTATTATCTCAACGAAATGACATAAATATATCAAGCATATTCTTCTCCTATTAGGGTCAAACAAGAAGATAGCGATGACAAACAGCTGCAATGAACAATAAACGTCTAAATCTGTAAGAATACTCTGACATGTTTTCAGGGTATATTAAAGGGTCAAAACACAGCAGTTTCGGTCTCGAATTTTTTTTTTTTTTTGGGGGGGGGCGCAATGCAATGATTGACGTATAAAATGTTCGATTCCATAACTGTTTTGGTGGAAACGAAGCAGAAGTATTTTACCGAGAATTTTTCGATGAGTGCATGCACCCTTTTTATCTAGTCCGATGCTGGGAACCATGAGCAGCGACTGCGATGACAACTGGTGGTCGGCAAAAACGACGTACCGAAATCAAATATAAATTTCACTCGCCAGGTAGTAATCGGACTTTTTTTGCACAGAGTGACGTCCTTTTCTGTTCCACACTCAATGATGTTACGGCGCAATAACGCGCGCCTCGTTTGCGAAAGTTGTAGTTGGCACTACCACCGCTTCATTCACGGATAGATGGATGGATGGATGGATGGATGGATGGATGGATGGATGGATGGATGGATGGATGGATGGATGGATGGATGGATGGATGGATGGACGGACGGACGGACGGACGGACGGATGGATGGATGAATGGATGGATGGATGGATGGATGGATGGATGGATGGATGGATGGATGGATGGATGGATGGATGGAATATAGGAGCGTCCCCTTTGAAACGGGGTGGTAGCAGTAGCTATCATGCTCATTTTTCTACCTATATCTTAATTATTGATTTAGATTGGTTAATTAAGCCATCATTATATTTATTAAATTTTTATTTCCACATTACTAACATTATGTCACTTCTCTGCTTTTAAGCCACCAATCTACCAGTCCGTTTTTTGCTAGTTTTCACCGCCGGTTTATTCACCCGGCCACTGGTATCTCTAAACCCCAGAGCTTCAGGAACAGTGACTGCGCCTGCATCAACTTCCGGATGGATACCATTACATTCGAGTATAATATGGTCAATTGTTTCACTGGAGTTACCACACACAGCACATGCGCCATCTCCATTGTTAAATTTCTTTTCTGGATGGATGGATTGAATATAGGAGCGTCCCCTTTGAAACGGGGTGGCAGCAGTAGCTATCATGCTCATTTTTCTCCCTATATCTTAACTATTGATTTAGATTGGTTAACTAAACCATCATTCTGTTTATTAAATTTTTGTTTCTACATTACTAAAATTATGTCACTTCTCTGCTTTTAAGCCACCAATCTTCCAGTCGTTTTTTGCTAGTTTCCACCGCCGGTTTATTCACCTGGCCACTGGTATCTCTAAACCTCAGAGCTTCAGGAATAGTGACTGCGCCTGCATCAACTTCCGGATGGCGCCACTGCGGCGCTATCTAGTGGCAGAACCTGAAAGCATGCCTTTCGCGGTGCGAAAGGAGAAGTGCTTTGTAATTAAGGACGCACTGTAGAGAATGCAAAATATAATAAATTATGACAATGACTTCTAGAAGAATAAAGAATAGTGTGCAGTTACGAAAATCAGCGATATTTTGCTGACATGTAGTCACTGGGGTTCTACAGTGAAAGTAATAGGGTTTCTCCGCTAGATAGCGCCATCAGTTGTTTTCAAGCGATTTTCATTGGAAAATTAAAATTGTAAAGCATATTTTTTAATATTGTAGTGTTCGATCTGTACCACACAAGGCAAGATGTTTTCATTTCCACCATAATCTCATGACATATTTTAGGCAGTGTTGTGTCCCTTTATGATGACAAAACTTTGGTAGCTTTTTATATCATACAGAGACTAACATATCTCCTTCTATTATATAAACGAAGTCCTTCGAATTGATACCCGCGTCTGTTCTGGAAAGTGTGCGGCATCATAGTGGTCAGCGAACCAAGCCTCGGAAAAGTCTAAACGTTCTAATCCAGGGCGTAATGCATTTATAGAAACATTTTCATCGAATCCTGCTTTTGCGGCTTTGGGCATTCAGGTGGAGTAAGCAAAGTTGCTTCCCATTTTAGAGAATATTATGATTTTTGAGCAAATAAACACCGTGATAAAGACAACATGTGAACCGGGTTGTCATTTTCAAGGATGCTGCTTTCGGTTTGATCCTGATAACTGAGCTGCGCAGGCCGCGATGACCGAAAATTATTCCATGTTTATAGCGGGGCGAAATTGTACTATCATTCGTTCGCCGTTTTTTCTCAGTTTAGAAAATAGTTCCTTCATCTGTGTCGTCAGGTTCTGATTGTAGTATATTTTAGATTTAGGTTCCTTTAACTGTATTTATAGCTATTCGCACGTTTCTCGTTGAGCGGGGTAATAAACGTACAAAAGCAGGTGTCAGGCGTGATCTTGTAATCTTATTAGAACACTTCTTGAACCTAATCTCACGGCTAGCATTCTCACTGTTGCTAGCGTTTCTATTGACAGACCGAGAAAGCGATTGATGAACAGATTCAGTTTTCTGCATCGGAAAATAACCGAAACTCGAGTTCTGATAAAATGTGATTCACTGGAGAAGGTAATGGCAACCCACTCCAGTATTTCCTGCCAAGAAAACCCTATGGCCAGTCACAATACCATTATCGATATGGCGCCGGAAGATGAGCCCCCCAGGTTGGAAGGCGTCCCACATGTTACTGGGGATGAACAAAGGGCGATTCCTAGTAGCTCCAGGACGAATGAAGCGGCTGGGCTAAAGCCAAAAGGACGCTCAGTTGTGTATGTGTCGGGAAGCGACCGGAAAGTCCGATGTTGCAAGGAGATATATCACATAGCAACATGGAATGTAAGATTTATGACGCAAGGTAAACTGGATATCGTCAAGCGAGAAATGGACAGATTGAACATTGATATCTTGGGTATCAGCGAGCTCAAGTGGACCGGAATGGGAGAATTTAACTCCGGCGACCATTATGTCTTTTATTGTGGGCACGAATCCAAGAGAAGGAATGGGGTCGCTCTCATAGTAAACAGAAGAATGGGCAAAGCAGTGCTAGGGTACAACCCCAAAAACGACCGAATGATTTCACTTCGGATCCAAGGTCACCCTTTCAACATAACAGTTATCCAAGTCTATGCACCGAGCGCTGCTGCTGAAGAAGCTGACGTTGAGAGATTTTATGCGGACCTACAATGCCTTTTAGACCGCACCCCATCATCAGACGTCGTTTTTCTCATAGGAGACTGGAATGCTAAGGTCGGGAGTGAAGAAATATCCGGAATTACAGGCAAGTTCGGTCTTGGTGAGCCAAATGAAGCTGGGGAGAGGCTAGTAGAGTTCTGTCAAGAAAACAACCTGACCATAGCGAATACTCATTTTCAACAGCACAAGAGGCGCCTGTACACATGGATTTCACCGGATGGTCTGTACAGGAATCAGATCGATTATATTATTTGGCGGCAGAGATGAAGAAGCGCTATACAAGCAGTAAAAACAAGGCCTGGGGCCGATTGTGGCACCGATCATCAGCTTCTTGTTGCCAAAATTAAGCTTCGATTGAGGAAAACGCAGAAAACTAGAAGGCCTTTCAGGTATGATCTGGATCAGATTCCATTAGAATATGCTGTGGAAGTGAGCAGTCGATTTCAAGAATTAGATCTAGAAGACAAAGAGCCCGAAGAGATGTGGACTGATGTTCGTGATATAATACAAGAAGTTGCTACTAAGGTAGTTCCAAAGCAAAAGAAATGCAAAAAAGCAAACTGGTTATCTGAAGAGGCTTTGCAAATAGCTGAGGAAAGGAGGATGGCAAAAGGTATGGGGGAAAGAGAAAGATACAAGGTTCTCAATGCGGATTTTCAGAAAATAGCAAGGAGAGATAAGAATGCCTTCTTGAACATACAGTGTCAAGCAGTTGAGGACAACAGCCAATTAAGGAACACAAGAGCTCTGTATAAGACAATCAAAGATATCAAAGGAAGCTTCTGTGCTAAGCTGGGCGTGATAAAGGACAAACGAGGCAAGGACCTCACTGAAGCCTCAGAGATAAAGAAGAGGTGGCAGGAATACACAAAAGAACTGTACAAGAAGGACCCGGATGTGCAAACCCAACATAGGACGGTTGTGATTACTGATCTCGAGCCGGGCATCCTGAAGAGTGAAGTTGAATGGGCCTTAGCCAGCCTTGCTAAGAACAAAGCTAGCGGAATTGATGGTTTCCAGCTGAGTTGCTTCAAAACCTCAACCACGACGCTGTTAACACACTGCATACATTATGTCAAAAGATTTGGACAACCCTGCAGTGGCCACAGGATTGGAGGAGGTCAGTTTACATCCCCATTCCAAAGAAAGGCAGTGCCAAAGATTGTTCCAACTACCGCACGATCGCGCTTATTTCGCATGCTAGCAAGGTGATGTTAAAAATCCTGCAAGGTAGGCTGCAGCAGTATGTGGATCGGAGCTTCCGGACGTGCAAGCTGGGTTTCGCAAGGGCAGAGGAACTAGAGACCAAATTGCCAACCTTCGCTGGATCATGGAAAAAGCAAGAGAGTTCCAGAAACCCATTTACTTCTGCTTTATTGATTATGCGAAAGCGTTTGACTGCGTAGATCACAGCAGATTGTGGCAAGCTCTCCAAGAGATGGAAGTTCCAATTCACCTCATCTGTCTCCTCAGGAACCTTTATGAAGGGCAAGAGGCCACAGTCAGAACTGGGCATGGTCTTACTGATTGGTTTCCGATTGAGAAAGGGGTGAGGCAAGGCTGCATACTGTCGCCCTGCCTATTTAACCTATATGCAGAGTGCATCATGAGGAAGGCCGGTCTGGACGAGTCTTCAGCTGGAGTGAAGATTGCTGGAAAACGTATCAACAACCTTAGATATGCGGATGATACCACTTTAATGGCAGTAAGTGAAGTGGAACTCAAGAGACTTCTGATGCGCGTACAAGAAGAGAGTGAGAAGTTTGGGCTTAAACTGGACATTAAAAACACGAAGATCATGGCGTCTTGCCCTATCAAGTCCTGGAGCATCAATGGACAAGAAGTGGAAGCTGTGACAGATTTTCTGCTCTTGGGCGCCAAGATTACCTCTGAAGGAGACTGCAGCCATGAAATTAGGAGACGCCTGCTTCTGGGAAAGAGAGCAATGGTTAGCCTTGACCGCCTAGTAAAGAGCAGAGACATTAGTCTGCCAACCAAGATCCGTATAACCCGTGCTATGGTCTTTCCAGTTGTGATGTATGGATGCGAGAGTTGGACTGTGAAAAAGGCTGACCGCCGAAGAATTGACGCGTTTGAATTGTGGTGCTGGCGAAGGCTCTTAAGAGTTCCTTGGACTGCCAGAAGATCAAATCAGTCGATATTGTCGACCGTAAACCCTGACTGCTCATTGGAGGGTCAAATTCTAAAGTTAAAGCTCAGCTACTTTGGTCATCTGATGAGAAGAGAGGAGTCGCTGGAGAAAGATTTGATGTTGGGAAAGGTTGAGGGTCGCCGGAGAAGGGGTAGGCAGCGAACGCGATGGTTAGATGGCATTCTCGAGGCATTGCAGATGAAGCTATGTGATGTTAAGAAGATAGTGAGAGACCGGAAAGCGTGGCGTGGCATGGTCCATAGGGTCACGAAGAGTCGGACACGACTGAACGCCTGAACTGAACTAGAACAGTGACCCAGATATTAAGCCTTTTCGACAGGTTTTCACCGACTTATATAGGAGCATTACAATTGTCTCTAAACTTTGGAGCCAGCTGTGCCGGTCCAGTTCGTTCACCTGTAACATTAGTTCCTGTATTTTGTTTACCCACTCGCTTTCCCAGGGCAGATGTACCTGCTTCCTATTTTATTTTTTTTTTTACTTTCAAAGGAACTTCGGCGTAAATATTTTTTGACTCCCGCATAAACTGCTAAAGGCCATCGACAGGGACCTTTATGTAGCCCAGCGTGTCGACTATGGATTTATTGATTTGATGGCTAGTATTTTGCGAGCAAGCGACTAATCTCAGCAATTTTTAATATTTATTACAGGTTGTTTGCTTGTTCTCCTTCCACTCTGATTACTTCGAAGCCTGAGTTGGTTAGAGCTTGCGCATTTCCATGTATTTATCTGCAGCTTCTTCTTTTTCTTGCATGTTTTTCTTTTTCTTTTTTCCTAATGCGATTGCGCGTACCCCGCCGGGTTGGCGCAGTGGTTACGGCGCTCGACTACTGTTCCCAAGGACCCGAGATCGAATCCCGGTCTCAGCGGCCGCTTTTTGATGGAGGCGAAAAGCAAGGCGCCCATATGCTGTGCGATGTCAGTGCACGTTAAAGAACCCCAGCTGGTCGAAATTTCTGGAGTCCTCCACTACGGCGTCTCTCATGGCCTGAGTAACTTTGGGACGTTAAACCCCACTAAACCAAACTAATGCGATTGCGCTAAACGGCCCGTTCTGAAAATTCGCCGTTGTCGTCGTTGTGAGCGAAATATCGCAGGAATGGCTATGACAGGTGACGTAGCAGAGCAATGATTCGTCAGTGCGTTGTGTGACATAACGTGACACACGATAGCAGAAAGTTTGGAGGAGTTTCCAAATTGGATTGCTCATTTGAGCTTAGAGGGTGGGATGGGAACCAACCTTCCTGTGCTCTTGAATGCCTAGTCAGGCACGCTACGAGGCAGGTCACGCAGGCACTTTAACACAGCTTGGTTAAAGCGGGGGCTTTGTATCTATATCTGGTGGTCGATTACGACCAGCACCTGGATAACGTGACAGCTTAGGACTGTGTGGTAATAAGAATGAGTGAAAGATTAGAGGCACAAGATTAGATTAGGCGAGCAAAGAAGCGAAGGGAACCGCAGAGGAGAGCCATCAACGCTATCGCGTCATGCCCTTAGTGGAGGGATTGAGTGATTAGAGGATAAGAGATAGTGAACACGTCCTGGAAAGGCTCTGTGTTCAAGCGCAGGTGTGGAAGAAATGCGATATTAGCTTTTCTGGCACGCTCGTGGCACGGGGAAATTGGTCGCATTTCGCGCTATCGTTATGTTAGTATAGTACGCGATGACTGAAATGGACCCTGAAAAGCGCATAAAAGACACACGGAAAAAAGCAAAAGACGAACACTTGAGCACTTACTTCGAACTGATTTTATTTCATACGAGAAGCAGAATATTTGTACTCTTGAGTTCACATGCTGAAAACTCGGAGTGAAAAGGAAAAACATTATCTGGCTGCACGTGTAAAAGATGAAAGATAAGCCATCTTTTTCTCAGACAACATACTCGATTGACCACTTACACAATCATCGCCAGTTCGTGCTATCTCTAACGCCTCAACAATTTCGCGCGTTATTTTATGTTTGATTCTATAAAGAACTTCACATCGAGGAAAGAGAGGACGACAATCCTTGCTTTTGCACTTGAGACAATGAATGCTCATGTGTCCCCCTTTTTTGTTGTCCACAACGTAATTATATATGCTCACCTAATCTCTTTTAGGCGTCTACCAGTTTGGCCTATATAATATTTACCGCAAGTCAATGACACTTTGTACACAACCCTTCTGTGCATTTTACAAACGGATTTTGATGCTTGATCGTGCAACCAAACTTCATCCTGTTTTCTGAAGTGATCTGCTTACTTAGCGCGCTCTGCTTACTTGGGGCAGAGAACAAAACATTGACATTCACTCGGCTGCCAATTTTTATAAGGTTGTGCAACAACTTTTTCTTATAGGGAATGACTGCATGTTTTCTTTTATAATTTTTCTTTTCCGGCTCTTGCTGTGACTTAGTTTTCCTTTCGTTCATTTTGACGAGTCCTTTTGCCTCTGACGCCAGCATGTGCAGCGGGTAACCAGCATCTTGCAACTTTTTGACTGTGAGAAGATGCTTTTTTTAACAGCATGTGGGCATGACTTCTTCAAACAATTACAAAACCTAAACGAGTTACGTAACGTTTAATGAGTTTAGAGTGCGCAGAGCTGAAAGGTAAAGGCACTCTTTCATCCCTGGCTTGATAACATTTTTAGAAGATCATACTTGCTGGATTTATATCCTTGGGATAGAAAAGTGCCTTTATTTCGCAGCTCTGTGCACTCTGAACTCATTGAACGTAACATAGCTAATTTATGTTTCGTAAATTGATTGAAAAAGTCACGTCCACATGCTCTTGAAGAAAGTGTCTTCTTACAGTAAAAAAAGTTGCAAGACGCTGGTTACCCACTGCACATGCTGGCGTCAGAGGCAAAAGGATTCGTCAAAATGAACGAAAGGAAAACTAAGTCACAGCAAGAGCCGGAAAAGAAAAAATATAAAAGAAAATATGCAGTCATTCCGTATAAGGAAAGGTTGTTGCACAACCTTATAAAAATTGGCAACCGAGTGAATGTCAACGTTTTGTTCTCCGCCCCAAGCAAGCTGAGCGCGCTAAGTAAGCATCTCACTTCAGAAAACAGGATGAAGTCTGGTCGCACGATCAAGCATCAAAAGCCGCTTGTAAAATGCACAGAAGGGGTTGTGTACAATGTGCCATTGATTTGTGGTAAATATTATATAGGCAAAACTGGTAGAAGCCTAAGTGATAGATTCGGTGAGTGTAACTACGTTGTGGACAACAAGAAAAAGGGGGGAACATGAACATTCATTATCTCAAGTGCAAAGCAAGAAAGATTGTCGTCCTCTCTTTCCTCAATGTGAAGTTATGTATAGCAGCAAATGCAAAATAACGCGCGAAATTGTTGAGGCGTTAGAAATGACACGAACTGGCGATGATCGTGTAAGTAGTCCGTCGATTACGTCGTCTGAGAAAGAGATGGCATATCTTTCTTCTCTAAATGTGCAGCCGGACAATGCGTTTTCTTTTCACTCTGAGTTTTTAGCTTCGCATGCGCCAATGACCTCAAGAGCACAAATATTCTGCTTCTCGCATGAAATAAAATCAGTTTGAAGTAAGCGCTCGTGTGTCCATCTTTTGCTGTTGTCCGTGTGTTTTTATGCGCTTTTTAGGACCAACATGTCTAACCAATTCGAACAATTGTATCCATTACTGAAATGGACGTAAAGAATGTTAAGCCCATTAGAATACGTTCTTGATACAGCGCAACGGACGCAGACGTTAGAAGGGAACACAAAGAAAGCACACACGAGCGCTGTGTGTGTTTTGTTTGTTTCCCCTTCTAACGGTAGCGCTGTATCAAGAACTATTTAACACCAACTCGCCCAATACGGTTGCATTCGTTCGATTGTATACTCTATTCTTACCATCCTCTCGTGGGATGGACTGATCTCTTTGAGAGCTTGCGAAGGTATGGGGCGAAAATAAGTGCTACAAACAGAGAAAAAAAAATCACAATGAAGCGTAATCGGAATGAAAAAAATATATCACTACTGAGTCCTGGCTCTCCGAGGAAAACGAAGCGCCATATATACCTATCCACACGCGTTACCTCCGCTCTCTTTTTCCCTCTAATGCCAGCCCTTACAGACATATGTCACGAACAAAATCCTGTGCTCTTCATACGTGCCCACCAGGAATGTGCGCTCAGCGATGTTCGGTTATAGTGCCTGATGTGCGCTGCACTTACGTGGTACTGCGAGCGTTCCCCTAGAGCGTGGAAAACTCGTATTTCCATGTTTACAGTGTGTCGCTAGCACCAGAAAACTGACGCAGTGACACTTAGCGGGCACTCTGTCCCGCTATAACGGAGGCATCGACAAAGCGGTCAGCCTATGATATATATATGGAGCGGTAGTGCGACGGAAATGTCTGGACATGCCAGCGAACTCCTTCCACATCGATATAAAACGTTATTCCGGGCAAGCAAGGCTTTTTCAGATTAGCTCTCGCCGCTGCCGTGGCGTGGCGTCGATATTATGCAAATCGTAAATACATCCAGTCATCAGAAAGGCCATGGAGAGCATTGGAGGTTTTATAGAGAATAAATGCAAAATTAACACCAGAAGAGACGAGAGTGAAAAGACTAGAGAAGTGGTGGTTTAAAGCCCAGGCTGAAGTAATTGCGTAAACTGTCACAGAAATATAAATAATGTAGTTTAACTAATTCATAAAAAATAGTCTTCAGGGGAAGAAAAAAACTAAAGACAACAGATTCAGAGCAAAGAACGGAAAAGTACAAAATAGTCAAAGCAGCTTCCGTTATCTGCATGCCTGCCTGTCTGCCTTTTTTCACTAAGTATTGCTTGACTGAGATCGATGTGCACGTATACTATCATTAAGAGCTCTAACAGAGCGAAGACGCACTAAAGTAGATGTAGCTGTCCTCTTCTAGCAGTGGGCGATATTGCACCCAACCCTGTTAATACGCCTACCCGGCATACGTATACGTATACCCTGGTACCTCTCCACTCTTGTAAACCTCTCTATTACCGTGTAAATATCACGCAAAATTGAGAGTATCGGAACCTTGGGCTGCGTTACATCGAGACGTTTTGTAGCGAAAGCTACACTGCGTTAGGTTTCAAGCCGTCGGCGTGGCACCGTGTTACCGTATTACCGTGGCATTCTGGCACCGTAGAAGACGAAGAAGAAGAAGAAGCAAAGGAAGAAAAAGAAGAAGAAGAAGGGAAAGAAAAAAGAAAAAGAAGCAGAAGAAGAAGATGAAAAAGAAGGTGGAGGAGAAGAAGAAGAAGAAGAAGAAGAAGAAAAAAGAAGAAAAAGAAGACAGATAACTCGGTAGTTGGTAGAGGCGAACGACAGCAGCGAGTTGTTTGGACAGAAGGTTCGTTCGAACGCTGTGACGGCGGTGTGCCCCGGAGTTCGACGTAGAGACGATGTCATACCACTAGTCTTCTACACCCGAATTAAGAATGGTCAGCGACGAGAGGCAAGAGGTCCTCAGACGTGAAGTGATTCTCCTAAGGCATACATAAAGCTGGAACCACAGAGTAAACTACTATGCGCAAAAGCAATGTATTTACTTTGAAGCCGAACGTAAGCATAGCCATGCAGATTGCTTTCGCGTAACTCCAGGTGTGACCACAAGCTAAACCACAGTTAATGTTTACCTTGGTACTGCAATGCGCGACTGTACATTGCTGTTAGGTTCTGCATCGAGCTCACATTTAATAAAAAAAAAAACATATTTTCTCCGGAGAGTCAGCAGAGGCTAAACTCTGAGACAGCCATGCGATGTTGAATTGCCGCGGCAGTTCTGAACAGCTGCATGCACTTTTCTAGCCCAGACGAAAGCTCATATTTATGCATGGCAGTAAAATATCACGTCCCGCTACAGACTAAGAAAAAAGAAGCAAACTCGGAACGTAGGAATATAACTAATAGCCCATTGTTTAAGAGTAGAAATCTTAAAGAGAGAAAAATGCATGGAGACAACAATGAGGCAGGGTGATTTAGAAACGTCGTAGCGAAATGGACTCGCTGGCTTCAAACATTCCCAGGTATACTTGCACTCTGTGTTTCTTTACCCCGGAAACCGACACGAAGTGCATATCTTTTGTGGTTGCGACTTGCTCATGTTTTAAGGCCACGCTCGCTACGCGTTAGCTGCTGTCCAGTGCAATTTGTTAGCTCTGGACGCATCCGCATCGCGAGCTACAGATCGCGCTACAGCAGGCGTGCTGCTGACGTTACTCTACAAATGTACCACATCCGTTAATTCCGCTGCGCTAACGCGTGGCTTTGAGCAACAACAAGAACATAAAAATAAAATAAAAATAAACCCCGAAGGCTTCGCGCATTTGTTGCGAGAGAGAGTACTGACTTGCATGACCAATGTGTGAGTCATATACTTCGGTCCTCCGTGTTTTAAAAACAGCAACACTATTTTTGTTTTATGGCTAGGAAATTCATCCCATGAGTTCGTCGCGGTTAACAAAGAATGCTGCCGCCTAGCAGGACTGTCAGGAAGTAGCCAATGAAAACTGACATTGGTTTCAAATTTGCTCATCAGCGCTGAAGCGTTGAATATTTGCATATCGGCGCAATTACTGTTTGAACTGTACATAACAAATCCCTTGCACGTACTTCAAGATCCGTTTCCGCTAGAAATGACTAATGCGATTTTCTCTGGAGTACTTAACTTGTATGAACGAATAAAACTATTGGACACATTTACACATCGACTTACGACACTGCAGAACATATAGGAACATTAGCTCTGCCTACGAACCGAACATAATAACTTTCTGTTTTGAACTTTTAAAACACTTTTTGCTTCAGAAAACTGCTGCCTCTCTTCAAAATTTTTAAAAGATGTGTGCCGTCCAAGTTCATGAAGCCTACGCGATTAACGCTTCAAGTTATTTCGTTTCTTTTCCGTTTTCTTCCCCGCTTTCTGCAAAAGCCTTTTCTCCTCCAAAGCCTTTCCATTAGGAGAATCGCATGTAAACCCCTTTAAACGCGACGTCTAAAATCCCTGCCGTTCAATAGCCTTTCTATTCTTCTTTTTTGTAAATAAAAACTTACAGACCTTCCGAGTTCGCTCTCATGTAGACGTCGTCCTAAGGGCATCGTAAAATCAATCAATCAATCAATCAATCAATCAATCAATCAATCAATCAATCAATCAATCAATCAATCAATCAATCAATCAATCAATCAATCAATCAATCAATCAATCAATCAATCAATTAATCAATCAATCAAAGTGTTCATTTGTATATAGAAAGTTACTAAATGATTAAAAATAGAGAAGGGTTTCCTATGCTCATGGCTACTTAGGGACCTTCTGTCATTGCAAAATGGAGATAGTGCAATGAAGAAGCACAACAGAAGTCGTAATGCATAAGTAGATAATTAATGCTATGAATGAAATTCATACAAAACCTATAGTTATGTACACAAACAGTTACTGATATTGAAAGAAATTATACAATATAAAGTGCTGTGTAAAAGTATGCAGACATACAAAGAAAACGTAAAAATAGAAGTGAAGAATACAGCCAAGTAACGCAACAGGAGAGCTTATAGTATCTACTTTAGATGCAAAACAGAGAAAGCGATATAGGCATACTTAACATTACTATTAATTGGTACCGGTAAACATATCTCAAGTTTCAATTAATGCCGTAGTAGGTCTGTCTTTATGCAAATATATAATAAGTATGCAAATATGAAGACAATTTTAAGATAGCTAGTGAACTTTACTGCGGCGGCAAAGCAGGGAAGATAGCGATGAATGTTCCCTAATTTGCATGCACAGCTGGTGGAAGACTATTATGTTTGGCGAACCTTGTTATGTTGAAATTAGTAAGATATTCTATGTTGAACACCATTGTATGGATTATATTTTTGGCAGATAGATGAACAATTGGTAAAATGTTGGTCATAAAGAAGCATAAAAGCAGCAGATCGACACGAAGTGGATGTTATGCAGTAAGCTATGTGACAGTGAATACGCAATAAAGCGAAATCAGGCAGAATTTATAAATACACGTTCAAAGGAAACGTTTCGTTTCGCTGTTTAGATGCTATTTTCATATGCAGGATGGCCACAGAAACCATGTAATATAAACTTTTAATTTTGATGATGATATACTGAGAACTAAAATAATAAATAGAGAGCAGAGTGAGTAAAACATGACAAAGCGCGAGCCGGGACGCCTTACGTAAAACGGGTAGGATGAATAAAAAAGGAGAAAGGCTGAGAGGTTAACGAGAAACATACGAGTAGACGCGAAGGAGCTGCAACTTATACCCGCATTTTTTCTAATTTTGAATGCGTCGTTTGCAATACAAGCACCATTTTGAGGAAAAGAAAAGGGTGGTTTCCGCTGGCGTAGTGTTACGTACTCGGAAGATCCACCTGCCATCTGGAATCTGTCATCAATGGCAGGCGGCAAAGTAGAGAGAAGTAATCCCCCTTTCTTCTTTTAGAGAAAAGAGAGGAAAGGAGAGCTGTCGCTACAACAAAAGATGACGAAGAACGACTCAGCAAATAGAACAACAAAATTTCTCACGACTTTGCTCAGCAAATGTCAGAAAATAATCCTCGACGGGCAAAGAAAAAAGTTCAAGGGACATTTAATCTCCCCTTTCAAGGGTACCGTTAATAGATCCCGCCCGCGGGTCCTTTGTGCATCCTCGTCCGCGTAATGCATTTTGCTGCTCGATTAATCGTCAACCCTTTAATCAATCACTAATCATTCACTAATTCTTGCCTCGATTATCTTGCAAATATTAATTTCATGCAGACGTAAGCTATGCTGTTATGTGAAAGACCGTCCGACATGATACCTTTTAAGGACTGCTTTGACGAAGCCGTCCCGGCGTACCTGCGTGGCGTAGAAGTATAGAGTGCCTTACTCGTCTCCCAAGGGTCCCGGATGGTTCGATCGCCTCCTCACCTTCCCATCGCAAATGAGAAGCCTGAGCTGACATCGCCTGTCATGACACGTGATCTCGTGACGCCATAAAAACAGCTGACGAATCAGTACCTGGACATTTTACCTGCCAGTTACCACCTACTAGAGGTCTACTCATTGATCTTTCGCCCACAACGCTTATAACGCCGAATTGTATGCAGAACAGGGCCTTTAACGCTACCATGTTATTACGTGACAAATTATGTTAAATATTCTGGAGAGATGATAAGAACTGTCAGGGAAGTATTAAAGTGAAAGAGAAGGTATAATTCTCATGTAATCTCATTTTAGAATAATTAGGCGCTGCCTTTAATTTTTGTCCCCATGTGATCACCGCTACGTCTAGCGGAGCTGTTAAGGGCGCCACTATTACATGCTTGCTCACTTAAATCCTGTGTGCTGTGCGATGTCAGTGCACTTTAAAGAACCCCAGGTAGTCGAAATTTGCGAAACCCTCTTCTACGCGGCGACTCTCATAGCTCTAGTAGCTTTGAAACGTTACACGCCATAAGGCAAACCAAGCTATATAGTGGACAAACTTCACTCAAAGTAAGCCTGTGGTTTCATTTTCTGCGGAATTACCCGTAGTATTCCGTTGAAGGAAAAAGAGACGAAGGAATGGGAAATTCAGGGTGATTGTCTCTGCCCTCTTTGAGTAGACGAGTGGAACAAGAAGTGATCGTTAGCCGGCGTAATGACTACTTAGAGACCCGTCTTGACACATGCTCAGGAAGGCAGACACTTCCTTCGCGCTAGTTTCTTAGATTACGGCATTTACAGGCGGATCACTGCTCTCTTTCAACGCCTAGGTAGTGGTTGTGCGAATAAGTGCCATTGTGATCAGAGAGTGGACAAAAGGGAACTTCGACAGGCGCTCGCCAAGACGGCCATTACCTGGCTATTGTTGACGGGTAAGAGATAAGTGTCACTTACGTGAAGCCGCTCATTCGCAGCAGAACATGAGTGCGGCCGTTTGCATAAGAGACAAAGAATAAAGAAGACGTAGTATCGCCATTTTTGCTACTTCTGTCTGTGTCAATGTTCGGCGGATGTGCCCTCACCAAACGGCTTGGTGTTATTTGCTGGTACGGCGCAAGCATGTATTGTTGGAGCATCTAAGGCAAACAATGAGAGTATCCCTGCCCGCTATCAAACGAAGCAGAAATATATAGCATAAGGGAGACGTATCAAGAGTACAGAATGCCTCCTCCGCATGCTCAGGTGCGACCAATGTGCTGGTATTTCTGGCGTCCGATAAACCGGTATACGTCTCCTGATAGTGTCCCCCTTTGTACGCCTGAGCTGTGCTATAACTCTCATATGGTTGACGCCTACCGGAGCTACGAGTGAAGTGAATATGTTTACAAATTAGGTTTAAGTACTTGCGCTGACTGTTATCACCGGACAATTTTTGCAGGCGATCTACGGGCTTCAGCAACGAACTTTCGGCACGATTCCCAGAGGCCATTCATTTAAAAGCGGTGGCAACCATGTCGTCCTCAGTGTAGACATCACAAATTTGAATCGAGTGGAGGGAAAAAATTAAATTAAATGTTCTCAACCAAAAATTGGTGATTTCTTGCCGGACGAACTTTAACATTTACAGCAGTAGCCAAAAAATCAGTTCGTCTTTTGTTCCGAACAATAGTTCGGTAGTGCTCTCCTCTGTGCCTATTTAGCTGTGTGTAACCTTGGCTAGAATCCTACAAGCGTACAAACGCACGTTTGTGTGACTCTGTAGTCAATAGTCTGGTTCGCGCTATTTTAAATGCGAATAATCACCACTTCGCCCGAATATTTATGCATTTCGAAATTTAATGATACGTACTGTCGTATCGTGAAAATTGACTCTTTCTGCGTCTTCTATATGGTAGGTGTGGAAGTTTGCCGTTTGGGAAGTGATTACTCATTGACATTCACCCAAGCGCAGCTAAACGGTTGCAGGGAAAAGCGATTCATCTGTCTAGCTTTCTTTTTTACATGTATGCTGGCCTTTGGTTGGCTGATGAAATACTAATAAACATCTACTTTCTTATTAGAAATCTGTCCCACTTTCTGGGATTCCCCTAAACATGAAACCAAGCTTCTTGCTTTGGTGAAATTGTGCCTTTGGAAGCTGTTTCCTTGTGACGAAAATGGGAACTCAACTTTTAGCACGTTCTAGATTTTTGCTGTGCATAGGTGCCTGCCTGCAAGTCCTTAATGTTAATATAGGTACCGTGCGTTCGGAAGTAGATATTTGAGGTAGAACCTAAGTCTGGCTCAGAAAAGTATAAGGTGACCCTTAATATGTCTTCCGGTGGCGTTAAGGCCCATTCTTTAGAGCGTTAGCTCTGCTGCGTTTATTTGCGAGGAATAACGTGTTACTCTGTTATTCCTTGGAATAATGCTTTATTCTTGCACCTACCCCTCATGCTTTGCACAGATGGCGCCACGTACTCGTACGCCTCATGTTGCTTTATCTCGCGCTGTGCAGCAAACATCGTCGTCGTCAATATCGTGCCCAGGCACGGAGTAACTAAACTAACTAAACTAAACTATGCTATTGCTGCAGCCGATCACGCATCATGTAAAAGAGCAGTACACTATCACGCTGTGCAGCAAACATTGTCGTCTTCATCACGTTCCAACTGCCAATACACTTTTGCGATGTGTAGTGAACATTGTCGTCTTCATGACTATGGTTCACCTGCGCCGCTCTTTCATTTAAACTAAGAAAATACGGCATACACATACGCCATCTTACTATATACAGCGGCCACATTCGTTCCAGAGAGGCTGCCGAACAACGAGAAGCCAGGCTATCCCGTTGCCCACAAGCTTACCAAGTGCGGGAGCGAGCCAAGATCGAAGCGGGTGGCAGCGACTGCGGCTGCAGCCGATGGCTAATGCCTGAGAATGAATAGTTGAACCTCTACAATTTTTTATCACCTAGTTTACTCGCACAAAGAGAGCACTATTTTTGTAGGAATTGAAAAGCAGTAAAAGCACGGGAAGTGCGATTACTACGCGTAGCAAAACTTCACACTTCGGTGTAGAATAACATTTTTAACTTTTAATTACTTTTGAGGGTGATTTCTTTTTTTTTTTCGAATGAATTTGCCGTGCAAGGTAACATATACTGTTTATTTTCAGAGTTCTAAGACGTTGGAAGTCTTGCAAGGTACACATGTGGCATCGGCGGTTTGAAACTATAGGGAGGCATTGCTACATTATTAGGGCACCGTCATAAGTAAATGGCGATGCTCCCATTGTCGAAACGACATTGACAAAGCAAGAAAGACGCCACGCAGTTCTCGGAAAAAACTATTTAATGGTTGTTTCTTGCTTCATAGATAGGCATTTGGCGTCAGTACGATGTATGGTGAAATGAAAACGAGAACTGAAGTGAATAGCTTCAAGAAAGTCAGCACGTTAATGAGAAGAAAATTGCTGTGCGTATACATGGCTTTCGTATACTTTAGTACGGGCTGGTTCTTGCTAGTGTCGCGTGCTTCTCTTCCAGCTGAACGACAACGTGCCTACGTAGATGAAATAATAAGGCTCTCGTGCGCTGACAAGCAGAATTCCAAGTCCTGGGTAAGAGCTTTTGGCTACATTCTTCTGTTATCGTTTACTCTGTACTGTGGGGCCTATAAACCTCCGGCATGTTTCATGCAAAAAAAAAAAAAAATTACAAGGGGTTCAACGCTGCTGAACCAAATATTGAGCGAAAGCATTAGCTGCGGGTGACCGAGCGTTCTTCTTCTTTTCTTTTTCTTCTTCCTCAGCTCACATATAAAGCCCCGCTTTAACCAAGCCGTATGAACGTGCCTTAGTGGCCTATAGGGGTAACGTGAATGTCAGGGTCCTAGCAGGCTGATTGTGACATAACCGTCCCACGTGAAACGAGAGACCCAACTTGGCAGCTCCTGCTAGCCCACGTGGGGTGTTACGTCACAGCGTCACGTGGGTAAGACGTGGCTACCGGCCGCGCTACGCTGAAGGCTCGAAACCTAGAGTATAGTATTACTTTCGCAATAAAATTGGTTTTTAGAAATATTAAGAATCAGGATTTTCATTTGTGCTTTCAAGATAGGTTTTTTTTTTCAAACCGCTGTAGATAAGAAAGACCAGAGATTGAAATTTTTATTTCTTTATTTATTTATACAAAACGACTGGCTTCGGTATGCCCCAAATAGGAGAGGCCTACAAAAATGCAGCATATTGACAGTAGTAGACGTAACGAATTAACTTATGGTTGAATCTAGTTGGACGAGCGGTAGTTCGGTTTAGCGGGGTTCATCGCGGTTTATCGTGTATTTTTAACTGATGCGGAGCAATGTTTATTCCGTGAAATTAGGTTAAACTTAGCTAGAGCGCGCTCCTGGGCCACAGTTTATTGATACAAAAGACAGGCGATGACGTCAAATAACTTTGACGCCACGTCGCGGTTGTTTATGAAAAGTCAGGGGTAAAAGGCATAGAGTTTCCCACTGGGAAAGCTGATGACCCTACCCTTCATCCACCATGGACGTCCAAGAACGCAAGGCTTCGGAGGTGGCTTGCTCGCTGCTCTATGAATTTAATTTCTTCTTCAATTTTGTTTTCAACGATGCTTTTTGTGTTTTGGCGTTATGTGATTATCCAGCAGCGCACGTTTGAGATTTGAAGCATCGGGATGCTGCAAATGCACTGCAACGGGTGTGGTCACCGTAAAGAACGTCCAGATACAGTAACTGTGCTTCCGTGGGGTACAATTCATAGATGTAATCTAATCTGCTTTCGCTGTGAAGGGCATCGAACATTTCAGGCGAAGTCACGTATGAAATTACCCGCCTTGTGTTTCTTGCAGTACGATTAAGAAAGGGATACGTTCTTTTGTTTCACTTTGGTATGCGCATTCGTGACTTTACATTGTTTACATCGTAAATAATTACGGCTACTGAAAAAAACTTCGACTTGTCTCATCTGCGAAAGCAGTTCATATTTTCAGTATATCGATCGAGGCAGGAAAGTACTTCGCTACTCCATTTTTAACAGCGATGCTGTTCAAGCCGGAAAATGTTTCGTCTGTTGTACGCAGCTGAATGTGTTCGCAGTAATGACGTAACCATGACCGGACGTGATGTTATCATGATGTCACATGCGGTCATGACCGATGACTTCACCATGCGATTCACGCATATACGAAGCCACCCCACCGGGGTGGCGCAGTGGTTAAGGCGCTCGACTACTGTTCCCAAGGAAGGGGGATCGAATCCTGGCCTCGGCGGCCGCTTTTCGATGAAGGCGAAAAGCAAGATGCTCGTGTGCTGTGCGTTTTCAGTGCACGTTAAAGAACCCCAGGTGGTGGAAATTTCCGGAGTCCTCCACTACGGCGTCTCTCATAGCTTGAGTCGCTTTGGGACGTTAAATCCACCAAACCAACCAATTAACCAGCATATACGAAGCTGACTCCGCCAGCCGTCCGATCCAAGCGTCCGTGTTATGCCTTTCATTTGGCGCTTCCTCGATCTGTCTCCTCAGGAACTTGTATGAAGGACAAGAGGCCACAGTCAGAACTGGGCATGGTCGTATTGATTGCTTTCCGATCGAGAAAGGAGTGAGGCAAGGCTGCATACTGTCGCCCTGCCTATTTAACCTATATGCAGAGTGCATCATGAGGAAGGCCGGTCTGGACGAGTCTTCAGCTGGAGTGAAGATTGATGGAAAACGTATCAACAACCTTAGATATGCGGATGATACCACTTTAATGGCAGAAAGTGAAGTGGAACTCAAGAGGCTTCTGATGCGCGTACAAGAAGAGAGTGAGAAGTTTGGGCTTAAACTGAACATTAAAAAGACGAAGATCATGGCGTCTTGCCCTATCAAGTCCTGGAGCATCAAGGGACAAGAAGTGGAAGCTGTGACAGATTTTCTCTTCTTGGGCTCCAAGATTACCTCGGAAGGAGACTGCAGCCTTGAAATTAGGAGACGCCTGCTTCTGGGAAAGAGAGCAATGGTTAGCCTTTTCCGCCTAGTAAAGAGCAGAGACATTACACTGCCAACCAAGATCCGTATAACTCGTGCGATGGTCTTTCCAGTTGTGATGTATGGATGCGAGAGTTGGACTGTGAAGAAGGCTGACCGCCGAAGAATTGACGCGTTTGAATTGTGGTGCTGGCGAAGACTCGAGAGTTCCTTGGACTGCCAGAACATCAAATCAGTCGATATTGTCGACCATAAACCCTGACTGCTCATTGGAGGGTCAAATTCTAAAGTTAAAGCTCAGCTACTTTGGTCATCAGATGAGAAGAAAGGAGTCGCTGCAGAAAGATTTGATGTTGGAAAAGGTTGAGGGTCGCCGGAGAAGGGTAGGCAGCGAACGCGTTGGTTAGATGGCATCCTCGAGGCACTGCAGATGAAGTTATGTGATGTTAGGAAGATAGTGAGAGACCGGAAAGCGTGGTGTGACATGGTCCATAGGGTCATGAAGAGTCGGACACGACTGAATGACTAAACTGAACGGACGAACGCCGCACCACACAGCTACACTTCAATATCCTCTACTCTTCTTCTTCTACTTCGTTATAAATCCTCCACTCCTACCGCATGTGTTCTTTCTTCTTCTACACCTAATACACTTGTCACTGCCGCGTGATTCCGATCTTTCCACGGTAGGGTGCAACTTCCTCCCTGGTCGTCTGTTGGCTAAGTTAAACGGTGTTTTCGGCTCAACACGTTTTCGTAACGCTGCTTAAAAGGTAACACATATTCATGGGAAGCGTTTAATGATTTTGGGGAAGTTAATTGCATGGTGCCATCGTTGCCGCACCGTAACACGTGATGTCACCTCTTGGCTCTGTTCACCGCTGATTTTACGGCTGCTTAGATACAAAAGCATTCCATAACGCAACCTAAAAGGGAAAACACTCCAGCTAATGTGGTGTGGTTGCTTGTAAAATGTCAATAAGAAAGTAAAAAGAAAATACGGCAAAAGGGACTTGAATATTTCTTTTCTGCATTCTAAAGTGTAGCTCTAATCCACTGCGCTACAGATGCGACCGACGGGAGAGGCATTTTCAATTGCTCTTTTTCGTTTTCGTCAAGTTCCTGCTTTTATTCAATACTGCGCCGGCTTTCGGCCCATCGCGTCGTCCCGGGAAGGGCAACGTTTGACCTTGAACAGCCGCGAAGAATAAGAACGCTCGCTCACCGGCAGCTGTATGTGCCATCAAATTAGAGGAGAACAACAACAACAACAATAATGCTTTCGCTCCACATTCGGTTCAGCAGCATTGAACCCTTCTCATTTATATGTGGGCTGGTAGCTTACGCTCTCGCGTCATGCTCTTAAAGAATAGCTTAAGTGTCCCCAATAATGTAGCACCTTACGCTGATAGGGTGTGATAGGGGAATAATGTAGCAAGCAAATGAAGCTTCCGCCTTTGCTATCAAAATTCAACTAGGGTTAACCAGAGCTTAACCACAACTGTTTTTTTTCCTAGCTAGGTGATGCTGCTGACAGGACCCTAGGCTGAGAAAACGGAATCATGCGTCACTATCTCCTCCTCTGCAGTGTTGAAGGGCGGAGAGAAAAAATGCACAACAGTTAGAACAACAGTCTGGCATCATGTAATGAACTGTAGCCGTTCTGAAGGTTTATAGTCAGGTCGCTTGCATTAGGGTTTCATTTGCACAAAGTGCATAACATCGTGGTGCTTGGTGTTGTGAGATGAGAAGCCTGGTGAGGCTGGTGAATCTTCGTACTGTACGTCGCTGAGGAGGCCGACAACAAGGTAAAGGCTGAAGTAGCGCCGCAGCAACTTCTCCGACAGCCCACGGCGACGAACCGGCGTCCAGACCTAAACATACTTGCTTAAGGAGTTGGCAACGGAGCGGCGCCCCAGGTTGTAACGGTCAGCGTCGATCTGCTGCTGACGGTGGATTCGTTGTCTGGCAGTTGCCTGACAGAGGACCTATGCATGTGTAGATTTGACTCAAGCTGGCGATGAACCTCAGAAACTTTCTGCTGCTGCCTTGTCAGACGCACCTCGTTCCGGGTGACTTCCGACGATGGTGTGAAAGCAGGCGCGCTGGAAGGCAGCTGAAGGGCTTGTAATTCCTCCCTGATGACCAACCGGATCAGGTCACGTGAAACGACCGCTTCCTTCCCTTGCGACATTCACAAAATAGTGGGCCCAAGAGTGCTTACGTCCCGACTATTGACGGGCTCGTTGTAGGAGCGCCGTCTCCATGATGGTCGCCTCGGTGAGAAAATCCGCAACAGTATGTGGTGGACTGCGCACAAGGCCCGCGAGCAGCTCTTTCTTTACCCCACGCATGAGGTGGCGAAGCTTCTCTCATGCGTCATGTCCTCCACATACGTTAGGACGCTTTCGTTCGTCCGCTGGTTATGGGAGCGCAAAGCAGCGTCAGCATTCTCTCGGTGGTCTGCGTTGAGGAGTGTGCTTAGGAGATTGCTGCGAAATGTTTCCCAGGTTGAAAGAGTGTTCTCGTAGTTCTCGAGCCCACTTCTTGAGCGTGAAATACGCATTGCGGAGTTCACACTAGTTGCTTCATCCGTTGTAGCGGGTGACCCGCTCGAAGTTTTTCAGCCAATTTTCCGCATCTTCGTACGCGTTGCCGTGAAAAGATAGCGGTGTTCGCGGCGGGTGGTAGAGGATTTCTAGTGGGATCGATGGTCAGGACTGCGACGTCCTTGTAGGGCTAGCAAGGGGCCCAAATTAAGGTGACTCACCGCGGAGGCGGTGGCTTGGGCGCTGATGGACCGGTGCAAGATCCGTGGTTATCTCTTAAACATACGCAAATGGGGAAGCGTAGATAGCAGGGCTCCATCAGATGTGTAACGGTTGTTACACAGAAGTACACAATGCAGAAGCGCTGAGCTACTACAGCGGTTCAACGAGCACGCCAAGAAGGGCCTACACTCAACGTCCTCTGCTCCTAGCGCATATGTTCTTTCTTTTTTCTATACCTAACACATGTACCAATATTTAGAGCTGAAGGTCAAAATTTAAATCCAAAATGGTGGATATTAGTCGCCACGGTGATGTAGTTGGTGAACTATGTACACCTGTACCTTAGTGTAAATAAAATACACTCTGTTGTTATGCGATATTTCTCAAGGTTAACTCAAGGTGAAAACAGACACATTCTGGTGAGCAATTTTGCATTGAGTAGAACTACCGCTCTAACAGATGAACTTAATAATCCACACAAGAACAATCCAGTTCTTCAGGTGCCGGGTCCAATTAAAAGAATTTTCGGTTTTGGCATGGAGCATCACTGCCTAACGACAGTAAAGGAATGATTAAAACCCCAGTTCTTAGCCCACAATCGTTTCTGACTTAAATACGCTGCTGGAGACAGCAAATATTACTGAAGTGTCACGCCAAAAGACTGCCGAGTGATACGGAATATGAGGTGAAATGCATTACATTTCATCTATGGGGCTGAAACATGGAGGCTAACCAAGAGAGTTCTACTTAAGTTGAGGACAACCCAGAGGGCTATGGAACGAAAAATGGTAAGGGCAACATTAAGAGATAGGAAGCGTGCAGATTGGGTCAGAGAAATAACTCAAGCTACTGACATTCTAGTGGAAATCAAAAAGAAGAAATGGGCATGGGCAGGACACATAGTGCGAAGAGAGGATAACCGATGGTCGCTGAGGGTAACAAACTGGATTCCAAGGGAAGGAAAGCGTTGCAGGGGGCGGCAGAAAGTTAGGTGGGCGGATGAGATTAAGAAGTTCACAGGGGTCAAGTGGATGCAGCTAGCACAGAACCGGGTTAAGTGGAGAAATATGGGAGAGGCCTTCGCCCTGCAGTGGGTATAATCAGGCTGATGATGATCATGATGATGCATTACATTAGTGAAGCAAAGACGGTCCACCAAGATTTCTTCGACGGTCACTGTAGCAGTTAACTGCGCTGATGCCGACGACCTCAGATTTGTTGCTATGTATAGCATATATAGCGCACTGAGGTGACCATTATCTCCAATGGCAACGCGCAGAAAAAAAAATACTTTGGGCTTATTTCTTTGGAGCGCAAGGAAGGCAAGCCGGCAACAAGCACTGAGAGGAGGCATAAATTCGACCATAAACTTTAGCCTTTCTTCGGGAAAGGCACTTGAAGAAACCGTTTATCTAGATGGGTGCAGAGTAGATAACATAAGTCTAGTGACGGCTGTATGGAAATGTCTACAGGACGGGTACCCACTAGCTGACTGACCCATCTGCGATACCGGGCGGGTGAACAAAGAAGCAGCACATTTAATTCCGTGATATTGGGTACATTGAAATCCTATAAGCTTGTCCTCACCATGTGAAGGTTTCACTCGCACCACAAATTGTGCCTTTTCTGGAGGAATTTTGCCTTCTCAGGTTTCAGTACATCATTTTAGCGATTTAGTCAAATTCAGTTTTTTGACAAGGAGAATCCTTGGGCGCATGCTATGCAATGGTGCTTCGCACTGAAAGAGGGAGGTTAGAGCAGCTTAACTAGTCTCTAGCCACATGACACATCTACAAATATCGAGTCATGCGGCGTTTCTGGACGAGGGTAAAGGCCATCGATTAAAAATATGGTAGAGCTAAGCTGAGCGGCTTAGTACACCAATCAGCATGAGATGAGTGGCATTAGCCGCCGAAATCTTTGGAGTTGCAAAAGGCCCCCGATGTAGAAAGGGAAAGTAGATGGCAGTATTTACTTTCTATTTTTGCTGTTTCTCACAGTAAAAAAGTAGAACAGTCCAAAAAGTCGTTAGAGCTTGCGGCGCGGCTCAACTTTCCAAGCGGATCTGGCAATGTGCGTTTAAATTTTGGCTTGCATGTTCAAGTGCCTGAGTGAGCTTGCTTTGGGAATGACTTGCTCACGAGTGGAAGTTGATGAAGATGGCAACACGCAGCGCATGAAAGTAACTGTTTATCACATGCCCCTCTTGAGGCGATGGCTTAGTTACCTAATGAAGCGGCAGGGAATCTGTCTTACGCGCTTCGGTATACGGTGTTCAATGACGTTCGCGAGCATATTATATTTTTACGTGATAGGCTACACAGCTCTTTCAGTTCAATAGGCGTCACCGTTGCTTCTTTCGATGCCACAACCCAGAATTGGGGAAAACGTCTCGGGAAATAAGCACATGATTTCATGTAAAAGTTTTGACGGAACCGTTCGTTGTGCAGCGTTCAGGGGGTGTGCCATGCGAGTTTTCTTCCCATTTAGCTCACATCTGCTAGTAATGCGGTGGGTTAGTTTGCGATAGGGATTCCGTTAGTTGTAAGCGTAGCTGTTTTCCGTTAGTTATAAGTGTAGATGTCGATCAAGAAGTGAGACAGATCTGCGTCTTACTTTCCCCTAAAACCAAAGCAGCTAAAGGTGTTTAAAACTTTGCCAATCTCTGTGCAAGTCTATCAGACCCTAAAATTCGGGGAATGATAAAGCGGTGTTAAAGGCACTGTTCCGTCTACTCCCGTCCCGGCAGTATTGAAGCACTTCAATACATACTTTGATGGGGGCTGCAGCCTGTGTGGAGCGACCTTGGACGTTTTCTACATGGTCTGGGGCTGTCCATCCAATTCCCACCATTCCCAATCCTTCATTACTCACCCTTCTAGGGAGGCCTGGGAGGCGGCGCTGCTCAGCTGCCATGACCTACAGTCCCAGCGGACATTCGGTCGCCAGGGCGCGAGCGGCGTTAGACGCCATTGGGGCTCCGGAATAGGAGCTCCACATAGATTGATGAGGGTCTGGGCCTATAGGGCCTCGGTCCAAACACCTCCTTGTACAAAGAGTAAATAAATGTTTGTCACCTCCACCACCACCACCTCTAAATTTTTCTACCATGTGTTTGATTTACTATGTGCCTATCACGTGGTGCGTGGCGGCACACTCTGACTTCGCCAAAGTGCCTTCAGTGGCTCAGGGATCCGTATTAGATAATCGACGGCGCGTGATCTTTCGTTGTGAGAATGCGCCAAAATACGATAATATTGTGCGGACGTATTAAATCACAATCAAACCCGCTGGTCCTGTTGTTCTTTTTTAAGTTTTGTTTAGTGCCCATTTCGAGCTGCTGTTGCAGATGGGCGTGGAGACGAGAAGTGGAATTTGATGCACTTATGCCATCGCGCATGCGTGAAACAAAAGATTGCGCCCCGGCGAATGTTGTGGGGGTTTCACTGCCTCAGGGCCTCACTAGTTATCTCAGGATAGCGTCGTTAAACCTAAATAAATGCAGCTGTCGGTGCGAATTTGACGAATCTAGAAAAAACGCGATGCACAGTGCGTACTGCAAATGAATCGGAAGCTGCGAGTAAAGGATGTTTTTCAAAGCACGGCGAGGGAAAAACGTTCGTTCTCGTCTTACAATTGCAGGGCCAGCGTGTTATGGGCCATGGGTCGCGCTCTGGGAGCGCGCTTTGGGCCTACGGAGTCCTGCACGGTAGGCCGTGGTCGCTGTGGTTCCTGGCAACGGCTCTTTTAGTCGTCTTCGGGCATGGCACAGCTAAGAACCTTCAAAATCACTCGGCGACCACTGAATTCGACATCGACCGCCCTTTGCACAAAGGTATGGCGACTACATTCTTGCTCGTAATCGAAACAGGAAAACAAACATCGGGGGGTATGGTAAATATTTATACAAGAGGCAAAATGCGTTTTGTGAAGTGTTCCTCGTTAGTGGCTCCAACTACCAAAATATCTTGAAGGCAATTTATGTAGTTGGAGTTCTCAGCGATAAGTGCCTATCGCGGCATCAATGGCTTTATTTCCCTCCTCTGTCCACTCCTTGCTGCGCTACAAACAATGTGTCATTGCCGGCAATGCGATAAGCTTGGAACGTTTCACCCAGTGGCTGTGCTCTGTGGTTACATTTTTTTCGTTTGCTGCACATAGCCTCACTGCTGCACGGTCACCTACTTGACTCTTAATGCGGTTTGTGATGATGAAGAAATTTGTCACGCTAAATTAGTGGCCCTATCTTAGCCATGATGTTGCAGCAGTAAAACTACGCCATATCAAGGTGAAGAGATGAAGCGGGGTTTCGGAAAGGCTTAATATAGCTCTTCCGCTGCACATACAGCGCCCTTCGCTTATAGGAGATACTCTTTTTCGCAGTATTGACACTGATCGATTTATATTGTAGTCGGCTGGAGTGCGCGGCACCACATCGCTTAACGACGGGGGGGATTAACATGGAGCTTGACTTCATATAAAAAAGTCGAAGAGGTCCTAGGGTCTCTTTGTCATAACCACTGATTTGTTATGACAATCGTGGATAGGCCTACGTGCATCCGTGTACAACAAAAACAAAGTGGCGAGCTATCAGTATACGCCACCTGAAACTTATGTTAAGGGAGTTATCAACACATGCAACTCAGGCCAAATGTACATTCTGCTTTTGCGAAAATAACCAAGTAGCAGGACTAAATGTAACCACGTTTTTAAAAACACGATGTTCTAGTCGTGTGAAAACAGTTGAGAGCTGTTGAGGGTCACCTGGCCTAGTATCGAGTATTTTTGGTTGCCAACGTTAATTATCACAAAAAAATAGTTAGCTCACTTTGTAATTACTTGCTTGAGGAGCAAAATAAGTTGTAGATCATGTCGAAAAGCACGTACCTGCGATATTTTCATAAATTTACGATTCATGTAGCTCTGTTTATTGGCCTTTAACAGAAACTGCCACGTGAGTGGCTGCTCGTTCACGCCTCTCGCCCAATGCACACGCAGTGCTTCATTGGGGAGAGCGGTTGAAAAACAGAAATGCAAAATAATGCGAAAGTATTGCGAGTTCTGTAATGCCACCTGGCGTATTCGCTCGACACTACGCCAGCGTACCTCGGTCGCACTCGGCCAGATGGTGCGTGTGTGTATGAAGTATTTACCTAGGTTAAATGAAGGAAAGGAGTGGAACAGGTGAAGCTTCATGAAGACAATGTTCAGCGCGAGATTTTTTTCAGTTGCAACTCAATGAAGGTGATGTTTACTGCACAGTGTGTTGCAGTTTTACACGGGCAGTAATCGGCTGTACTGAATTGCATTGTTTAGTGCTGATTAGTTTTTCTTTGTATTGTAGTGTGTTTATTATATTGTATTATTGCGCCTTGAAGGCACTGAACATACAAAAGTGGCGATTGTATAGTACTCTCATGCCTGAGCCGAGCAAGCTAATTTTTTCGGATGGTGGTTCGATTCTTGACGGTGACGTGATTTTTTTCTTTAGTGCCAGTTCATGGGGACACGCTCTGATGACAGGTTGCGATGGCAGGTTGCGATGACAGGTTCTGATGACGGGCTTTTTCCATTCCACTCATAAGTCAAGAAATGCTTTCGCATAAAAAAAGCGAATGTTATTCTTTGAAACGCGTCTAGGGACGCTGGAGAGTCACTGGTGTCACATAGTTTTTTCCCAATTCACGATTTCGCCAATGCTTGTTTGAATCTGTTGCCAATTTAGGCAGACCTTTTGAGGTGGGATCCGAACCCTCCGGGACCCTTGGATCCCGAGTTAGACAGGCTAGGCCATGCATACACGTTCGTGTACGGTTTGGTTAAAGCGGGGCTTCATATCTGTGTCAGGTAGTCTTTTACATAATGTTGTAGACTACGACCCGAAACCCGGGTTAGCAGCAAAGTTCTATAGCGCACCTAATCCGGATTTTTCCTAACCGAGATAAAGAACGCCGTCATTTTTAATTTTGCCAGCTGTCGTTTCAGGCAAGTAAAAAGTAATTTTAAGTGAACGGTAGCTTGGTATAACATTTTAGTCAGCGGTTTACGGAACGCTCTAAATCATCTGTATTGATGCCTTGTTTCTGAACCTAATATTAAAAAGGCAGGTAATTAGTATTTGCAAATTAATTACTTTTGGAGATAGAAAAAATACGACAGCTTAGGCCGTGTGGCTCACGACTCAATTGGCTGCACCGTATTCGGTCTTTAAAAGTTTGATTACGTGTAGCTAGACACCCTTTATAGTGGAGGCCGTACGGTTGCCTTCAAAAATTTCAAAAAGTGAGGATAAGAATTATCCTCACCTTGCACAGATTCTGACCATAAAATATGGCATAATAGACTTTCAGTTTAGCGCTACCGCTTACCGTTACCGTGCGTGCGTCAGTACGCATGCGCAGATCACCCAGAGGGCGACAGACAGCGCTTCGTTCCTGTCAAATTCCAGTGGACTCCGCACGCAGGGACCAATCAGCGTATGCTGGGCTGACGGTGCGCGGTAGCGGTAAACTAAAAGTCTCTCCGCTACGTGGCTAACAAACCAATCCCGCTACCTCGGTGCCTTTGCCAAAGAAAGTACACTCTCGCTCTGCTTCCCATCCGAATGTATGCTACCCTTACCATCTGCCCTCACCAACGTTTACCCCTGCCGCACTGGCTTCAGCCCCTAGGAGACAGGGCTTAAATAAATAATCGCGAAGATGAGAGGGAGAGACCTTAGGCGCTGAAGCTCATAGGGGCCGCTTTAAAGCGGGCAAATGGCGACGGTTTGAGAGTAAGTTTTGTTTGGGTTTCTTGCATGGTACACAACTACACTCGCCACAACACTTAACTGGCCGACAATAGTGTCCACAATTCTCCACAATGTGTATGCGAAGTGGCAGCGCTCTCATACACTTCAAAATCAGCCGATCTCTTTTTATTTTTAGCTTCCTCCACATTGCGGTGGATGGCGTTGGTGTTGCGTTTCTATTGCCGGCTGTTGCAGGTAGTGTGTTCGTAAGCTATTTCAAGGCCCTTCACTACCTGACATTTCCTTACACCCGATGCAGCTGTTTTGATTATGGACACTGTCTGGACAGCCTGAGGTGTCTCGCACTTCCTTTTACCACAGCTGTCGATATTCTGGCTTTTGTGAAACGAGCAGAATGTCGATACCGCTGCTAAGATCTTACGCACTGTTGAACGCCAAGCCAAGAGACCTCTCCGCGAAAATGCAAGCTGTACCGAACACGGCACCTGAGTGACACAGCGCGCTCGCAGAGCGGGGCGACGCCAGTGACCTTGGGTTTACCTCGGGTATCCTCAATCTACAGCATAGCGCACTGGACCGCTTCGCGTGGCGCAACTTCGTTCAGCGGGCAGTGCATTCGAGTTTTGTCTAAGATTTGTGAGTCGGTGTCAGAATTTTGCCGCGCTTAAGTCGAAACGCACCATGCGGGTACAGCTAGAGGCGGGGAAGGATTTCTGCGCGTTTTGTGCGGTGCTGTACAGACAGGCTGAGGCGCTGTAATTTCAGTCTGCCACGTCGGACGGGTAGGCCAGTCTAGGGCGCAGTTTCAAATCGATATACTCTGCGCGAAGCGTTCAGTTTGGTTATTTTGGGGAATGTTGTAGTTCTTTGTAGGAAAATATTCCTTCGCGAAAACGTGATATCAAGTACCGGTGCTGACAAAAGTAAACGGAGCACGCTATTTCTTTCAATTTTTTTTTTTCACGCTTTGCATAATTGAAACTGGCAGTAATAGTATATGCGAACCGGTAGTAGAAACCAGTGCTCTTTCACTTGAACAATTATAGTTTTCTTATCAACGGTGCAGAAGGCATGATTTTAATTTCAACGGAAAAGCATGCTTCGTTTACTTATGTCTGCACCTGCACATTGGCTTCGATGGGCATTGCCAAGAGGAACAGCCACTACTTCGTTATATTCGTTTTAAATCTTTTCGTTCCAGAGAAATCGGAATTGGTTTAAAGCCGCTTTAAATTACGAGAAAAAGCCTCAAGCCTGACAAAGAGATTCACAATGATGCAACTGAAGGGTCGGTCTTATCCTTCAGTGAAAAAGGTTGAGAAAAGTCGACTTGCCAAAGCGGCGTGCTTCGCTCTTTGCTACTATACTCTATGCTTTTGCTGAATATGTACACAATCTGAGCCACTGAAGGAATGGTTAACGGACTCCAGGTTCGGCATCCATGCCGTATTTAACTAGTTTAAGCTGCTCGTCTGACGCTGCAGTGGAGGACTCTAGATTAATCTCTACCGCTTATTCTCAAACCGCGACCTTCGTGTCAGTAGCTATTAGCTGACACTTAGCTTTTAGAAAGGCACATTATTTAATAGTAATTATAGATATCAAACTGCGCACTTTTTTAAATCCTAATATTTAACCTGTACACGGAATACGAACTTAAGAGACGATAAGAGTTAATTTTGTTGGTGGGAAAATTAAAATTAAAAGCGGCTACGCTGTGGAGGTAATGCTGAATGGACGAAACGACACCTGAACTTGGCAATCTTAAGAACAAAATATGGTTTTCACAGCATCGAAAGTCGCCTTCCGAAAATTTTGACCTACTTCTACATTAGAAAATTGACGCATAGACACCAACTGAGTCTAGTATATAATTTAATTTTATCGCCCAGCTGCACGCACTGAGACAGTCAGAGCATTTGATAATCTCAAACCAGATAAACCTTTGTAATACATCCTTTAGCTGACAGTTATGTAGTTGTTTTTTTCAATCTTCTTTGTTCTTTCATTTTTGCCTATGAGTTTATTACTATTATGACTGTTAGCCGTCTTTGATATTGCTATTGCTTGAATGTTGTGTTTTTGTTATTGCTTGAAACACTATTCATCTCTGAAGACAAATATTGTATTGTACGTCTCATTCATACCTTCATCGAGCAATTGTTATTGCACTATTGTTTCTGCCCCCTGCCCCTTAAAGGTAATAACTATCCTGTAAAGCTTTCTTCTGAGCAACGTTTTGGAGAAAACCTTGTATGGATCATGAGCAAAGAAACCCGGTGTTCCTGCTGAAAGGATGGTACCAAAATCTCAGTGCCGGGACCTCTTAGATTAATGGTATATTTCGATTTATTAAGGTGGATTACGGCGGAATATCCGTAGAGTTCTGGTGGGTTGTGATGAATTAAGAATAGATTATGCGAGATTCAGTCGGATTAGTATGGCTTACGTGGATTGTAGTGCATTAAGAGGAGATTACATGGGATTAGTTACAGTAGATTGTGGATTATGATGTGTTAAAGTGGATTTAGTTGGATCCAGTTGATTATGATCAAGTGTGGTGGATTAATGGTAGTATATATGCTGGTTTGGAATGAGCAAATTCTTTCACCTTCACAGTACGTTATCAGTCTTTAGTGTCCTCGGAAATTTCGGTTTCCCCTACCTGCATAAATCTCCACGATAAAAGTTTAATTTATTTCTGTCATCAAGTATGTAATTTTTTCTGTGCCACTTTTTAAATCGTCGCTACCAAAAGTTCAATGAGGTACGGTAATAAATCTCGCTGGAAAAGAGGGAGTTTCATTCGTTTCATGCAATATAAAACATGAAGTACTGTGCATTGCTGTGCATCTGATTCAGACGCATTACAACACATTAAAGTTGCATTTCTACTGTGTTTAGAAGTGAATGTTTAGTTACCGCAATAACACTCTCAGATACGGCGCCGCCGCTACACTTGGCCTCTCAGAGATGAAAATGACAAGGAATTAGGAATAGAGAAAGAAAAGAAGTAGCATTAAAGAGAGAGATAAAATAAGAAGGATCAGTGCAGGAAGACAGGCAGGATAATTAGATCGATCAAATGTGTCAGATGCCACCAGTCGCCTTAACTAGACGAATGAGTTGAGAATAGAACATTGGGGGGAGTTTCGATGCGTATGTGTACATTTATAGCGCTGCCTTGTGCGAGGTTCGTTGAGTAAGGGAAGGGCACGAATCGGCCACCTTCCTAGAACGAGCAGCGTTTCACGTACAGTTTTCGGAGCCAATTATTGGAGTTTCTCATTGCAGATAGCAGCCAGGCAAACTCACACAAAAAACATTCAGTTCCAGTGGCACATGCGGGGACGTCTTAAGAAGGCACACGCGCTTCCTCGAGTGCCCCTGTCGGTAACAGAGCAGACAGAGAAGCGTATGAACTCTCTGCTCTTCGGCAACGAGGCAGCGTATGGGGCAGAGGACAGAGCAGTATAGTCACTGAGTCAGAACTGTAATCAAGCTTATTTCGCGCACGACAAGGTCACAAAACCCCCCGTGTATGAATATAGATCGCTGTGAAACGTTCAAGGTTAGTGATTTGCATTTAAATTAAACTTGCTGCTGTCATGGAATCGAACTATTCCTGCGGAACAGACTGAAACTGGACAGCCAGTGTGCAGGAAGATAGTTTTGAAACTTTTAAAACTTTCGTTTATTACACAAACAATGAGTATACAAAGGTAAAACTTCAGGGACACAACAGAAATTGGTTTAAAGGTCTCAACAAACAAACTCATCAGTTCTTCTTTCGACACCATAATATAACAATTTAGCAAATTACATAAAAGCAGACCCCTCAGCATTAATAATAATAATGATAATAAGTGGTTCACAGAAAAGAAAGGTGCGGTATCTGTCACACTTATTCCCTCGACATCTCAACCACGCAGCAAGGGAAGAGAGGAAGGTGGGATTGAAAGCGGAAAGAGAGAAAGAGGTGCCGTGGTGGAAGGCTATGCAAAATGATCTTTCTTGCGCAAGAACTAAAGAATTCCCAATTTTTTACAGAGAAATCATTTCATGTTCGACTTAGCGCTGAGAAAATCTACATCATGAGGTGAGGTTTTTTTTCTGGACTGAGGAACTTACAACGGCATTTTGTTTTATAACGCAAACTCACTCACTCACTCACTCACTCACTCATGCACTCACTCACTCACTCATGCACTCACTCACTCACTCACTCACTCACTCACTCACTCACTCACTCACTCACTCACTCACTCACTCACTCACTCACTCATGCACTCACTCACTCATGCACTCACTCACTCATGCACTCACTCACTCACTCACTCATGCACTCACTCACTCACTCACTCACTCATGCACTCACTCACTCACTCACTCATGCACTCACTCACTCACTCACTCATGCACTCACTCACTCATGCACTCACTCATGCACTCACTCACTCACTCACTCACTCACTCACTCACTCACTCACTCACTCACTCACTCACTCACTCACTCACTCACTCACTCACTCACTCACTCACTCACTCACTCTCACTCACTCTATAATTTATCTTCCTTTTCGGGCGATGTTTTTACCGCAGGCACCACCGCGGGCCCAGTTTCAAATGCGACCGTCGCGAGAGCCTACCACCTTGCTGCACCCGAAGAGGATGGCCAGAACGCCTCCTCATGGCAGCAGCAGCTTGCACCGGCCTCCTCCCTGGCTCGTGTCTGCGTGCCTCCATCCATCAACGAATTCCCGCGAGACCCTTTCACGGCCAAGCAGCGACAGCGGGGCTGGGTAGCCGTGCACTTCGTGGCTCTCGCCTACCTCTGCTGCATGCTGGCCATTGTGTGCGACGAGTACTTCGTGCCCTGCCTGGAGCTGCTCTCCGACGGCGAGTGTCTTTCCACTGCGTGATTTTCGGACGAGATAAACGTTATAGTCGCAAATTCGCCTTGAAACAGCGCGTGACCACTCGCTTACGTGTTACGCCACTTGAAGACGCACCGGCGTCATAATCATGGAGCGCGTGAAGTCCCGTTGCCAAGGGCGACTATTAGATGCTGTGATTAGCAGCTGCTAGGCTGACAGTATCAGTGAATGATGCAGCTTGTTCTGAGTGGGTGAATTTGTTTGCTTTTTTGCTTTGCCTTCTGGTTCCCATCGTAGCATGCATACGTGTGGCACAATATCACGCCTAGAATCAACTGGCCCGAATAATGTTCGGCTGGCTAGACGGACGAAATTTAACATAGATTTGCGTGAAAAAGAGGAGACCGTACCTGTGATAGTGCGGTGGCTATTATAGGAGAGCTTCGTTTTGGAGACATGACAATGCCCCTGATGTTACTGCTGGTTGAAAATACGCTGATAGGAATAGTTCGGCAGTTGGAAATGAGCGTTGATCTGAGGGAATTATGGAAATCTCCCTGGCTTTGTGCGCACGTGCAGTACACGTGCCATCAAGGAGCTCTACTGAGGTGCCCTTCATTCATGTGGGGCTATTTCAACGTTCAACTTTGTATTGTTCTTTGTGTAAGTCGTTAGAGCAGCTCGACGGGAAGTTTTAACGAGAAAAGAGTAAAGATATTGATAAAAACGAGTGATGTGTTGCAGAAACTTCCGATTTGGTTAAATATTACTTTATGATTTTCAAGTATAATTATCTCAGACACGTGTTCCCGTCGGCGCCCTGGCAAATAACAAGAGTGCTGCATGTTTAATGCTCGTAAATGCAGATGCACCCGCTTAGCTGCAATAGAGCAATAGAATTTTCAGTTTAGATTCTGCAGGCGCAGCTTCCACTCCTTATTTCATTTATTTATTTATTTTATACATACTATCGGTCTAGCCTGGACCAAGATAGGAGTGGGCACAACATCAAACTTTAGGCAAACGCAGACCAGCAGGAACAGAAATGCAGGCAATGCAGTGGAAACTTCGCTTCCGGATACTCTAGCCTGCATCGAAGCAGAAAACAGCAAGAAGCAATGGTCGTGGCCTTCTTTATTTTTCTATTTTAGAGTCTTGTCTATTCCTTTAAAAGAACGGCTTAAAATAAAAGGGCAGGTGAAGCTCGTAAAACGTCAACTTTTAACAACGCAGTCCTGTTATTCATTATCGCACCCCTTATGTGAAATAATTCGCGTAATATATATATATATATATATATATATATATATATATATATATATATGTATATATATATATATATATTATATTGCGTAGGTAAATCGTACTGAATTAATTTCTCGATACGAAGAGAGGCTGAGAGAGAAAATGGTTTAAAATATCTCTTGAGGAACCATGTCTGCTTCCGAGTTGATTCTTTTATCGTAATGTTTTTACGTTTGTATTCGACCCTTAAAAAGAATACATCCGTCATCATCTGGTTCTGGCCAACCCTCCTTGTAGCTAGTATCTCAGGTATTGTAGGCATGAATAGAAACGACGAAAATTGCTTAGCACGGCCCGGGTTTCTTGTGGGACTTTTCCATCCTTTTTAGAAAATGCTTCTGTCTACACCATAAGCAGCACGGGTATACTTGCGTACACACAGTTGCCTACGTATTGCTGACAAAAGCATTCTTTGAAATCCTGTTAGAAAGCATATACTGCATGTTCGGAGTAAATGCTCCGGGACATCTATAGGTAGTCTTTCCGGAAAGCGCACTCCACTCATTACTGTCGCGACTAGAGGTTTGCACGGTATGAAGCAACATCCGTTCATATAGGAATAGGTATATAGGCTTAGGTATAGGTATACAGGTATATCTCCCGATGCCGGCGCACAAACGTTAAAGCACAACTTACGCTCAAAAGTGCGTTGTGCTGCCTACGTAGCCATTTTCGCTGTGCTGCTGAGTTGCCATACAGCCACTATTGCTGTTTTGCATGATGGCATCCGAGCACTTTTTATCATCGTGTCTCAGCACCCGTTGTTAAGAAATGATTAACATCTTTTACTTATTTTACGAATGCAGCGTGTTTCTTGCGAGCGTGGCTGATCGGTCTAGTTTGTAATTCGTGACAGGTAAAAATGCAACACATCGCACATTTAAGAGCCGGACGAATAAAAGACGGGACAACACCTCACTTTGTCCGTTATATATTTTTTGTTTGTCCCTGTCTGGGAATTGCACTGCGTTGCATTTTTAGCGGCATGTTAAACGTTAAGTCAGCACCTTCTTAAGACTGCCTCCCCTTTGAGGTGGTAATGTTTAGAAAACGGCGCACTAAATATGAAGTATAAAATTCGTTGCTGGCCGAATCGGTTGGCAGTTCTGAAAAGAAAAAACAGCGAAAGAAAAAAGAAAGACGAGATGTAGGAAGAGTAGACACACTTAAGCGCTGACTAGCAATTTATTGTATTAAAGTACCATCATTTTCTAGTCAGCGCTTATATGTTTGCGCTCCCTTCGTCCTGCTTACTTCATGCAACTAGCACTATATAGCATGGCAAGTAGGAGGACAAAAATGCATAAATTTATCTTACTAGAGTAAGTCTCAATTTTGTTCGCGATCTCCGTGGACTGAGCGGTAGGCATTCTTTGAATACTCGCCGGTGGGATGTTTTTTTTTCTTTTGAGACGCTACGTGAGTTAAGCACCTTTGCGTGATTTGTCATCATAGTGTCATGTAATGACGCGCACTTTGTGGGGCATGTGACGCTGCTGTCGTCGATATTTGAAAGAAGCGAAAAACTTCGACGAAATAATTGGCCATGGCGTATATGCTCAAAACTAGCTGAAAAGCTGGTTAACAATTATGATTTGCTGCTATAGCGGTGTCAGTGCTTAGTAAATATAAGTAGATACAACCAAGATTTACCCTATGGTGGAACTTTGCCTTTGAAGGTGTTTTTAATGCAGGTATGTTTGAGGGTTAGCCGCAGACGATAAAGAGTTCGAGTATGCTTCTTTTTATACGTACACCGTTGAAAAATTGATAATTTCAAACTGAGAGGTGGTGTCTAAATTGGTAATATGCAGGACTGCTTTTAGGGTAAGCCTAGGCAGAATAGTGGTCGTTTAATGATTTCACGATAAACTAGCGCTTATTTGTCGTGAGCGGTAACCTTATGTAAGCCAGTCCCTTTTCTCAGAGACGAAATAATAAGTTTATGAAGAAAATGTCACTACCTGTTGCTTGCCAACGGTATCATATATCGTTATATCCATTTTACTAATTATATCGCTTTACTAGGAGTCGCGAAGTGCAACAGGCGCTACGAAATTGCAAACCCTAGCAACTAGAACATGCATTAAGGGCTGACATGAAACGGTTGAATGTTGCAGCCACATATCTCCGGCTGGGCAAACATCTTGGGGAGGGGCCTATAAATGATTGTCTATAAAAGTATTTTTGTTTGTTGTGGACTGGCGTATTGATAATTGTTTTTTTTTTTTAAGTTTTTACTATTCGTGCCTCACCCTTAATTTCCTATTTCGTACAACAGCGCTCAAGATATCGTCGGATGTCGCTGGTGCTACAGTCATGGCCGTGGGCACTTCGTCGCCTGAGTTATACTCGGCCATCATTGGTAAGTGCGAGATTATGATTGAAGGTGGTACGGTTCCAGAGGGAAAGGTAGAATAAGAGAGAAATCATTAAAAGATTAGGAAACCATGGTATATACCGTAATATTGTATCTCTTTGTTCTTTATAAAATCAAATAACAGCAACTGAGAAGAGTAGATTTAGCCTCTTCACGGTTGAGAAAGAAATTTTTTGTTTTTCGTTGTTGTTGAACAATACCCATCATCCAAGTAAAAAGTTGGTGCGAACGTAAATACGTTTGCTTTATATAGATGAAAAACAGGCAGAGTTTGTAGATGGGTGATATACCAGATAGGGGAATTTCACATTTTTGCGAGCACATATTCCCGCATGCAACGCAGTGAAGGTATGCTCTAAACAAACATTTATTACATGTAAAAAGGAATATTACATGGGAGCATATAATATTCCTGAGAGAACTAAGTGAGTAAATTACACATTTTTTTCTACAGCAGAGATGCTGTACGGTCGCTCATAAGGGACACACTAGAAGAAAGACTTCAAAGCGAGTTGCTATAATGCCGCACGTATTTCAGCGCCGGCTAGTCAAACGATTTCATGCTAGGCTGAGAATCATCTATGGGAACGATGTCTGTTGGGAATGAGCCTTTGTTTGAAACGCCGCTGACTGCTGCTTTATTGCGTCTGCTTTTATGTGCTGTGGGGTGCGGCATTCAAGGAAGCGCCAAATGAAATGCGCATCACGAACACCAGGATCGGACGCACGGTGTGATCAACTTTGTATATACATGAATCGCCTGGGGTGAAGTCATCGCTCATGTCCAGACGTAACGTCATGATAACGTCACATCCGTTCTTGACATCAAGTCTTGTTATGGCCGATGCCGTCACAAACTTGCGGTATCCTGCGGAATCTTGACAAGTGTGGCACTTCTCGCGAACGCACGCACGCTCGGACGGACAGTCATGAGCCTATATTTCAACTTAATATCAATGGATCTCATTGGAACCGATAGGTGATCGTGATCAGGCATGCCGAACTGACATCACCATCTATATCACGAATTGTTCATATGTGGCCTATGACAGTGAGCCGTGCGGTGTTGCTTTGCGATGAATTCACTCATTGCCGACTGCGACAACGAGATAGAAAAGTGTCTGGATATAACGGCTGTATGACGCTTCACGATCACTATGAGCGGCTTCTCGATAGAGAAACATTGCTTTCTTCTTTTGAGTTTCTCTCTACAAAATGAGAATCGGTAACATCTGCCCACGTGGTTGAACCACATGTGGCACACAATTCTAGAGAGCGTCTTGTTTTAAAAATAATCTCATCGGGTGAAAGATCGCATAATTGCTAGGATTGGAACATTAGTACGCTGCCTTAATATGGAAAGTATTGGTTCTCTGCAGCCATTTCAAAAGAATGCATTATATGCCGGCCGGCTATTTGATACTTGCAACTGTTTTGTCACTGGTGTAATCGAAAATGACAAGTTTTCCGCTGGCTAGATCGTAGATTCTTAATTAGAGGACCCACTGGTGATCTACGAAAACCCACCGACCCATCGTTCAGTCTAAAAAAGATTTCGAGAAAGACGTGTATGTACAATTACAGACAACTTTTTTAATTTTTCACACATATTCCTTCAAGAAACACTTAGCTAACAGTTATTTACTGTTATGAAGGAAGCTTTGTGGTCGGAGAAATGAAGACAGCAATTAAGTTATCGGGAGGGTGCGGGAGGCAGCGCGTGGGCCCATAGAAATGTTGTGCGCCGCTGACGCCAAGTCAAGACAACGTGGCCCTGCGTTTCGGCTTGGGATGCAGGCACCGTGATCCGCTGATAGCGAGCGGGCGCTTCGGCAACCGGAGAACACTGTCGCCGCCACGCAGGAAGGGGGGGGGGGGGGGGTACACGTGACCGGAGCGCACGCGGTCGCTGCCACGGAGGAAGAGGGTGGCTGAGCTGGGGGGCTGAGAGGGGGGCAGACGACGCCGACGGCGACGACGACGACGCGAAACGCAGGAACGGGTGCCAAAGAGCTGCTCTGTAAAACAGTTGGCTATGGAGAGCCAAGTATACGACTCATATTTCTCGACTATTATCAGTGGTAAGGCACTGCCACAGCTACGAAAATCGTTCGATATAGCCAAAGGCGTATTTTCGGTCGCATAATTTCTACACACTACTAAATGTACCGTTAATTTTGAAAGACGGGTACTTTCTGAAGGACGATACGCAAATTAGTGAAAAGAACTTACGATTCGATGATTGCCCAGAGAACTTCGGCGAGAGCGCCATATCTGGACGCAGATAATGCTAAAAGATAGTGTTCAGCTTTCAGATATTGCTGCGTAGAAGAAACTACGAGTGACTCCACATACGCTTGTTCTCCCGAGCATTGAATCTGGCTGTACAAGAATCTTTATTAACCAGCGATCGGAAATCGCTTATGCAGGCTCCCTATATGTCGACAAACGAGGTCGCATATTGGTAACAGCTCAGTATGATAAAAAACAAATGGGACCTACTAATCATTGGGGGCGTACGTTATCCTCTAAATATCAAGATGAAATTCTTCACTAGTCGCCAGATTTGCAGGTATATACATATTCAATGAAAGTAGCGAGACCTAGGCAGAATATATGAAGAACCGCTTATATATACAGCTTGATCCGAAATGCCTGGCAAAATATTTGCCATGTCAGAGCACGATAATTTGTGTAAATGCATTGTTGTCTTCGTGCGCGCTTCTCGTCCAGACGACGCGGTGTGGACTTGGGCAAGAGCGCTATGACTGCAGTATGTCTGACTCTTTGTCAGCAAAACACAATTAATCATGCAGGTTCCTTTGTAACGGAGGGAGACATCGGCGTCGGCGCCATTGTTGGCTCGGCCGTGTTCAACATCCTCGGAGTCACCAGTGTGACGGGCATCTATTTGCTCTGCACGGTGAGTTGCCTGCCAGAAATACGCGAATGTGCGCTCTAGCGAGCAGCGGACAATCCTTCTAGTAGTAGTGGCCTGTCTACGAGACGATGCTAGTTTCTGAGCTGCCAGCTTGTATACTTGAGCTATATGTCAGCATGAAATGAAATGAATGGTGCGAACCTACCCGCTTCCACTTTACTGACGGACCAATGTTCTGTCGTAATGGCGTTACAGACCATCAAACGCGGCTGCGCACACATTTACTGCGGTATGTTTTTGAAACCTGCGGCACGCATACTCGCAACCGCCGGCGTTAAGCATCACGTCCGGTGACAACACGCGGTCCTTTTGTGAAAGCTCGCATTGGGCGGGGACGCTCATTGTTCTCGAGACAGCCTAATGATTTTGGTGTGAGAAAAAGGGTCACTTTGCGCTCTTGGCTGTGTCCACTGACATTGAAAAATCTGGAAGCGGTCGTACTTTCTGGGAACTGCTTTGATAAACATGCCTCCCGGCGGTGGAGAAATGGCTTTAGGCGGAATTCTCGAACGGCGGTTTGTAAGGTTGCACAAGTTTTTGTTGTTGTTTTGTAGAAACGGCACAGAGCTAAAATTTAAGCGTCATGTCTACCACTCAGGCGCTCAGAAAAAACGAGATGGAATACGTAAATTTTTTGCCTATTTCAAATGTTACAGTGTCGTTAATGTTTGCAGAGATGATTATTATCATGAAATGACACTGCCTTGCAGACAGTGCAGCTGGAGTGGTACCCTATCGTGCGAGACTGTCTGCTGTATGTGGCCAGCGTCAGCGTGCTCGCAGCCTGCATCGCCGACAGCACCGTCCACTGGTATACGACACAGCGTGGCATTATCTCTCCACATTTACCGAGGAGCGCAGTTTGCTGCCTCGATTAAGTTAAAGCGGACATGGAGCATATGATCTGCATATATGGAATATTTAACTAGAATTTTGTTGAATTAGAGTTCTTGTTAGAGTAATGTAATAGTTTCAATCTGCAAATCTCTGGCTGTTTTACCGTAACTGTGTATTTCCCGGCGGATCGTAACTAGGGGCGTCAAGAAGTCTGATAAAAAAATCTGATCAGAGAACGTTCTTCTGTAATAGGACGGCTGTGGCTGACGCAGGGTATGACTAAATAACGATCAGTGGGTGAATCCCTTGAAATGATATTATGAAAATGGTGCAATACCAATTGTAATTTAATTGATGGCACCTTTCTGCAGGATCATATGCTACGATGCCTGCAATTTGTACGTGTTTATGACATGTAGCTATTTAGTTCACCTCTGTTAGGAAGGATAAGCACGAAGCCCTGTTTACTCCGATAGTAGTGGGATGTCGCCTAGGCTTTCTAACGATGTAGAGACACGAGGAAGTTCTAAGTTATGCTGCAGAGGGGTGTCGTATCAAGTGTGCCAATTATTGAAGTGACTGTGTAGTTGGAGGATGAAATATGATTGATTTCCTCTTGTGAATTTCCACAGATCGTGCAGCAAGATGTAGTTCGGGCTCAGAGCATCGGAAAGCAGAGCAGAAAAAGAAAATGAAATGGGATGCTTAAGGACTTCAGAAGACGTTTTAGCTTAGTTTTGGAGATTTTTGTCTGCTTAATTCATTTACTTAATTTTTCAGATCTTTTACTTCTATACTGATTTGCGAGTGCGTTTTTTCTTTATCTTCTAGCACACTTTACCTCTTTTATTCTATGCGCTGGCGAAGTGTAAATCTCCCAGAGCTTATTTTGCGATATACTTTCACTGCGGAACCCCCTAAAATGCAGGGCAAATGCTTTGTTTTGCACAAACTAGAGAGCTCTTTACAACACGGCGTGAAGGGGGTTGTTATGCATGACACAAGCGTCACTGTGCCATTTCTGCACATCACGTGGCCCCTTTCTTGTCTTTGAAGGTACGAGGCGGCGTCCCTGCTGTTGCTGTTCTGTGTGTATGTGCTAGTGATGCACTACAACCCGCAGCTCAAGAATTTGGCCATCGCTCAGGTGTGGTACTGTCGACTTGTCTTACATTTTAGCCCTATAGTACGTGAGGACGTTAAAATATATTCTACTCAATTTAATACTCTGATGGCTATTTTACTGCATCGCTAAAGGCTGACGCGATATTTTTGCCCTCCCCCTCCTTGTACTTTATTTTATAACTTAATGTTTTCTTTTTATTCTTCTTATAGCGTGTAGGCCCTCTTATAGTTTTATTTTTACACTATATTCGCTGGATGTGTTCCCTAAGACTCTCTGCAAAGGGCACATAAGTACTATAGCCGCATTACAGATGTTGGATGAAGACTTTGGGCATGACCTCTAGCCAATGACACATTACCTCCCGCCTCCCTTCCCTTCCTATCATTTGGTGGAAAAGCCGTAAAACACTCGCTTTTGAAAGGATAGAGTTCCGGTTCTGGTTCGATACTGGCTGAACCATACCGGTTCGGAATGGTTAATTTGAATCATTCCTGTTCGGTGCCAATTCTCACTTAGCCACAAAAAGTAGCAAATCCGATCCGTTTCCTGTTGCGGACAAATGCTGATTTCGTTCGAGTTCCGGGTTTATTTTGGGTTCAACTCCCTGTTTTCAAAAATTACCAACTATTACTCATGCAAGCACTGCTACTGTGGTGTGAGGTGTGCAGATATTGGTGTGGAACTCTACTCACTTATGTTTGTGACAGTACTGTACTTGAACGTGCAAATGGTCTGTAGAAGCTGTAATGCGGACTCTCATTCTTCTTTCGCGCCTTCCCGCGACTGTTGTTCGTGCAGGTGAACGACTTGGTGACGTACATCAAATCCGAGAAGACAGAGCCATCTGCGAGAAACAAGGCCACAGTTCCAGCAACGCCGGCCTGCGCTTCCGCAGTGAACGACGTTGCGGCGCCTCTTCTATCGTCAAAGAGCGGGGTACTGCCCCCGACTATTGAGCCAATCGGGCCCGGCTCGCTTATTCCCAGGAGCGGGAGCGAAGCGAGGCTGAGGTCCGCCGCAGAGAGAGGATACAATAAGTGCAACGGCGCTCACCAGCCAGCGTCTACAGACCGTCAACCTAGTGGGGTTGATATTAACGGCGGTAAGATAACACTGGCGTATAGTCAAACATGCTATGGTTAGAACTGGCTGGTTGTTTTTTATATTGGGGCAACAAAAGTTTCCACAGCACCCATAAAGCAACTCAGGCGCACATACTTTGTCTCACATGCAGTTTGTGGCACTAAGAGAGGTAAGGCCAAACTGGGCAAATCTTGATAGAGCGCACTACGTAATTACGTTCCTGAGCGCCGATCGGCATCGTCATATATTGGCGAGGTGGACAGGAGCGTAGGGACAAAATACTTTAGTACGTATCACCTTCATTTCCTTATCCTTCGCAGTGCTGCAAGCAGTTTGTGAGGCGGTGTATAGATTGTTTACAGCGTGAGGGTATTTCGTCACCCGTTATTATTTATAAGTTATTAACGATGCGGCACTATTGGCACGCACGCTCCCACACACCCTTTGAGTGTGGAGGGGTAGCTGTTCCGATCTCAAAGGAGACACCCTCGACTTGCGTGGCAAGCTCAGCCGGAAGTGAGCTGCTTGTAATGAGAGAATGGGTGGCCGCTTAGTGCACAGCTTTCGTCGGTTCAAGCCAGAGTAAGGGTCGGGGTCAGAATTAACGAACAAAATAAACTTTATGCACAGCAAGAGACGATACAGAGGAATCCACATACAAGATACACATACAAGATGTTCACTGAAAGGCAAGGCAAATCATGAAACTAAAGTGCCTTGAATAAACACAGCGGATTTACAACACTGAATAATACACGAGAGAGTCAAAAACCAAATTGTTCACCGGGTGCTGTCGCATACCGACGTTAAGAGTGTCACAATGTGACGGTCCTGTAGACGAACGCCGCTCCCTCCCAGATCAGTGGGCTTGCCGAGCAGCGGGCTGATCCCATGAGCCGAGCAGTAGCACTGCAACACTCACTGCAAGACTCGCTGCAACACTGGCTTGCTGGCTGAAGCGACGTGACCTCGAAAAATAGGGCGCACCGCGCCTGTCTGTTACAATACGTCAAGGCAGGCGCGCACATACACGACTCATTCTGCAAGCGCCCTTTCTTTCTCCCGCTGACGTCAGCTTCGGCTGAAACTTTTGGAGAATTCCGGTTGCTTCTCCGGCCGGGTGAGTCACTATTGCCGCCGAGTGGTGATGAGGAGGTGACACCGATGCGCGCAAAGCTCAGAGCTCTCTTCGCGCTGAGCTGACACGACGAAAATCTACGCGATTTCGTGACACATGGGCCATATTTGGTCACATGATCTCGCTGCCAATGCGTAGCCTCCCCCCCCCCCCCCCCCCCCTTTTGTTTTTTGCTACTATACCTCCCACAACCATTCTTCGATATGCATCGATTATCCTATCAAGTGTGCTGTCGGGAGCATGTCGCCGATGAATGTTAAGGACATGCGCAGTATGGCGCTTTCTCCACTTTAGGCAGGTATTTCAGAAAGAAAAGAAAGAAAAAAGGGTAACTCGAGTTCCCTGCTCTGCAGCAAGGCAGTACCGTACGTCTCAACCAAAAAAAAAAGTATTTACATGTCTGCACCGCATAATTTTACTTTATACATGCGTTCAGAAGATTGGGAATAGCAAGCTTTTTGCAGCTCAACAGGCATTATATCACTGCTGCTTGCGTGATTCGCGAACAAATCGTTCTTGGAGATCCTAGAAATTTTTTTTCGACGCTAGTAATTATTCACAGAAATGTGCACATTAAAGAACTTCCGAGAAACGGCCGCGGAGCGCCACGAAAACCACCATAAGAAAGGTGTCCCATCATATTTCCCAGCTTCCAACATCACCCTCGACATTATTGTACATTGCTTTAGAAGTAGAGGTCAAAAATTAACAGGTGGTCATCCCTTGGTACTGCGGAGTTTAGCAGCAGATTTGATTTATTGGTACCACTGGCTAAAAAGCGACAAGCCTTTCGTAATCCGGTCAGCCACAAATTATTAGATGCAGCGTCAAACGGTGAGCTGTTGAGTAGTTATCGAAACGCATGCGTATAGGCGTCATTACAAATCACTCCCGGGATCAAAGTCTTCGCCCGGTTTGGCGGCGCTTCGCGGATGTGCTGTTGTGAAACTATAGACGTTATCGGCGCGGTTCCATTGTATTTTAGGCGTGTCTATTTGCCAGATTCTTTTGAGGGCGTGATAAGAACACCAGCCCCTGCAACCCTCCGACGAAGGTATTGATATTGATTTCATGCCGTGCACCGCACGGCATGAAATCGACACAAGACTTAGTAAAGACATCAAAAAAGGACAAAAGTAACCTGCGTCTGGTTTAATGGGTATGGTCTAAGAGGTCAAAAAAGACATTTTGTCCTTTTGTGGGGAACGAACGCGAGTCCAAGTGCATGGCGGACGGGGCGCTATATTTATCTTTATTTCCTTCGCTGAGCGTCCGTTGCATGTTGAGAGCAAACAATACAAAACAAGATCACCGGACGCTTTGCCATTAACGAATGACTTCTTAAAATGCACTCGACATGCGGTACAAGCAGAACAACATCAATACGCCGCTAAAAGGGTCCAAATAGCGACGTACGGCGGTTACGCCACTTGTGCGCAAATCGAACTGCTCTCTGTAAGATGTCTATATATTCAGTGTGCGCGAACCCCCAAACCATATTGCTACGACAATGAGCGCGTGTATCCTGCTTCCACAGGTGGCGTCTCGAGCGAGTGGTAATGACAAAACAAGGTATTCCAGCTGCGGTTGGGGCTCAGGTGCTGCATATCTCGCACAAGCTTGCTTTCCGCTGGCCGCTTCAGAATGACACAGCACACAGCGCACACACCGTCAGTGAATAACGCAGACAAGCGAAGGTGTTTTAACAGCCCCTGTGTAGGCCGTTTTCTATGATGCTTCTAAGCACTCATGATAGTATTACACTTGAAAAGTAATCGAATTATAATTCTAATTACTTAAAAAAATATCGCGCAACTTTTGCTTGGCTGTATAGCCTGTATTACCACTTTTAACAAGGATTCGATGCAGCGCTCAGAAGTAAAGACGACAAAGATTTCTTAAAAATCTATAGGTAGTGTCTACTAGAGCCTTGCATAGGCTCGCATTTGTCCCCAGGCCGAGCGGGGTCGGGACGTGAGCTGTTTCGCCTGTCCCAGGTCTAAACTTACAGGTCCCGGCCAGGCTCAGGGTTAGGCCCGTGCATATAGAGAGGTGATGTCAAGTTTTGTTGTTTTATGCAGTAAAGTATACTTGGGGCTTTACAGCATGGACATGGATGAATTAAATCAATGGTGCGCACTGGGAAAAGTTTAGTTTAATAACATATGCTCATTACCGCACCGTGGTAGCTGACTGGTTAAGGCGCTTGACCGTTGAGCCCAGGTACACGGGTTTGACCTTGGGCGCAGTGGTAGCTTTAAGAATGAGGCAGAGTACACGACACCCGTGTGGTATGTGACCTCAGTGCACTTTAAAGAACCTTACGTGGTCGAAATGATCCGGAGCTCTTCACTACGATGTCCTTTGTAGTCTGAGTCCCTTGGGACTTACACAAACGGTTCCGCTTTTCTTCTCCATTGAGATCCGACCAGTTCTGGCGTGAATTATACCCACAAAATGGTGTTTAAAGACGCTATTTCACATGTTTAGAAGATGCTTTAATACTTTGATATCGAAGGCTGTAAAGTATGACTGTATTTTTTCTCAAGATTTGCAACCAAATTACTTTATAACTGCGTTTGTAACCCTTCTGGCTTGGCTCTTGACTCTTCCTACTATGTTACCTCATGCTCGGCTGGGAGATCACTGTCCAAAACGCCGACCGGGTGATGTGCCTCACCGGCACTTCATTTTCTCGCAAGAACAATGCTTCAAGCGTTATAGCTATGTTTGAGCTTCTTTGTCAGGCACTTCTTTATTTGTGTAGTGGGAGTCTTGTTACTCAGTGTGAGCAATTTATCTCACACGTTACTGGGATAACGGGCCCGGGTTGGGCCTGCGCTGGGCTAGGGCTGGGTTCACTCCGAGCTTCAAGAGCCGGTGTGGGCCCAATACAGCGTGAATTTAGTGGGCCCTCGCCGGATCCGGGCTTGAAGCCACGGGCCTGTACGGGGCTCGGGCTTCGGGCCTCGGCTGGGGCCTGGCTCAGGCTTCAGACTGAGGCCCGTGCAGCGATCTAGTGTCTACATGACGCATCGATTAATTAAAATACACCTCAGGATAAAAAGCAATTGTCAACATTTTTACAATTATTTTGTGTTATGTAAGGCAGAAATAGGTTTTGTATGCGGAACTTTCCGTGGTCCTCACCTGCTTGAGCAGGGCGGCTTTTCAGCATGGCCAGGAACACTATTCCTTAGAAGTTCGGCAGCACGTGAACTGGGATGCTCAGTTGCTTGAGTGGTGAATAAACTAATAAATTTAAGTTACAATATAAGAAGAGAACAAGATTGATCAGGGAACAGGTGGGAAGTAATGACATGCTAGTTGAAATTAAGGAGAAATGGGCATGGGCATTGCATGGAATAAGAAGGCAAGATATTTCCAACTATTTAAATATTTATTTGTTATTTTTTGATAGCCGCTTGCATGCGGCCTTATTACTGTGTTTCTAGAGCATGGATCGATTCTGTGTTCTGTGTTTATTTCATGCTCGTTGTCGCGAGACGACGCTGTATCATTTTCTTTGTCGCGCAAGATGCATCGGAACGTATCTCGAAAATTCAAACGCTAACGTGTGTTTCTACAATGTTCCAGCTCATAATAGTCACCGTTTGCGGCTTTATCTAGGTCTTTCATCGCCCCGCCTTTAAATTCAGCGCTGGCAAGTGAAAGTGGCATTCTTTGTTCGACGATCAGAGAGCACGTTTGTTGCTATCGCCGCCGCCGAATTTAGTTCTTTTGAGGGCGCAAGTCAGCCCAATATAGAGTTGATTTCAGTGCGCTTACACTTGTCCTCTCTTTTGGTGTTTACGGCCTTGTCAGCACCACGTGACAATATCTATGGCTCTTAAAAGTAACGTACTGCATTCCAATAGAAAGGAAGCGCCGCTTGGAGCGGCTGAAAATCTGTTGGGCGGATGAAATTTGAAAGTTTGTTAGGAATATGTGAATGCAGCTTGGGCACGACCGGGTCAGTTCGATATATGTCCTTGTTGTGCAATGGGTTTTGTCAGCCTGGGGGGGGGGGGGGGGGGGATGCAGAATCGCCGGTACGCCGAGCTATGCACCGCGCCCTCGGACCTACACAGACTAAGTAAATCTTTCCCTTCCCTTCCTCATAAAGAAACGAATAGAATATATACCCAAATCTCTCTAAAAACGTGATGAGTGCAATCTTTAATGTTGACGTGAAACTCCGCCCTAATTAATATTCGACCCTTTCATTTTTATTGCCGCCGTAACTATAGAGCTATTAGAAAGAAGTCATAATCATCATCACTGCGCGACAATACCAAGTGCAGGGCAAAAAGCCTCTTCCAATCAACCCGCTCCTGTGCAAGCTGCATCTACATAATTCCTGCAAACTTCCTAATCCCATTCACCTCCTCTCTGGCGCTCCCTGCTATGCCTGCCCTTCCTTGGAGTCTTGTCTGTTAGGCTTAGAGGCCATCGGCTACCTTGCCTTCGCATTGCATTCCCTGCTCATGACCAATTCTTCCTCATTTCGACTAGAATGTCATTAACTCGTGTTTGCTCTCTGATCCATTCCTGCATCTTTGCGTTATACCTGTCATTTTCCGGTCCATAGCTTGCTGCATTGCACTAAATACAACTTGGACTCTTTTTGTCGGCCCGTTTCAGCCCCATTTGTGAGTACCGATAAGATGCAACTATTGTATACATTCATATTTAGGGGTGCTGGTAAGGTGCCATTTATGATCTGCCATTTATGATCTGCGAGTACTTGTCAAATGAGCTCCATCCAAATATTCTTGTAGTCATTTTACTGGCGGGGTCCTGATCTGCGTTTACTTCATGTCCTAAGCTGGCGTATTCTCTAACAGTTCCCAACACCTCACTCTTCATCGCAAACGGCTGTTGAAAATTGCGTTAACCTCCTGATACAGTTTTTTAGGCCGGCTATTTCGTGATAAGGTAATAAGGAAGTATGTGGCTAGGTACTTTATTAACCATATTTATAGAAATATTTTATATCGCTATAGTGCGTTTGCAGAAGAAAATGCTACCGCCTAATTGAATTGATTCACTTTGAAGTGCGATAGCATGCATGCATACATCAGCACTACTCCAGTTTATAACGCTCAATGTATCTTTCAGGCTGTAGGGGCGTTTTTGTGAGTATTGACATTTCTAACACGGGCGTCTTCGCCATAAAGTTCACTAGACCTTTTTGTGCACGCATAGCAAGCGAGTTACCGGCAGGGTGAGCGCACCGCATTCCTTTGCAGCTGTCCAAAGTGTTTGTCTACATAAACATGTTTATGTAACTGGTTATTAGATGAGCCTAGAAACTTATTTGCGGTGTCAGGGTGTTTTGGTCATCACTGATTATTACGAGTAGCAACATTTATGGTCTAGTAGCTAAACTGTGTTTTATTGGACTGCTCTGGAGCTGTTGCGACTCGTATAATACGGATTCAGTGGTGTTGGAGGCCTCTCAACCTTCTTCGTCAACGTTCACAAATCCACGTGAGTTTTGTATCATGTCATCCATATATCTCTGGCCTCTAATATGGCTTGGATGCATCATCGACAGTTTTTTTCGAGGGCGATACTGAACGCAGAACAGTGCATTCAGAGTGCTCAGTCTGCTGCGATTTCAACAGAATCGTGCACCGAAATGAGTGGAGCTTCTTCACGCTGATGAAGAGCAGGGACCAGCTACTTCCCAGCACAATGTTGTCTACAAATCTCACTAGAACGCAGACGATGCTATAGCTCCCTTTACACTCGCCGAGAGTCTTGTCAAATATTTTGGTCATAAAATCTATAAGCTTCTCTCTGTTGGCACTATATTTGAGTTGCTTAGTCTGCATGCTAATAAGGAATGAACGCGGTTTGGCTGACCACGGATTCGAGGCCAGAATTAAATTGCGTTCCCGGAGAAGACGGACATGTCGTTCGTTTTAAGACAGTTGTATGTGAGGCCACTAGCGCGACGAGACGGATTGCACCCGTGTGCTGCTCTTACATGTTTATTGTCCAGTTACAGATGTCTGTATTCTAACGCCTCGATCGCGCAGTTTCTATCGCAGGGCCAGGCAACGTTGTTCTGTTCATTAGACACTTGACTGCCTCTGCCACGGTCGACGTGAGACTAGAACACACTTGTACAGCTGAAAATAGCTGAGTAACGGAGCGAATGCATACGGTCGCGGAAGTCTCGAAACTGTGCCACTAACGAGCCATGCAGAGAGGAATACTCATCAAACCTGTTAGCACATACTAGACTGTCGAAATCGTTGAGTATCGTTCGCATCCCTAACTCCTGGGCCAACAGTTTCCGCAGAAGCATACTTAGTAGCGTTTTCAGCACACTCGTACCGACGCAACAGTCGCGTCGTTTCATTGCTTCGCTGCCATGATATTGTTGCTGCGTCTCGGCAAGTTTGCTGTTGAGCTTGGTAATGTGCCAATTGGACAAGTTTCGCTTGCGAGGCGTATTTTGCTCAATGAATCCTGGCTTAAGATATGCCGCTCAGCCACTTTCCTCAAGCTGTGATGTCCACATGCATCTCCTTTCTGCATATATATATATATATATATATATATATATATATATATATATATATATATATATATATATCGTATAGTACACAAGCTTGAAACAGAGTGCTTGAATGTGCACACATGATTATCACTTTTGTTTTTTTCATTTGCGGCAGTGTGCTTGCTTCCGTGTTTCCGTGCACACCTCAACTGTTTGCAGATATGCTTGTTCAGGTACCTTGTCTCTGAGTAGAGGGAGAAATGTTTCAGTTTCACAGTATTATGGAAAGTGTGTCAAATTAGCGCAGGATTTCCATCGCACTTAGAAGGTGCGACGTAAGCGGAACATTTTTGTGCGTCGTTAAGACGGCAAACGCTCGACTTTTGGCTTTTACCTGTTTGGAGCAGAGATGAATGCATACATTCGGTTCGTGAGCTATTTTGTGTGCATGACTAATTGAAAAAATCAAATGTCATCTGTCTGAGTTGTACCATGAAAAAAGGGGTGAAGTTAAATCGATGCAAATGAAGCATTGGAAACTGGGGTACATATACAGAAGGTTTTGTTTCTTGCCTTGTAGATTTTTATAAAAAATACCTCTGTATATTTTAAATTGCTAGCATTGTAACTATTATTTGCAGAAATTTTCGGTTTTAAGAATGATGACAATAGCTTAACCACGATATTCAAGCAGGGCACAAGACCAGACGTCGATCGGAATGCGTCATTCACTGCCGCAGCGGTTATTTTCCAAACACGCACAATTACAGTCGCTATCGGCTGCCGGTCGTGCTTTATTGAGGGCACACAAACAAAATCACCAGGGTCACGGAATCTTACCCTAAATAGGTCAGGAAATTATCATTTTACTTTTTCCTGGACGGAGTAGATAGGAGATGCTCGTGAATCTCGAACATATAAAATTCCAGCATTTATGCTTTAGTTCCATGCAATAAAAATGAAAGCGCATGATATTCGTGAAAAGATATCGTGTAAACAACACCACTCTGTTCGCTTTTGTCCAACATAGGAATAGAAATGAAACGCGGATTGATTTTACAAGGTGCAATTCTTTTGCCTTGTGATTTCAGCCGCTATTTCCTCCTGTTTTTCTTATTACCTGCATTGTTATTTTGCCAACTAGTGTGCTCGTTTTCCAGGATTTCGGTGAAATTTTGCTTGGACGTAAATAACACCATCGCCGCTCTTAAAGCCTTCATTTGGTAGCGTGGAAGTGCCTGCGGCGACAATGCGGTGCTTTGCGTATTTGTGTGCCAATTATTACTTACACTGTCTGATGTATAGCTCCTTAGCTCTTTTCTGTTTTAGAAAAACCTAAATTGAACTTGACAACAGTGCATTCGAAAACATTTATACTTCTACGTCTTAAACCGTGACCCAGAACTAGATTTCCGGTACAAATTAGTTTCTCCTAAGACACCCATAGAGATTTTGGGGGATAATTTCTGTAACTTGAGTATGTTTTGTAAGACTATCCACAAGAAACATGAACTAAGTGCAAAGTGAGAAGACGTTAGGGACAAAACTAAAGATTGAAATCAAGGAAGGGGTGCTAAAATCGCAAATGAGGTGAAGGACCTCTTGTCCCCCCCCCTCCTCACACACACTTTATTGCTCGTTGGTTATACGTCATATATATCATTATTTTATATCACACTATCATTATTTTATATCACACATTCTGCTATAGTTTTGCATTTTTTTCCTATTGTGCGTGCTCCCAAATATCTGCAGCATGCTGTTCTTCTAGTGGACTAGAGAAGAGGCTGTCAGCTATATCGTTTGTCTGCGCTCACGGCAAAGTATGGTGACGTATAGAACGTCATAATTTATGTATGCACTGAGGTTCTTCTGAGGTCTACGACACAGGCGTTGGAATTGCTATAATAATTTTCATCTCGAGAGAAGCCAGTCCAGGGTTTATGTTACAATGTAATGTCTCGTTTTTCTGCGGAGATTTTGTTCCTTTACATACACTCCTGTTGAACTCTTCTCTATGGATGAAATCATTTTTGCAAACTTATCGCAGATGCCGAAGTGGTCTTCATGAAGCCGTCATCAGCTTCAGAGGCGGGCTCGTGCTCTCGCTCGCGCACCAGTAAGCCTGGCAGTCGCGGGTGTCTGTCCCGCTCTTGGCGGCTGGTCACTTTTCCGGCCTCCCTGCTACTGCGGCTGACAGTGCCGGACTGCCGGCGGTGGCCGCGCCTTTTCCCGCTCACTTTTGTCATGGCGGTCGTCTGGATAGGCCTGCTTTCGTACCTCTGCGCCTGGATGGTGACCGTCATCGGTACGGACACTTCAAATTCTCTGAGTTGATTTTCCAGGAATAGTGGTGCATCTTGGCAGAGTTACCGCAGTCGTTCAGCGTCCTTCGTAATGGCGAATATATGCTATTATACATTGTTGCTGTGCAACAGTGGCATGAAGAAGGTGGTGCAATCTTCATGTTACTTTGTAGCTCATCCCTGTCAGTCCAAAATGAAAGCGTATTTAGTGTTCGTTTTCACAGTATAAGTGTGAAACAGTGACAGCATGTACCTTACGGTGAAGTGATGCATTCTCCGACGTAAAGTGAGCAGACAACACTGGCAGCTTTATCGTCGGTAGGAGCAAGCACCGATGTCGACGCTGTAATGACGCCGAATCCCCGTCACTTCCCGGCAGGGTTCTATGACGTGGCGCTTGATTATTAGTATTTGCCAATGCCATCTAGTATGCCTATACTGCTTTATTTTCAGCGCTTCTCACTGTTGAAATCGTTTGTGTGTGCCAGGACCAAGCTGCGAATGGCTAAAACCGGTGCATAGGACGGAATGTTAGACATCTCTATCTGTGCATGACTTCCGCCTTCGGTTTCTTCTTGCTAGCTGTCTTATCTGTATACAACAGCTACACCGGATGTCATGGGATCGATTAAGTTTGATATTTATCTTAACTATCTGCAAATAAATCCAATAAATCGTGAATAAATCCAATAAAGTGTTCACTTTTAAGGTTTTTTTTTTGTGCCCCTGCTTGACACATTGCCATCATCACACCGTGACAGTGTATTATTGCAAAGTATGTTCATAGGTTCGCCTCTACTTTTTTTGCATCCAGGTTACACTCTTAACATACCAGACTCGGTGTCCGGATTAACTATCCTGGCTGCAGGGATCAGCGTACCCGAAATTATCACCACTGTCCTCATCGTAAAAATGGGTGAGCTCTGCGTAGCTTTTCTGTTCGAAGCAGTGCGATAATTACTTTCATATATCCCCGCCGGGGTGGCGCAGTGGTTACGGCGCTCTACTACTGTTCCCAAGGATGCGGGATCGAATCCCGGCCTCGGCGGCCGCTTTTCGATGGAGGCGAAAATCCAGGCGCCCGTGTGCTGTGCGTTGTCAGCGCACGTTAAGAACCCCAGGTAGTCAAAATTTCCGGAGTCCTCCACTACGGCATCTCTCATAGCCTGAGTCGCTTTGGGACGTTAAACCCCACAAACCAAACCATTCATTAATTTATTGTGTGGAAGCATCGAAAGATACATAGAATAATTCATATACTAGGGCTTAGGAGGTGTCATGTCCCAACGAGACTCATACTTTGAGAGACGCCGTAGTGGAAGGCTCCGGTAATTTAACCCCCTTTGGGTTTTTTTTTTCGTGCAGTTGTACCACACAGTGCACAGGAGCCTTTTTTGTTTCACCACGTCCCTGCAGGGTCAGCAGTCAAGCGCCAACTACCCAGCCACCACGGCGGGGCCTATAGTATTGATGCTGCTTTATCAGCCATAACTCTAAAAGACCGGCAGTCTTTCTGTTTGCTCAGAGGCTTGAACTTCACCCTTTGTGAAAGCACCAGTAGGACAGTGCAGGTTCAACCTTGCTCTTCGCGTCAGGCTCAGACAAAGCACAGTGAAAGGCGTTTTCAAGGGTCATTTTAAATACACCACTGCAGTGGTGTAGCCAGAAGCATTTTTCAGGGGGTGTTATACGCCACCAGGGAAAAAAAAAAGATGCGAGAAAAATCCTGAAAGAAAGGGGGAGCAGGGAGAATGCAGCGCTCAGAAAATTTCGGGAGGGGGTGTTCTGACACTGAAGCACCCCCCTGATTACGCCCCTGCACCACAGAACAGGAATTGTCCTTTGCCTCGCTCCATACCTTTTGGGACTGCTGATGCCGAGGTTAAAGTGAATCGAGAGTGCTCTTTAATTATGGCGTTTTGTGCCCAGGTTGCGGCAACATGGCCTTCAGTAACCTTATCGGCAGCAACATCTTCGACATCCTGTTCTGTTTGGGCCTACCCTGGCTGATCAAAACCTTGTCCAACAGCGGCGGTCAGCTGCACATCAACAGCGGCGCACTCACGTACACGACACTTACACTTCTGGGCACTACCGTGCTCATGCTAGTCACGCTGTGTGTGGCCAAGTGGCGCCTCAACTGGCGCGTAGGCCTAGTCTGCCTTGCACTGTACGTCGCCTTTCTGACGCTAGCTTGCTGCTACGAGCTCAACTACTTCGGACATTTCAACCCTCCCACATGCAAGGAGTGAGACCAATGTGTGTACAGAATCAACCTTTCCTCATGTAAAGAAGACCAATTTCCATGTACAGACATGTTCGTTATGTGCGCCTTGCACACGTTTACTGTGATGCTTTAAAATGTGTGTGGATCGTACTTTTGTATTCTAGACAAGTGCAGGTGTGAACAGAAAGTTGTTGGTCCCCTTGCTACCGTGGAACAGCGGCAGCCTCTTATGAACCAGTGTGACCTGGTGCGGCTACGAAGATCTGCCAAGAAGGCAGTGTTGACTCGCTATGTCTACCAAGTACATTGGAGACAGAAGCACCAGCGTTTACTGAATGTACGTTAATGTGCATGATATCGATGCTGCGGCTAAGTTCTCCGAATGGATATGAACACTTAACTGTGTGAGACCCATTATGTGTGATCGCGCGGTATTTTTACATCATCGGCTTTAGAGCCGGACACTATATAAAGCTTGCAACAAATGAACTGCAAACCATGCGGTACTGCTTGTGCGTATACTGTGTTGTTACAAACGTTTTCGTCATGATATGATCCTACGTGCAGTAAGTTTTACGGAAATTCACTGCTTGTTGTCAGTGTGACGGAGGAAGGGGAGGAGGCTTATCTTATATTTAACTTGGTTGGCTGCAGCCACGATACAGTGGGCAGAGCTGTAGTGAACTTTTCTAACGGTTTGAAGCATCAGACTAGAGGTGAGTTTATATTAAGTGTTACAAACAATGGTTCCGTTGACAGCTGTCCATTACTGGTATAGCTTCAAAGGCGCAGTGTTTTACCAATATTGAATAAGTTTTCTTCAATTCTCTTTCTTGGACTTGTGCGTGATGATATGCAGCTTCGCTTAAAAACCGCTGAAAACAAATTCAGCAAGCCAATACCAATTCGCCGAACTTAATGCGTTAAAGAAAATAAAAAATTAAGATTTTTTTTTTGCCGATGATTGCGACTGAACTTTCCGCAAACTATTTGTAACTAACACAGTGCCGGAGGGCTGGTATTTTGTAGTTGGAGTCTTTGTGTTTTACAGAAGGGGTGGTCAAAACGAGCGGTCTGTATTTAACCTACAAAAAGGGGTTTGTATTGCGTAGGTCTTGGGATGAAATAAATTGCGATTTCCAGGGTGCGCAAAGCTGAATTTGGCCCTAACAAACCAGGAGCCGTATTCTTAAGGATCCACTATCGATTACCTATTTAGGATTCATTTAGTTATCTTAGGTTAGATGCTCGAGCTTGGTGACGTAGTTGCGGCTTTGAAGTGTCCCTGGGGAGTCAAAAGACCTTTGGCTAATTGCAGACCAACCTGGAAGGAAACAAAATTTTCTAGCACTAGCGGAAGTTGTAGTTTAAGAATAATATGCTATACAGTGAAAGTGCTTTCGGAGAAAATCTTCTTTTAAACGATGTGCTTTGCGCTGTGGGATAAAGCAATATTTTGAGAGCCTATGTGACTTATTGTAATGTCTGTGGTGCACTTAGGTGGTTCCCACAGTTATTCGCTACTGCAACCTGTGGAGGGGTACTTGATCGATGCATTGAGTGAATATTGCGAAATATGCACACAACGTAAAGAACACGTGAAGCGCAATACACTTCGCTACGCCTTGGGTGTATATTCGTTGGTTCTTGATTTTCTGGTTGTTCACCTGGATGTATCAACCACTAATCAACCTGTATTTCAATATTAGCAGAGTTTATGTTTTTGTCATGTCTGTTGATAAACTTATTTTTCTACAGCTCATTTCTCAGTTTTCTCGGGAGAAACGTAGCATAATATCCACTGGCCTTTATTAGCTTAGCACTGCCATGCAAAGCGTCTTGTTTGGGGCATAAGTACTTTCTGCATTCCTAACTTTACTGGACTCTAAACCTTGTTTGTAAAATGCCAGACGATTCTTCTTTAGCGTTACACGTGGCGACAACCAAACGGTTACGATGCATTTTTTCATTGTTCTGTTTTTGATTTTTCATTGTTGTTTTGATATGAACAATTATGTTCAAGTGTCGTCCGAAGGTGCGACGATGTCTAGAATTGCGTCTGACGGCGGTTTTGTCATGTTCAAGTACCTTTTGATGGCGCGACAAAGGGCCACTGAAGCACCGTCCCAAGGTGACCAAGCTACTCCTTTGGCTTGGCCAGACTGCAGCAGTGTCGGCCGGCCTTATATCTTTCAGCGGCGCGAGCGGGATGGTTTCATCCCACAGGCAAACTTGCACGCAGGGCTTCATATGCATTTGAGCCATTTGCTTAGCCGTCAGATGAAGTCTTGAACTCATCAAAATGGCTTCGATAATAGAGCCCCACTCTCATCCTTTCGGGCTGCGCTGACGTTTATTGGCTTCCTAACGAAGCAAAAGACGATGTGGGGTAATATCCAGGTGCAGAAAGTGGGATGAAAGGGAGAAGGCAGAAGTGTAGCAAATAAAACATTCAAAACCTAGCATTTATGCTTCGCTATTTAATTTTCTCTTTTGTGTGCAGAATTTAAAAGACTATTTCGACCTGTAGCTATGGACTAGTTTAAGGCCCCAAACTTGCAAGCGCATGCGAGGGAAAATACGACGCGTCAAAAATATTAACCAATGTGCGATTACATAAGGTAAACTTCAGCATGACTACTCGCAGAATAGAAATCACTGTCAAAGGAAAAACATGATTACAAGACCAGTTATGACTTAGAAAATTTTGAGGATGATTACGATACTCCCTAATTCAAACATTTAGCGCAGCTATTTAGGCGTGTTTCTGATATATTGAAACATAAAATCTGAGATACTTGTATGTATATATGCGAAGTTGCAGAGCTCATACTAGAGAGAACCCAGCCTCAACTTTGGCTGCGCGACTGCAGCCCGCACGCCTCCCCTAGTAGGGAAATTCCGCGGCGCTCACCGGGCGCGAAGCCTTGGCTGACTGTGCAGCACTGGCTGCATGTTTTGGTTTATGGTTGTTTGGTTCATGGGGTTTGTTGTCCCAAAGCGACTCAGGCTATTAGAGACAGCGTAGTGGAGGGCTCCGAAAATTTCGACCACCTGGGGTTCTTTAACATACACCGATATCGCACAGCACACGGTCGCCTTGCTTTTCGCCTCCATCGAAAAGAGGCCACCGTGGCCGAGATTTGATCCCGCATCATTGGGCACAGTAGTCGAGCGCCTTAATTGCTGAACCACCAATGCGGGGCGCTCAGGATAGACGGAATGGCTGCATTGGCTGAATTGAATGATTTCTTTGAAAGTGTAGGAGGGAACCACGCTCTAATATCGAAGAGGGAATTATTTTTCGGAAATAAATCAGCAGGAACATCGAAGGGGTAGAATAAAGTGCCAACTGTGCAATGCACAAGGCGTAACGTTATAAGCCTCAAGGTGGTTAGTTCAGTTTTTACACTCCCGGCGTCGTGACTGTTACAGCTAAGCGAGCTCCACAATCTCACCGGGAGTTGTTTTGGAGCTCGTGTTCTGGAGCTGGCTTAGCTGCAACTGTCACGACACAAGGCGTAGCGAGCTCCAGAACCTCACAGGGAGTTGTTCTGGAGTTGCGTGAAGATCCAGAAACAGCAGAGCTGCCGAACGACGCTACAACGCGCATCTTAAAAGCCACAGCGCAGTCTGACACTAAGGTTTTGCCTCGCCGTCACACGGCTTTGAAAGGCTGGAAAAATAAAATCGCGCCGTATAACGGCATTTTAGACATGCCTTGTTTTGAATAAAAGCCGTTTTTCGCCTAAGCAAGCATGTCTTTTCATTCTTTCAGTACTTATATCGTTTTATTTAATACCGCTTCACCAGCGGCAAATTACTTTATGCTATTCACATGAATGAAAGGCGCGCCCATCAGGTTAAGGCTCAAACGAGTAATATTTAGTGAATTAATTTAACGACAATGGTTGACGCTTCATCGCGTACAATCGAGTACGGGCTCCTGGTCACCCATCGATATCGCACGCGATTTCTTTGTTTTCAGTACACATCGCGGATTGCTCCGCTATCGCTTATATACCATGAGCAGTCAATTTTCAGTATTTAAGTAATTTATAAATTTCTTACGAAGCGCAGGAGTTTGGTGCGTTATGTTTTTATAGCGAGTATTGAGGATCGCCAGATACTCTTGCTGCCTTGATATCTACATTGATGTTGTCATGGTTTCTGGCCGTCGAGAATTATTTTCAATGCTATTAGACAGGCAGCCCCGGGATATTGCGAGGTTGTCTAGCTAGAGTTTAAATGGTGAATACCTCAAGGAACCAGCCTGAGACGTTAATTACTGTCCTCCAAGAAGCTACAGCTTTTTTCTGTCTGCTGCCGGTTTACAATATTTTGTGGCGCCTAAGGTGTAATTTATCTATTTGTACCTAACAGTCCCCGAATAGTATTGGGGCAGGGGGTCAATGCGATAGAGAAGATTCTACAGAAATACCAGTGATGGATAAAGGTAGAAAGGACGTGGCACGAATCAAACGCAACAAAGGAATGAAAAGTTGTTATAAAGAGAAGTAAAACGTAAGAGTCAGCAGAAATAAGACGTGACGATGAGAAAATTGCAAACACAACTGCAACTAAAATAGTATAGGGCAATGTAAAACAATGTTTACAGTAATACTCACCAGTTAAATACATTTAAAGTTCATTTTGAACCTTTCTGGATCAGAAAAATATATTGTGGGGTGAAGATCATTCTAAAGCCTAATTTAGTTAGGTAATGCAGACGAAATCAATGATTGTTTTCTTCCATATATGTGGCTGGAGCAGAGATGATTTTATAAGCGTCATCAAAAGGGAAGGGTTGAATACCTATGTGGAAACAAACTGCGTGTACAGACGTACTTATGAAATAAACAGAAGTGAAATAAAACGGCAAATTTCTTGTAGTTTGATATCATTATGATATTTAGGCCAGGGGAGACTGGCTAGAGGCCATAAGCTTGAAATATACAGGGCAAGTCTGTTTTAAATTAACAGGAGCATTAAAACTTGGTATGTTCTATGGCGAGACCACAGTAAAGAAATAAATTCTGACAGCGGACGAAAAACGTTTGATGTGAGAGATTGTGATTTGTGCTAGTCTAGTTTTGCAAATTTCGGCGCATAAATCCTATTATCCTCGATATTTTAAACTATGGCGGCTCAATGCAATGCACTTCCATTGAGAGGCCGTCTCCAGACATTCGATATCGGCTCAAGAATCAGGATCCAGTTTTCTTCAAACACGCTAGTGCCACGCATAGCTAGGCATGGGTGCTCGAGTACTTTCAACCAACTTCACTGTTTTGGACATCATTTGTAATATATTTTAAGGATATTAAAGTAGAGAGTTTCATGCTCACAATTAAATAAACTGTGCCTGCTCTTACCAGGTAAGGTAATGGGCTACTTGATTTGGGCTCTGAAGATACATTTCAGGTTATGGCACTGCCTTTCATATTGATCGGGTGTTTAATTTTTAAATGCCTGAACTGGATGCATGTCAGACAACTGTCGACCAGAATTTGTCGCAACTGTTTCTGTGGCAGAATTTTTGTAATTGCCAAACCATTTGCCAATGCGTATATACCCCAGAATGATCTGCAGATAGCCGCTCACCATGGGGTATGATGCATATCAGCGCATGCTCGTCGATAATGAAATAGATACTTGGACAATGCTTCACAGGTTTGCGTGCATGTTTGCCTGACAACTTTCCGTTATCTTTTGGAGGAGAACGGAAGTGGTCGTTTTGTTGCTACGTTTTTCGTTTGTGCAGCGAATAATGCTATCTTATCACTACTTGCTTGTCTGTTCCACCGACTTTTCGTTCTTCGTAAGCTCGCTTAGATCAGAGGACATTAAGTGAAGGCCAGCAGGCCGCATTTCCACAGTACTGCAAACATGGCCGGTTCGCCGCGCTGGGGACACGAGATACAATGTAAAAATTTTGATGGCGAATTGTTCCTTGCTTCTTATTTGTGCTCAGAAAACGGACAGTACACCCGTAGGTAGAATCTTGGCCCGTGCCGCCTTCAACACAGGCATATGAAATATAATGCAAGTAGGTATTATGAGCTTCCATTTTCGCCATCATTAACTTATCTAAGAAATGTGTTATGGCAATTGCACCGCATAATTAACATTACCATTATTGCTTGGTAAACCTGACATTGACTAGCGCAGTAATTCAGAAGACGAATTGCAGAACAGGATTGAGGAGGCAGACAGGCAATGGAAAATGGTTATTGCAAAAATGATGTAGAACACTAAAGTAACGTTCGTAAGAGTAAAACGGAACAAATATTGCAAAAACGGGTCGACAACCGGACACATTGCAACACACAATGGTGAGCTAGATATGCATGTTGCTTATCAAACATTTAAACTTGCTCTGCAGTTATGGCATTGTTCGTGAATATATCGTATCGTAATTTTTGATTCTAGATTTTTATTCTTTGTTAAAAAATCGAGCGCTGCTGTCCCGCATGAGTCGGTATGTAAAGTATGCAAAATGTTTTTCTAAATATAGACGTTTTCAGTGTCGAGTAGAACGCTGTTTATCGCTTTTTTCCGGTGATACTACCGATTGCTTCACGAGGTAACGTAATGGATTCAATGCAAGTGTAGCTCTGGGAGCGAGGGAGTCACACAGGAGCATGGAATTAGAATGAGGCCCAAGAAAGGGATAATTCAAAACGGTATGAGGGGCATCTCTGTGCGGCAGGGGATATAGTCTGATGACGATGATGAGGCACCTGATGATGAGAAATCACCCCCCCCCCCCTCCCCCGGCTCCATCGGTTCTCGTTTTTGCCGAACCCCTTCCCATCTAAGTCTACGTCCACTTCTTCGGAGACTACTGAAATCTGTCTCGACACGTATGTCGATGTTTTCACTTCGCTTTGCCCACAACCGCACCGAATCGGTTGCATGCATGACTCTTACGTATATTTCAGCAACTGATTTCGATATCTTCTTGTCGTCTTCTTGTGTTGCTTAGTTTGCGAGGATTTTGTGTATCAGGCAAAAAAAAAAAAAAAAGAAATCCGCGATTATGCTGCAGGAGTGATCATTTGCATTGCAAATCGTGGAAAATTCTGAGCCAGGTTTCATTTGCCACGGTGCACACAGCCAAGGACCACTTTTATTTACCTGACACAAGACTTTTCTTAAGTGAAAAAGAGTGCTAAATTTTTTGCTATCTGCAGATATATTACTTATGCAGCGAGATAAGAGAGGCGACAGCAGCCTTTCCGACTGGCCCATGTCACCCTTACCTTTTGTAGAGCTACAAACACTTTGTGATACGGAATAGATTAGTTGGAAGGAAATTTTAGCATCGACGCTTCGCGCTCACTGCGTGCGCCGTCGTTTTGAGATCACTGCCACTCTATAGACTTACCCCAGAGCACTGTTCACTCCTGACGGTATGTATTTACAACCGCTTACGAGCACGAACTACTAAGAATCAATAGGTTCTCTCGTCGCAGAAGGAGGCTGGCTTGATTTAGCAAGCGTGTACTTAGTGGTTTACCGCTCGCGAGTATGAAAGTGTAATCATGTAAAATGCACATGGTTGTTTCATTCATAGACCGAAAAAAATGCAGGCATAGTGGCTCGAGGTCCCATATAACACTGGTGTTCCTTGCTCTGCAAGGATTTACGTCGTCAGTGAACTGACCGACTCCTAATGCGGGGACATTGCGATCGATTGTGCACAATTCAATGTTGGGGCAGCACTTGTCGCGTGCATTCTTCTCTCTGGTCACTTTGGAGACGCGGGAGGAAAACGTGATGTTTTCTGGAAGCAATGACAATCTGGAACATCTGTCTTATGTTCAACCAAATAAGCAGGCAACTTCATAGAGTGGTGTGTGTGAAGTGGCGTTGCACTAGAGTGACAGTGGCCGTGCTTGATGTATGCTTCGGCGAAAGGCAAGGTGATGGACAGTTCAAGCTATGGTCCCTCAGTACCTGTCCGCGGTGCTCATGTTGTAGCTCGCTATTTTCTAATGCTTTAGTTCATCACTACGAGCCGATGTTCTGATGTGAGCTGTTTTCATGATAAAGTGCATAGGCCTTTCATCCGCTGCTGTGCTTAATACTCGAGAGACTTACCCTGGAAATAAAGGCGATGGTAAAAATAGAAGGGGCTTGCGTGTTCGTACTCATCGCCTGCTGCTTTCCTCCAACTATAGCTTCCGTTCCTCTTCAAGCATGCGCTTGCTTACGCACTGGACTCTGCATGTCCGAGTAGTGAGCGCCAGATGATCAGGGGAAAGCTCTGAGTGGGGATAGCGTTGTCGCCTAGCGAGACAAGTAAAGCTCTAGCGCGTGAAGCTAAAATTCCTAGTTAAATAAGCCACCAGGCCTGTCATTTAACCCAACTAAGTGGAAAATTCTCTTAGTTTAATATACCACTTTTCCAGGGATACCAGAAACAGCCAAGTTTCTTCTTTGTAGTATTATCCACATGCTCTTCGCAGCGGTCAATGAATGGGGTATCTGGTTTTCAACAGTGAGCAAAACCTTATCGTTCATTGCCGAGTAAAAGTGCTGAGGGTATCGGTGCCTTCCTGTGGCAGTTTCATGTCTGCCTCGTGAACTTTTAGCAAGACCCTTCATTTTATGACAAGCTAAGCCACTCGCCAGGGCCGTCACAGCAAAAATAGACCACGAAATGCGCATACACGAAGGAAAACAAAAGCGCTGCCCCAGCCGATGACGGCAGCGAAGCGATATCTACGACAAAGTCCGAGACTGGACGGAGGGAAAGCGATCGCGCTCGCCTTCCCGCAGACAATGCGGACTTCTGTGTTCTCTCCGTGCCCGGCAAATCGTATGTGCAGCTTAGCGTGTGCGTGCGTGAGAGGGCAAACCGACGGACTGCACCCGGCTATCGCCTCTTCTCCGGCGATGACGCACTACTGGTCGCCGCTGCCATATCGTAGCAAGATCGGCGCATAGCCATCGCACAGACGCGCGCGCGGCTACACGGAATAACGGTGGCTGACGAAGGTAGTGCTTCTCAGCGTGGTGTACGCTTTAGAGGCACTTTCTGCGGCAGCGTTGCGTAGGCCTGCCCCCGAGGGCCGATCGCTGTGCGAAAGAGATCCTTTGGTGGTGTATGGCCAGACGTGAACAATGCCGGACATGAAGAATGCTGCGGCGTGGAGAGCGAGACCCGCTTCTCAAGGTCTGGACATCGGTGTCATGCCGCGGTTGAGTAATAGGCGACGGCGCCTGCTCTGGCTCCTTCCTGTTTTCGTGATCGTCCAGGTGGTGTTCTTTCAGCGAGGGCAAGATGCTTCCAACGCAGTGCACCGGGACGCCGGAGATCACCTAGTTTCGAGTAAGCCACCTTTCTATTTCTGCGCTATGCGGAGTACTGCTTAGCTTTGACTTAACCTTATTTCTTTGAAAGGTCTCTACTGATAAGCTCGGAACCGAAAATAAATATATGCATGGCAAGTTACGGTTAGTAGACTCATGGAAAGAGTGATCGGTTACGACAATATTTAAGCGTAATTAGATCTGTGCTCACAACTTTGTTTATTCTTGAAGTAAATGTGTGATGAGGTTTACCTGGAATGCTCACTTTTAGCAATATTTCATTGCCCTACTGCGTGTAAGTTCTGAGAGCACAAGAAGACAATCCTTTCATTTAAAAATTCGAAAGTATAACAGCATGCTGCTGTGGTAGTTCGCCCCTTTTTTTTCGCCTGCTGTTTCACATTGTGCTACCCAGCTGCAGGCTATGTGCCGCACAGCCACGCTGATGTAGCATTGTCGTGATTGACGCTACTTATCTTTCATTCAAACGCTCGCATTCTCGCGCTTAGTTATTTCCCAATGGACACTGCGAGTGCCATCGGAATCACATCGGAAGTTTGGTGTTCTCGCATGGCTGCGATTGAAGTGGCTAGTTTGGTGAAAAACGCTGACAAAGCATAAAGAATCTCTATGAGTACAAAGCATGCGACGTGAGGAGTAAGCCTTCATTTGCACCAGCAGCGCAAAGAAATGGGGAACTGTGATACTCTGGCTTATTAAGCTTGCGCGACTCGATTGTGGTCCGTGGCATGATAAGGATAGCCTGCACTGAATTATGGTATGTTATCTGGGAGAAGCAATTTCTCTGGATCGACTTTGGCTATCAGGTCGTTCTCTAGACTCTAGCAGACTAATCGGGGCTTGACGAAAGAATGATTCTTGATAAACCAGGCAGAGTTCAGTAGTTTGTTGTGGAGGACGCTGCTGAAGATAAACTGCTGCGCCTCTCGTGATAGTTGAATGAAACTCCAAACTTTGAAATGCAGAGCATATGAAGGAGGTAGCTGTGCAAAGAAATGCGTGTCAACATTAATAAAGAGAATGACCTTCCGCGTCTGCCTGGAAAGGCATGAGTACAACAGTACAAAACTATACAAGGGAAGAAGTTTAAGCCTGCTGAATACAAAGGTGTCTTTAGGACAGAGCAAAAAACTTTATTATGCTTAATATACATCGCAAAGTTAGTTAGCTGGACACGCACTAAAGAAGGATGGATGTATATTTGGGCGAGTTGGTAATAGCTCATAGGGGAGGAGGGGGGGGGGGTACAGCGCGAAGACATGAAGAACAAAGAGAAAACACAACAGACGAGCGCTGACTCGCAACTAAATTTTTTATTGTCAAGAAAGTGGATTTTTATACAAAAAGATCACATGACGTTAAAAAGAATGAAACCCTTGGACAGGCAATTTCAAGAGATGTCTTTTTCACTCATCAGCCACGTGGAAAGCAGTATCAAGAATAAAGTAAAACACACGTGCCCCCCCCCCCCCCTTCTCTGAAAAAAACAAAACAAAAAAACAGCTGGACATACTTAGAAACAGCAGTCTAGATGCGCACACTGTCGAAAGGAAGAAAGGGACTGAGTCGCAAGTGCTTCTAAGTTCGTCACTGGTGGAAGTGAGCGGGTTGAGTTCAGAGATTGTTTATTACCTTCGATTATCTCTTTCATTTCACTATGTAACCGAAGTTTGAATGAGCTGACTAACGCCCAAAGTGCCTTGAGGTATTAGGGCCAGTCGTCTTTAATCGGACGATTTAGTTCTGGGATGATGGGCTCGCAAAATGGAAAAATAGAGTAGTAGCCGCCAAGAAACATTTACAGGCCACACGATTACTGGCCAGAGGCATGTAACATATTCATGTTCATGGACGCACATGCTTTGTCGAGGGTGGCCCACAGTGCTGTGCGGCCAGAATTACTGGGCCCCACGATGAAGAAGCTGAGTAGGTTTTACTGTAAGGCCCTCGTTCTGAGACATTAGAATAAAATCTGTCTCAGGGTTTCATCGTGTGACCAAAAAGTCGTGCTTGCACTGAATCCGAATTAATAAATATCACGATCAGGCGGTGATCCATGCTGCAGTGAATGTATTAATACTTCCAGAAGCAAAGCTACAATATTTCTATCATTATTTTACGCTCAGGTATACGTGATGCATATCCCATTGATAGTAACGAGCACAACGTCATATGCGACCCTGAACGTATATTTTGGCAACATTTTAGCCACGTTTTCTAATATTTTGCTGTTCGCTGTTGCTGCTGCACATCTGCTCTTGTCCTGGGCATGATCTCACAGTTGGCGTCTATTGCCCATAAAATATTGTCCTGACATTCATCTTGTATGCTCCTGGCACTATCCGAAAGCCAACATGAATTAATCTGCACTATTTTATTAGGACTCAATGGACACAGAATTGACGATCGTAAAAACTTTGCCAAATTTGTAGGTGGCAGCGGGTTTGTCCAGGAACAAAAAGCGAAACATTTGCTCAGTTGAAGATACTCTGAGTGCCTACTGGGGCACACAAAAGAATTTCCGAGCTCAACAAAGACGACAGGCTTACCATGAGGAAGTCTGACCACGCCGTCTTTTTGCAACCACTTAACAGATCTTTGGCAAATTAGAAGCACATTGGTATCTTCTTAGAACTTTCTTGGTAGAACCTTGATATTATTGTAAAACTTTGATATTATAAAACAACTTTGACAGTACACTATATAATACGAACTATGGTTAACGACATCCCAAAAATAGGGAAAAACCGGAGTGCAATCCAGAAAGAGCACGAAAAGAAATCAGAATAAATCAAGGCGCGCGGCAGATCGCTGCAATTTTAAAATAACTACGACTGATGGTATCATGGAACTGATTATTATTTTTAACAACGGACAGGAAGGTTGAAATCTCTTCCATTGGAGTAAAACCAAAGTTTCGGCAAAAACACTTTGCTCAAAGAAGAACAATACATTTAGCATATATTTTTATGTTTGCAAATGGTTTTCACGTTGTGTTTCATACGGAGAGGATAACGCGTGAAAAAAAAAAAAAAACGGATACCACGTGCGATTCTGCTGATTTTAGGGGTGTTACTGACGCAGCAGGTGGCAATGTCAATGACATGGCCCGAGTGTATGTGCGAAAATAACAGCCGTTATCATCGTTCGAGAGCGAGATCACAGAAATGGTCTCACTGACAGAACGCATGTTTCTAGGAACCACTCCGCGTTCAGGAAGTGGGCGATTCAATCCCTAGTGCTCCCGGGTACCTACCGACCGTACAATAGGTATACAAGCTTGTCTCTGTCTTGGTGCCTCTGTTATCGGGTGTGAGATGCTTGAAAAAGAATGTCCCCCCCCTCCCCCCTTTCCTTGAATAGGTGGTGAGCACCGCATGCCATGATGCGCTGTATTAGAAGCTGAATAGCGAAACAAAATCTTTTATATTCATCAACAACTTTCCAGAAGTGGAAAATGGCAGAATATTCGTACATCAGAGCGAATTTTTATTAAAGATTCAGAAACTTGCTATCACAGAAAGCCGTTTCGCCCACGATAAGTGGTTCAAATATTTGATAATTGTAATGAATGGATGAAAATAGGTTAGTTCAAGTTCGTAAACACTAAAGTTCGTGCAAACCTAACGTGACCGATATCTACGCAAAATTACTACCGACTATGTTCGATGCATTAGAATAAAACGATTTCGAAAGATCTTTCTATTGAGTATATATGTAAACTACAAACATTCCCAAAGTAGTTGAACAAACGCAATAGGGTGTCCATTTTCTAATTTACTAAATAATACAGATAACCAAGAATAGGTCGTGAATAGAGAACAGTACTCGGGCGTTTACGCAAGAATTTGAACAGAGCGCAGGCGAGGAAAAGTTGGGGCATGTAGACGAGAAGAAAATGTTCTAACGTTATAGCTGAGGCCATTTTTTGTTGCAGTGAGAAGAATAAATACGCAAAAAAGGTAAGCTAATAACTCTGCTTCAATTTTTAGGTATGCCGGAAATTACGTCAGATGATAGCACCGAGCAGGAAGAGGGTGTAAGCAACTTGAGTGATTTTCTGGGTGTTATTTGCTGCCGTGTTGCGAAAGTTTTAGTAAACGTTAGGGGCCGTCGCCATTCGTGTAAGGCTTGTCTATCTTAAAGTGGCATTTCTTTGATTTTAAATCAAACAGCATGAACTCTTACGGCTCTTGGTTACGTGCGACTGGCTGGGCAGGAAGCACTGCGTTTGACATATGAATTGATAAATTATTTTTTAAATGGCTGTTGGAACCATAAGGGCTTTATTAAGCTGGAGCAGGAGGCAGCGATTTCTGAGTGAAATTTTATATCACCTCCTTGCCTAGCAGACTTATATTACCGATGTAGTCACTGAAAACGTACACAGGCATCTATGCCTTCGTAGGTGATGTGGCAAGTGTGGAAAAGCATGCTGCAAATTTACCTAAAGTACATATAAATTGTAGCCGACTATAGCACTGGCCTACGCTGTAATGTTCCACCTATACCTTCCATCCCAAAACACATGATCTTTTATCATTAGTCCTAAAATGAAATGCAGAAGTCGCCTACATATATAATCATGCGGATTACTCTGATTTATTGTTTAGGTACTGAACAGAGCAAGTACCACCGCAATAAACACAAGGACTGCACTTTGCGATACCTATGCGTGCTTGAAGTGCCTCTAGCCGTGTTTATATCAGTCGCACGTAAGCTGTTGAGTAAAACGTAAAACGTGTATCAATCCTTAATTCCTGATTATGAAGTCAGAATGTATAAATGTTGCAGTCACATGATTTCCAAACGGCTAGAAAATGCGCGAGTGAAGAAAGTTTATAAAATTATCACGAACTTGTTCCATGCGACTGACAAAGACAATGATGCTACTTGTTGCACTCCCAGGATTTAGAAAACAAAAATGAACTACACCACGCACATGCCAGCTTTTGAAACAGTTTTGTCACAACGTACTCATGCCAGTACGAAATTCAGGAACACTGAATAACCAAATGGTGAATTTGCACGGTGAGGGAATGTCGGGCCCTGCAAGTATTAAAGGGCCTCCCTGTGTTTGAGAGAAAAGTTAGTGTTTTGTTGTGTTTGCTGTCAGGGACAGCTGCGCATCGACGCCACAGGCTACCGAGTTCTGTCGGTGGCTGTGAGGTGTCAGCGTAGCTTTTATGCCATACTTTTTTTTTTTGCGAAGTTTATTGCCTCAGGGCATAAAAGGAATGTTATGATGGATGAAGGGTGTGGTCAAATAAATGAAAAAAGGTTGGCTGATGCAATGAAATCGCGGAGTGAACGATGATGCGGTCCCAGTGTCCAAACAGCATATGACTGCGGATTATGGGGGGAGAGGCCAGCTGCCACCAGGTGCCGGATCCGCGTTAGCTTCAACGCTGGACAATCCCACTGTAGGTGATGGATGTCAGCTTCTATATTTCTTGACTTGCAGATGGGGCACCCAGGGTGTGGATATAAATACCGAAATTGTGGCCACTTTCGGATCACTGCTGGTGTTAGGGCCACCCCAACTCTAATCCTCCGAAGCGCCACCTCCTCTGCACGGGTTAGACCGCGGGGGAGGCTTACCGTACACGGAGGTATAAGAGCACGTGTACGGCGCCGGAGGTGCTCCTTTCTTGTTAAAAGCAGGGTGGCATTGTCCAATTTTATCAGGTTTGGCGATGTCGATGTTGAGTTTGAAAGGCGGGTCGCAGAATCTACTTGGCTTTGAGCACTTAAAAGGTCACGCGGGGTCCATTCAATACGAATTGAATTTGGTATGCGAGCCGCTAGACTGTGTGTGTGTATGCCATACTTCGACGCAGCAAGGAAGCAGCGCCAATATGCTGAAGTGTTTTCTGCTAAAAAACAGTGAATGCAGTATCAGATAATACGGAAACGTGCTGTAACCTCGTGTTCTTAACTGATCCAATAAAGACCATACACAGAATTTTAATTCGAACCTTTCCTGTCGACGTATGGGTAAACAAATGCGATATACTTGGAACATTGCTGATTATTTCTTAGAGCGCATTCAGTGCCCGAAAGCAGTTCTTATTTGACCGAACAGACAGAATTGCGCTAATGAGTTAAAAATTTTAATTAATAAAACTTCAGCACTTGAAATTACGCGCACATGCACTCAATAGTTGATGAGCGGTAGTTTACACTCTACGAAAATACTGTGAAGTGTAGGATGTAAGTACTTACAGAATTTTACCGATGAAACGGAGATGTTTCGGAGAAACATGAATGGTGAGCCTAGAGATACAATACTAAGGCAAATAATAACGAGAAACGTTCTTACTTAAGACAGCGTCATTACAACGTCGCCGAAATACCCGGTGTTCTGACTGCAATGCATACGGACAGCTAAAGCTTTCCACGTGCGCACCTTGGGCACACTAAGAACAGCAGTTGTTTCCAGCCTGAGTACATATTTCCTTATTCAAAGCGGCATTATCTAACATGTACCAGTGTTGTGGTACACGCGATAACGATTCTTACCATATACATTCTTTGGTGCCTCTCATCGCTACCCTTTCGCTTAGAATTTCGATAGCCAGTTTGGCTCATGGCGATAATTCTTGAAGTGTTCAGTGTTGAAATTTCTGATAATCGCATTGACGTCTGCGTGATACTGACACCCCCGCATAGGATCAACTATGAGATAGCGTTCGTAAATGAGACAAGGAAGATTACAGTGACGTAGACAGAGGCCAGCTTGAACCAGTTCCTTATCTTTGGCTTTGTGTTGTGGGCTGTGGCAGTGACGCCAGAAGAGGTGAGAGCTGTGCATTGTTTTCGAAGCTGGACTTTTCACGGCTTATCTCCAGAGTGGCGGGAAGTTCGTAGGACAAAACACATTTTGTTTGTTTCTGGGGGTGTGTAAAGTTGGAGCTGTTTTAAAATAGCCCTTGCAAAGCCAGGGTATTGCTCTATACACACGCGCGCAGAGAGCGACTCTTCTTCCCTGGCCTATTTTTGCTCTAAAAATGCACACCCCCTCCCCTGCCCCCAGACGTAGCAAGCAATGAGGCAAAATAGATAACTACTCGGAATAACACGTTGTAACTTTGCAGTAGAGCTGCCAGCTATATAAATTCCAGAACCTGCAGGTTTCGCGAACGTGAGGTCATGCGCTTTAGTTGCGCTTTAGCAGGGCTCTAAAAAAAAGTCGCTTGCTAGAATGCTACACAGGTTTAGCCATCAAATACCCTACCACTTATTAAGTGAGAAGAGACATCCGTAGCACACTTCAGATATCGTTCTGTATGGGGATTCGTCTGTGAATTTGGAAGGGAAGGTGCACAGCATATGCGCAGTTCAAGACCAGTTTGCACATTTTGCGCAATACAAGCCTGTCTGTTTCATTGTAAAATGCAGATTGAAACGATTACGCAGAATGGCCGAGCAACTTACTCAACAAACTGGTTCACTGAACAATGCTGAAGGAAGCTATTGCAGTGTAAGTGTTGCAGCATTAATTAGACAAACTTCACGCCAAAGTATTTCCTCGATGCCATAGTTTCAATGAAAGTCTTGTTTAGTGAATAAGCGTTTGGAGTCTTGTTAGTTACGGAAATACATCTAATATGTTTCGTTTTGTCTGCATTAAATACAATTTGCCACTTGCCGCACCAAAAGTTCCCTTCATAAATGTTGGTCTGTAGAGCAGTGATGTCAGTAGGACTAGATATTATAGATAGTAGCTGCGGCCCGCTTTGACTGCCGAGGCGTTAGTGTCTGGGCAGACTTGCGTACTGGTTCGATACTGGCTCTCGTAAGGGACAGCGGCGGACGACGGTTTCTTGTGCCCGGGTGGCGCTTGGATGGGTAACAGTATGTACAATCGGCCACGTTTTTAAAGACATCACGCTAGCGGCGATTTCCAGGTTCAGAGGTGCCGAGGCGATGTAGACCGGAAATAGGGCGAGCATGCGAGCCAAGCACGCAAAACAAGTTAGATGGCCAAGTTTTAGCGAGAACGGTTGTTTCATGTTCAATCTGTTGCCCTTGATGTATGATGCCCTTACTTACCTATGTGCCATAAACACAACTCACGTTCAATCTACTTTGTAACTGCTACTTGGACTGGTGCGAGCGTGTGATGTTCCATATCTGACACTAGATACCAGCCATGCCTCGCCATGGTGGTGCAGTGGTTAGGGCTCTCAGTGTTCCCAAGGATGCGGGATCGCATCCCGGCCTCGGCGGCCGTTTTTCGATGGAGGCGAAAAGCAAGGCGCCCGTGTGCTGTGCGATGTAAGTGCACGTTAAAAAACTCCAAGTGGTCTACATTTCCGGAGCCCTCCACTACGGCGTCTTTCATAGCCTGAGTCGCTTTGGGACGTTAAACCACACAAACCAAACCTAATTAGAACCGGTTATGTTTGCGGGTAGCGCCTGCAACGCGTTGCTTTAACTGTAAGTCAATTCGCTGATCACGATGGCGTTCTGCGCATAGTTTTTGCAATAGCTATAACCGATTTGTTTTTGCGCACGCTAGGATATTTATTTTGCAAATTCATGCTCTTAGAACATAACACCCGCGTTATACGCTGCAGATTAAAGCTAGGTGCTCTCACCTTCTTGGGGCTCCGACACACAAAATCCGATAATGGGCAGGGCTTGACTCACATCAACCATAACAGCATATTAGACGGCGCGCGCTCCCGCCGTTACTTATAACCCCTCAAATACGAAGTTTGAGAGGTTTTACACTTATCCTCGGATGCTTTATCCTCTCCTTTCGGCTCAGCAGCGCCGGGCAGTCGCCGCTCGTGTGATACTTTAAAATAGTGGCCGACTGTAGACACTGGTTCCTACGAAGGGACTCATGACCAGTGCGCCATTGAATGAGATGATAAGGCGCAAGAATTCTTGCCACCTGTTAGGTCCTTACGGTAGTATTCACACACTGCTTGTAAGCCTGTGATCAAGTATGGGTTATTTAGTCGGAAGTATGGAGCTGCGTCCTCTGCTATAAAGGTGGTAGTAGATTTGATGGATGAAGTCGCAACAATATCTATCACTTGGCCGATTACGCTAATGTTAGCCTTGCGTTCGGGGTAGGAGCCGCGTTGAGCAGTGCACTTGTAATTTGCTCGATCTTTCCTTCGTTCAACGTGCTAGACGTGTGCCATGTTAACACGCTGGCGTTAAAGGCGCCGTACTGCATAAAACCCGACTTCGGCGTGGTCTGCGTCAGTGCTCACGGCGTTGTGAATTAAAACCACTGTATGGCTCTGGCCTTTGGTAGCTGGCAGGCGGCATGACCGCGGGCACCGATTGCTCGGCGAGTTGTTAGACGTCATGGGACCACGTGACGTGCTAGTAGCTGCCATGTAGGGCTAGTCCTGATAGATAAGAGGGTGAGATGGGAATCGAGTCCACCGACCCTTGGAACTTGTGCAAGACACGCTGCCCTTATGCCACGTGGGCACTCACTTGGTACGGCTTGAGCTGGGTTTTATATTGCCGCAATGTTATCGTACTGGTGCCGCCATGTGGCGAGCTCGGGAGACTGGCACGCGCTCGTCTTCTTCGCTCTCGGTGCTCGCCCGCCAGTCGGTTCCGTGCCTGATCTTGCCGGTGATTTTACTTAGTTCTAAGTAAACCTGCTGAACCAGTTTCACTGGCTTCTGTGACATTTTTGGTGGGGGTGCTCGGTACGCAACACGTCGCTGTACGTCATGATCTGTGGCGCAGGCGGCTGGGGTGACGGTACTGATGGCACTGCTTGGCGGAGCCCTTCGCGCACAATATCCGAGATGCCCCCAACACATGGATGTTGTTCGACAGAGGGCAGCTTTTGTAGCTCTTCGCGCACGATGCTTCGGATAAGTTCGCGAAGGGCTTCCCTTTCGTTTCCGGCCATTGGCAAGCGGAAGTCTACGGCAGCGATGTTCGTAGAGCGATCAAAATGTACAAATCGGTGATTCAAGGCACGCTCGATGCTTGTTGCTTCTTTCGTAAAATCGGCAACAGTACGTGGAGGGTCACGTACAAGGCCAACGAACAGCTGCTTCTTGACGCCTTGCATAAGGTGGCGCACCTTCTTTACCTCCGACATGGACGGATCTGCCCGGTTGAAAAGGCGAGCCATTTCTTCCACAAACATGGCGACGCTTTCATTAGGCCGCTGTGCTCGGGACTGTATAGAGCGAGTTCGGCTATCTCTTTTCTTGCATCGTTGCCGAATGTTGCGAGCAGCTGCTGCCGGAAATCCTGCCAGGTGGAAATGGTAGCCTCATGGTTTTCGAACCACATCTTGGCGGCGTCTTCTAGTGCGAAATAAATATTCTGCAATTTTCGCTCCTCGTCCCACGCATTAAACACAGCGACCCGGTCGTAGCTGGTCAGCCAGTCTTCAACGTCTTCGAACTTGTCGCCATGAAACGGCGTGGGCATACGTGAAGTATGGCAGATCAGCTGCTGGGCATTCACGGGAAGCTGAGTGGTGGTCTGAATTGCAGCTGTAGTCATCGTGGTTCGCGGTGGGGACACAAGAGGACCACACTCGGGTGCTAAGCCTCTCAAGCGACGGCTCGCCTTGTGCACAGGTGTCGTGTCCACGGTGTGTAGATGGGCGTAGGGGGAAGCCAGAGGCTCTTCGTACATGGGATCTACCCAGAAGCTCCACCAAAAATGCACTCAGATTCTGCGTAGACTATAGGAGGCTTAACAAAATTACGAAAAAGGACGTCTACACATTGCCTCGAATCGATGACTCGTTCGACCGACTTCGCCCCGCCCGATACTTTTCATCGCTCGATCTACGCAGTGGGTCCTGGCAGATCGAAGTCGATGAACGTGATCGAGAGAAAACCGCATTCATTACTCCTGCCGGACTGTACGAATTTAATGTGCTTCCCTTCGGTTTGTGTTCCGCTCCCGCAACCTTTCAAAGAATGATGGACACTGTCCTAGCCGGCCTGAAATGGCAGACGTGCCTCGTCTACCTTGACGACGTTGTCATTTCCTCTGCGACCTACGAAGAGCTACTCAAACGATTTACGGCCGTGCTAAATGCCATCCGCGTGGCCGGACTCTCACTAAAACCAGAAAAATACCACTTTGCATTCCAACAGCTCAAGTTCCTGGGTCACGTCTGGAGTGCTGAGGGAATTAGCCCTGATCCAGAGAAGACGGCTGCTGTAGCTGCTTTCCCGACCCCCACTGATAAAAGTTCCGTGCGTCGGTTTTTGAGCCTCTGTGCATATTACAGGAGATTTGTGCACGACTTCTCCCGAATAGCGGAACCATTGACTCGTGTAACAAAGGACGACCAGCCTTTCATCTGGGCCGACGAGCAGCAAAGGGCCTTCGAAGAGCTTCGCAAGCGCCTTCAAAAACGCCCGTGCTTGGCCACTTCGACGAGGAGGTCGACACAGAATTGCATACAGACGCCAGTAACGTTGGCCTCGGTGCAGTTCTCGTTCAGTGGCAAGAAGGCGTTGAGCGGGTGATTGCTTACGCCAGCCGCACCCTGTCTCGTTCCGAAGCGAATTATTCTACTACCGAAAAGGAGTGCCTTGCAGTTGTGTGGGCGGTAACAAAATTTCGGCCGTATTTGTATGGTCGGCCGTTTAGAGTGGTCAGCGACCACCACTCACTCTGTTGGTTAGCGAACCTTAAATATCCTTCAGGCAGGTTAGTCCGCTGGAGTCTCCGCTTACAGAAGTTCGACGTCACTATTGTGTACAAGTCCGGCAAGAAATACAGTCACGCTGACTGCCTATCCCGAGACCCTATCCCGTGTTCTTCAAGTGAAACAGATGACTCCGTCTTTCTCGGCGCTCTCTCGACGCCAGATCTCGCTCAACAGCAGCGAGACGACACCGAATCGCGGCCCCTCATCGATTACCTCGAAGGAACCGCCTCATCGCCGCCTCGCCTTTTCACGCGCGGCCTGTCGTCGTTCTGCTTGTGTGACGGCGTCCTCTACAAGAAAAACTACGCCTCCACAGACATTCAGTATCTGCTGGTTGTCCCAATGCTGCTCCGTACCGACGTTTTGCAGGCATGCCACGATGAGCTTTCTGCCGGACATCTCGGTTTTTCGCGCACCTTGGCACAAGTACGACAAAAGTACTACTGGCCCAAGCTTGCCGCTATGGTTCAGCGCTATGTTAGGACGTGCCGTGATTGCCAACGTCGGAAGATCATCATCATCATCATCATCAGCCTGATTATACCCACTGCAGGGCGAAGGCCTCTCCCATATTTCTCCACTTAACCCGGTTCTGTGCTAGCTGCATCCACTTGACCCCTGCGAACTTCTTAATCTCATCCGCCCACCTAACTTTCTGTCTCCCCCTGCTACGCTTTCCTTCCCTTGGAATCCAGTTTGTTACCCTCAGCGACCATCGGTTATCCTCTCTTCGCACTACATGTCCTGCCCATGTCCATTTCTTCTTTTTAATTTCCACTAGAATGTCATTAACTTGAGTTATTTCTCTGACCCACTCTGCACGCTTTCTATCTCTTAATGTTACCCCTACCATTTTTCGTTCCATAGCCCTCTGGGTTGTCCTCAACTTAAGTAGAACTCTCTTGGTTAGCCTCCACGTTTCAGCCCCATAGGTGAGTACAGGCAAGATGCAACTGTTGTACACTTTCCTCTTGAGCGATACCGGTAAGCTGCTAGTCATAATCTGCGAGTGCTTGCCAAATGCGCTCCATCCCAATCTTATTCTTCTTGATATTTCCTTTTCATGGTCTGGATCTGCGGTTACTACCTGTCCTAAGTAGACATATTCGCCTACTATTTCCAGTATTTCGCTACCTAATGTAAACTGCTGTTCCTTCCCGAGGCTGTTGAACATTACCTTAGTCTTCTGCATATTGATTTTCAAGCCTACCATTCTACTTTTTCTGTCTAGGTCATCAATCATTATTTGCAGTTCATCCCCCGAGTTGCTTAGCAAGGCAATGTCATCAGCAAATCGCAGATTACTGAGGTATTCTCCATCTACCCTTATCCCTAACTGCTCCCATTCCAAGTCTCTGAATACTTCCTCTAAACAAGCTGTGAATAGTACTGGGGAGATTGTGTCTCCTTGCCTAACACCTTTCTTTATGGGAATTTTATTGCTTTCTTTATGTAGAACTATGGTTGCTGTGCAGCCACTATATATATCTTCCAGCACTTTCACGTACGGCTCATCTACCCCCTGATTTCGCAATGCCTGCATCACCGCCGAGGTTTCAACTGAGTCAAATGCTTTTTCGTAATCAATGAATGCTATGTATAAGGGCTGGTTATATTCCGAGCATTTTTCTATCACCTGATTGATGGTATGGATATGATCGATAGTAGAGTACCGTTTCCGAAACCCTGCTTGATCCTTTGCTTGATTGCAGTCTAAGGTTGTCCTGATTCTATTGGCGATTACCTTAGTAAATACCTTATACGTAACAGACAGTAAGCTGATTGGTCTGTAATTTTTAAGGTCCTTAGAGTCCCCTTTCTTGTGAATGAGGATAATGTTTGCATTCTTCCATGCTTCCGGTACCGTCGATGACACCAGGCACTGCGTATACAGGGTGGCCAGTTTTTCTAGCACGATATCCCCCCCGTCCTTCAGCAAATCTGCAGTTATCTGATCCTCTCCAGCTGATTTCCCCCTTTTCATAGTTTCTAGTGCTTTCTTGACCTCGTCCTTCGTCACTGGTGGAACGTCTGACTGTTTTTCCCTACCGCCAATCTCACTACGGTAATGACTGCTTTGGCTACTGTAGAGATCTGTATAGAACTCCTCGGCTACTTTGACTATCTTGTCCATATTAGTGATGACGTTGCCCGCCTTGTCCCTTATCGCATACATCTGGTTTTTGCCTATGCCCAATTTCTTCTTTACCGCTTTAAGGCTTCCCCCGTTCTTTACAGCATGCTCAATTTTCTCCATGTTATACTTCCTTATATCGGCCACCTTGCGCTTATTGATTAGCTTTGATATCTCGGCCAATTCGATCTGGTCTGTTGGATTGGAAGCTTTCATACTCTGCCGTTTCTTAATCAAATCTTTCGTCTCCTTAGACAGCTTACCGGTATCCTCTTTAACTATCCTACCGCCTACTTCTACTGCGCACTCAGTAATGATATCTCTGAAATTATTGTTCATTGCCTCTAGGGTAATGTCGCCATCCTCAGTTAGAGCTGAAAACCTATTCTGTAGCGAGATTCTGAACTCTTCTGCCCTCCCCCTCACCGCTAATTCGTTGATGGGTTTCTTTCTTACTAATCTATTGCGTTCCTTCTTCAGATTTAGGCTAATTCGGGACCTCACCATCCTATGGTCACTACATCGAACTTTCCCGATTACCTCTACATCCTGCACAATGGCGGGGGTTGAACACATTATGAAGTCGATTTCATTTTTAGTCTCTCCGTTAGGACTTTTCCATGTCCATTTCCGGTTCTTCCGTTTGCTGAAGAAGGTATTCATGATTCGTAAGTTATTGCGCTCTGCAAACTCAACTAGTAACTCCCCCCTGCTATTCCTAGAACCAATGCCATAGTCACCTACTGCCTTGTCTCCTGCCTGTTTGTTCCCTACCTTGGCATTGAAGTCGCCCATTAGTACAGTATACTGCGTCTTTACTTTTCGCATTGCCGATTCTACATCTTCATAGAAGCTTTCAACTGCCTGGTCATCATAACTACATGTAGGTGCATAGGCCTGTACAACCTTCAGTTTATACCGCTTATTAAGCCTAATTACGATGCCTGCAACCCTCTCATTAATGCTATAGAATTCATCTATATTACCCGCTATATACTTATTGACAAGAAAACCTACCCCTAGTTGTCGCCTCTCTGGTAAACCTCGATAACACAGTACATGCCCATCCTTCAATACAGTATATGCCTCATTCGGCCTCCTAACCTCACTAAGCCCTATGACATCCCATTTCATGCCCTCTAGTTCCTCTAACAGCACTGCTAAACTAGCTTCACTAGCAAGGGTTCTAGCATTAAACGTTGCCAGGGTCAGTTTCCAATGGCGGCCTGTCCAGCGGAGCCAGGCTTTCTTAGCACCCCCTGCTGCGTCACAGGTCTGACCGCCGCCGTGGTCAGTTGTTCCGCAGCCGCTGGTGACTGAGGGCCGGGGTTTTATGGAGCTTATCATAGGAGGTTGTGGCCAATTACTGCACCAGGGTGGCCAACTCCTGTTCTGGTGAGGGAGTGCGTTGCCGGAGGTGTTCACCGGCATCAGGTCGCACCCCAAACCTGTATATGCAATTCCATCGACACGCGGATATTTTTTTTTTTTTTTTGTCATCCGGTGGAGAATTGCGCGGCACCGGGATTTGAACCCCGGTCCTCTTGCATGCGAGGCGGATGTTCTACCGCTACGCCACCGCAACCCGTCGGAAGATACCACCTGTCAAGCCGGCCGACCTGCTGCAGCCTATTGTTCCTTCGCGAGTACCTTTTCACCAAGTAGGTATGGACTTGCTCGGGCCATTTCCTACGTCATCATTGGGCAACAGGTACATTATAGTCGCCACAGATTATCTAACCCGCTATTGTGAGACGAAAGCTCTTTCCAGCGGCACGTCTACTGATGCTGCGAACTTTTTCATCTTCAATCTGGTCTTTCGGCACGGTGCCCCTGCGATCGTTTTAACTGACAGAGGCACGGCATTTACTTCAGATCTAACCCAGGAAGTGATGCGGCTCAGTGGCACTTGTCATCGCAGAACAACAGCTTACCACCCTCAGACGAATGGCCTTACTGAGCGACTCAATAAGACCATCGCCGATATGCTTTCTATGTACGTCAACGAAGATCATAAGAACTGGGACCAGATACTACCGTATGCAACATTTGCTTATAACACCGCCGTCCAGGAAACGACCCGCTTTACACCGTTTCGTTTGGTGTACGGTCGCGAAGCTATCACCATGCTGGATGCAATGCTACTGCCAGATGTTGCCCACCCATCGATTGCCGGTGCCGACCAATTCGTCCAGCATGCCGAGGCCGCTCGCCAGCTGGCTAGACTGAGAGTCCGGACACAACAAGGTAAAGATGCTCGACGGTATAACCTTCGTCACAGGGCGGTAATTTACAACCCTGGCGATCAGGTTTGGGTGTGGACACCTGTTCGCCAGCGGGGTCGCTCCGAGAAGCTTCTGCGCCGCTACTTCGGCCCGTACGAAGTACAACGCAAACTCAGCGACGTCACCTACGAAGTGATCCCGCAAGGAACTGTTCGCTCATCATGACGGCAAGCACAATCGGAAGTCGTACATGTCGCCAGGATGAAGCCCTTCTACTCCCGCTAGGTCAAGCTACATGTGTTTTTTTTTTTCTTTGCTTCCTTTAACTACTTGATGTGAACGCGCATCCTCGCCGACTACGGTTATCCTCGACCTCGTCACTCGGCATCGGGACGATGCCTTTTCCACCGGGAGGGGCAATGCCGCAATGTTATCGTACTGGCGCCGCCATGTGGCGAGCTCGGGAGACTGGCACGCGCTCGTCTTCTTCGCTCTCGGTGCTCGCCCGCCAGTCGGTTCCGTGCCTGATCTTGCCACTGCTTTTACTTAGTTCTAAGTAAACCTGCTGAACCAGTTTCACTGGCTTCTGTGACAATATTTGCTGTTTGGTTTTTAACGTAATGAGGCAGCTGCCGATTGTATGCAAATGAGCATGTATTTGGTAATGGAGAACAAATACGGCATTATTAATTAAGCGAATAGCAAACGCATACATGATAACGAGGATCTGCAAGGGGAGCCGCAGACAGTAGCCATTAACACCGCAACCTCACAACCAGTTCTTTTTGAGTAGCGAAAATTCACTACGCTACCCTGGATCATATCGCCGCTGCCTGAAGGAGCGCAAACTCGGGCCTCTCCTTTCAGTGGGAGGGTGAAATTAGAATCAGCCTGCCAAACATTTGAATGCACGTTATCCCTATGCCGCGCAGGTCGGTTCACAGGGCTTGGTGGCTTTATATGTGGACTGGTAGCCTACGCTATCTCGTCACACCGTTAACGTTGGAGCTTAAGTGCGAACCATAATTTTGTAGCGAAAGGTACACCGCGCTGCCCTTGAGCATTTCGCCGGTGCCTGAAAGAGCATCCTGTTGCCTAGCAACCGGTTTCGCCGCTGTCGCAAAGGAACAACGACAAGAAGTGAAAGAAACCGCTGGTGATAACAGCAGCAACTCTGTCGTAGTGGTAGAGACGAACAACAACAGCCAGTTGCTAGGACAGAAGTTCTTTCGAACGTTGTAATGGCGCTTTGCATTTCATATTCTTTCTCCTTAAAATAATCATAGGACTAATTTTTGTCAGTATCAACTACAAAACATTTTTCCACGCAGGGGGAGAAAATATCCCCTACGTTTACCGTGGACTCGTAGATTGTTGGCTTCTTTAATTGTATCATAACGAGTCCCTAATTTCCCCTTCAGTTTTCTGCTTAACGGTGTGCCCTAGAGTTCGACGTAGAGGCGATGTCATACCAATGGAAGACTTCTACAGCAGGATGAGAATGGTCATCGAGAGGCATGGTGTGCTCATATGGAAAGTGATGCACCGTGCCATGGACCGAGAAGCGAAACCGTAGCAAATTTCGCGCTGCCTGAGAAAGAGTGACAGCGCGCATGCGTCAATACCAGTTTTCGCCACAGGTGCGCCGCTATCTCCGCTCGCTACAGAGGAGGAGGAGGAGGGTAGCGGTATCCTAGCAGATGAGCGCGCCGGCGCTGAGGTAAGGGTAGTCTACATATTGTGCATGCGCACGCCGCCGAGGAGAGCTGACCGGCTGAAGCAGGAAAGCGCCTGCCGGCATCGCATTCTCACGGCATAAAAGTAAATTCGGCTTAGAACGCCAGTAAAATTTGATGCGTTCAACGGAACGCTAGTTGTATTCGATGCAACGCTCTGCCACCCGCAGCCAAAGCTTTCGCTCCACATTCGGTTCAGCAACGTTGAAAACATCTAACTATTCTTTTTTTTTTAAATGGGTGCAATTTTTAGATGGCTCTTGAAGTGTTCTCGAGAAGTTTTGGTGGCCTATGAATAGGGGATATTTCATTCGTTGCAGAAGGTCATCAATTTGGTGTTGCTAAGCAGGCTTGTAGTATAGCTCGCTGGCCGTATTATGAAGCTGTAGGGTGAGGAGCTTGTCGATGGATGTGATAAGGTTAGGACAAGGACTTTGTGAATCAGAAGTTGTTCTAGCACTCGACATGTTCAGGATTTAAAAATTATGGGGGACACTTGAGCTCCGCTTTTAAGTATATGACGCGATAGCGTTGGCGACAACCCGACATATAAAGCCCCTCTTTTACGAAACCATAATAACACGCCTGCGTGGCCAAGAAGCAGCGTGCTTAACTCAGAATTCAAGAGCACTGGAAGGTCGACGCTCTTCCCACCTCAAATTAGCAACTCGAGTTCGCCTCCTCTCCTTTTTCTGGTATCACTTGGTGTCGTTGTGTCGCACAAATCGCCGAAGAGTCAATGCTAGGTTATGTCGGCTGCCAGCTACCACGTGTCAGCACCATGCCCACACACGTGATTTTTCGCTAACAATGCCAACGCTGGCGCTGGAGTTTCAGGGTAACGGGACCTTTAACGCTAATGAATTAATTTGGGGAGGAGTTAGTTCGTGACGAGCGCCCGAACCAGCAGGGTAAAGCAACCATATTTGAGTTTCAGACGTCTGTGCGACAGTCGGGCATATCTGAAGGATTTGCTCAGTGTCATGATTCAGATGATGCAAAATCTGGATAGTGCTGTCGCCTTGCTTTATGTGGGAGCCACGGATTCATAAGCGCGGTATCGCTGGTATGGGAGTGTTGAACAGCCTTAGTCTGACGCCCAGTTCAAGGAGAAGGTGACGCCGTCTTTAATTTGTGGCATTGTAAAAAGAGCTCTGGCTTGTCGACAGAGCAGCTGGGTTCCACTCTTCATGTATGCTCCCGGGAAATATTTGGTCGCAAACTTATAGATAATCTTGTATGACCCTGTCAGAGGTTGAAAGTCTATTCACACTTGCGAGTCGCGAAGGGCGTGCGACCGGCTGTCGCGTGCGACCAGAGAGCTGCGCTGCAAGATTGGTGTTCACACTCGCAAATGCGACCTGCGGGTCGCTTCCCACATCTTGTCTGCTTTGACTGTTCACCACATAGAGTAAAACTAACTTACGTGCACGTCAGCTGAGTCACTGATTCGTTTAAAAGTTTGCGATAAGTGCAGTCGCAAAGCTGGAAAATTAACAGTGTGGTTGAACGGCCTGCGACTGTCGCTTTTCGACCAATGCGACAAATTGCGACTGTCGCGTTTCGATCAAAACGGTCGCGCAACTTCGGCGAGTCGCAAGTGTGAATTGGTCTTAACGGTTCAGATGGTGATGCAATCTGTCTACAGCTCATGCTTTATGCTTGGAACCACTCGGAAGTTGGTGCTAAGCTTCCGCATGGCATGGTGAATAGCGATGGCCTGAAGACGGATCTGTACGACATCCCTCGTTTCAGCATGGGAAATTTCTGGGTACGGGTGCAATCGTCGCTGTGCACTGTTTGGAGGAACGTTCGAATGTAATTGTAGAGTGCGTTGTGTGCAATGTATCGCGACCAGGCCTGTAAGCATGAGGTCATGGCTGACGCTGTTGAATGCAGCTGCTGAGATGAAGTGCCGTGATGTCCCGGGTTTTGACGAGATTTGTTCAATGCCCTTTTACTTCAGTTGTGGGGTTACATAGTAAGCAGAAAGGTGTGAACGAAATTGAAACATTGTATCGGAAAAGAACCCCTTGTCTTCCAGGGTAGGCTGTAGGCGATTTTGGTATGACATGTTCCGCTTCCATGTCAGCTTAAGATGCCTCGGACACCACTTCTCTAGTCATCATATATTTTGTATGAGCTGCTATATACTGCATGAAAGTTTGTGTTGAAAATTATTTGTGGACAGTGAAATTCCCATGAGCTGTAACAATATTAAACGGCTCAGTGTATATAACATGGCTTGGTGAGTTTATTGTGTGGTGCTATCTCTGCCTTGTTCTTTCGGCCATGATTTCGTTATCTAAAAAAAAAAAATGAAACACTGCGTATATAACGAAGGCTGCATTTGCCTTGAATTTCATTCCGTGCCTGCGCTGCTGCAACCATTGAACTGGCGCAACCTCTGTTTCCCCATGGACCACGGTTCTCCGTGATGATGTGCATGATGCGGAAAAGCCATGCCTCGTTCAAAATCTGAAGCTCAAATAAGTATTATACATAGATACTCTTTCGAAAAAGTGATGTGATGTGTCTATAAGGAAAAACTGAACAAAAAAAACAACCCTTTTTGTTTGTTGTCATGCTATTTAAAATTGTCGCATTAGGCTACGATAGGTCTACTACGGTGGCCCATTTCGATATATAGTTTGATAAATCTAGTAACACTGGTTGGCACCGAGGAAAAGCCTGAAAGCTTAGACAAAGGGAAATGTCGTTCAGGTTTAGTTCTGTCTTCTCCATCCTGTTCAATGCCGTATTTTGTTTAGTTCAGGACCATGTCCTGTTTTGGTCGGTGCCATTTTCTGTCTGGCTTAGCGACACGTTCGCAACTTGGTTCGACGTCGTGCTTTTGCTTCATTCTATGGAGTTAAGGTTACCCGCAGGATCTATAAAGGTTTAATGCGTAAAAGGGGCACCTGTGGTTTCCGAGCGGCAATGTAACTGTTGCCATCCTGCTTATAGCTTCCTGTGACGTCCACGAATTCCATCTGCTAGGTCTCTTCAAACTTAAATCGTATAATTATTTATACGATATTTAAACTATATTTGTACGATGAAGATAATACTGAAATCGCATGAAGCACTGAGGAATATAAGTCTCAGTAGTTCTCAGTGAACTTCAACTACACTAGCATTCGTTTGTGGATTCAGTGGTCACAATCTTGTTAATTGCAATGCCAACGATACAACGCTACAGCTTGTTTTTGGGCCACGTGCTGTTGTGAAAAATAATGAGAATAAAGACAGGCTGAGAAAGCCGATACGTATAGCACGCATCTTTAACTTTCGGAACGCCTTTTTTCAACATAGCTGTAGAAGGAGGAGAGAACATTTATTTACAATGAAATGATTTGGGAAATGGAGGTGCGCATGGTTGCGGAGCTGAGTGGCAGACCCTATTCCGGGACGCCATTGGCCGCCGCCGCTGCCCGAGCTCGATTGTGGTCTAGCCCTGATTTTGTCCTTATTAACATTTCACCATTTCGTTTGAAATATACGCATATTTTGGGCTGGCAATCATGCATGTGAAACAGGATAAAAATAAGTCTGACGTAAGATTTATTGCGAATTGCAGGCATGTACCAAACTAGGAGCTCTTTTATTGTATTTGGAAGAAAACAAAATGCAACAGTCTGATGAGATGGACGTCTTGTGATAAGTATCTTCAAATTGGCAGGCCCTTTTTTCCTGTCTGTGTAAACATTAATAGAACCAAACTTAGGATTTACGTCAGCCTTATGATGATTTGATAGGGTGAGTTACAGCAAATTATGCTTGAACTTATGGCCCCCTTTTTTCCCGCGGCGCAGGCACGGGTCGACGTATTCTGCAGGATGGGGCCCGCAGCAATGGCCGTCCAGAGTGCGTGCGGCCATCCATCGAGGACTTCCCGGACGATTTCTTCACGCAGGAGGAGCGGCGACAGGGGGGCGTCGTTATACACTTCATCATCGTCATCTACCTATGCGGCGTCTTGGGGTACATCTGTGACGACTACTTCGTCCCTTCATTGGAGATAATAGCTGAATGTGAGGAGGGCCTCTTTTCCATCGACAAAATGTACAGGAATCTTAAATGGCTCCAGAAATTAATAACATTCGTGTGTAGCCGGTGGTTTCTGATCATATTTCTGTAGATGAATGTGACACTTATATGCATGACAGTAAAATCGGCTGGCCGTTTTTAGAAATGACATTTAAGCACATATACGGCTTTCCGCTTGTCTTTAAGACTTTGTCCTCAACGGCCCTTTTGCACGAAGCCATCACTTTCTGTTTTGTTTGGTTTGTGATTGAACGCGTCAGATTTTTTGCTTTTAAATGTTGTGGCAGATAGACTAAAGAAAAGCCAATACCTTATTACAAGAGTGAGGTGTCTTCAGTAAGGTGAAAGCTAAATAATTGCGATGCAGTTTGAAGCAGCAGCTTCGAAATTGAAAAATTATCCTTGCTTCATTTGATGCACGGTAAAGCGTAAAATAACGGCAGAAACCTCGCAGACAGAAGAAAGCGTTTGATAAGACAACCGGCACTACGATCAAACGTTATCCGGTCCTGTCTTGCTTCTTACAAGGTGACTAATTGTTTGGTTGTCAATTTTCCTTCCACGCTCTTAATAAAACCTTTTCAGGGGCCATATTTAGAACACTTTTAAGGGATATTTAGATAAGTGAATGCGGTGATCTCAGGTGTATACGCCCTAAAAGACTGTAATCGTTCCGATTTTCTTGGCTTTCAGCTCTCAACGTTCCTAGCGATGTTGCCGGAGCGACATTCATGGCTATCGGCACCTCGGCACCCGAACTTTTCTCATCAATCATAGGTAAACCGCGCCTTTCGCTTGTTTCTAGCTTACGAAGCTTGGCTCAAACATATAAAGGAACAGCAACAATTCCAAGCAATTTATGACTTTTCGGTCACACTGTCAATACTACTTGCAATTCATCCAAGGAGGCCAACCTGACATCACCCTCAAATCAAACGAGGTTTTACATCAAAATGATTAACTGCATCCCAAGTGTGACGTTGATTTCGTTCTTCCACGTAGCGAAGTGCTAACGCCCTGGCCTCTATATGGTAATCTTCATGAGAGAGAACCATTGAGGTTGTCTCATATACTCAGTCCTTAACAATTCGACGCAGGTTCTTTCATTACGGAAGGCGACATTGGCCTTGGAACCATTGTCGGCTCCGCGGTCTTCAATATTCTCGGTGTGACTGGCGTGGCGGGTCTTGCAGTGTGGAAAAACGTAAGCGAGCGTGCTGCCTTTCTGACTTCAGCACACATTTGCAAATTCAATTCGCAAAATATTCAGTCAACGTGGGTTCTTTTGAGCACGTTTCCTAATTTTGACAATTTCTAAATATAAGGCTCTGAGGATTTTCACCCCGAAGTACTCTCATTTGCGGGTACCTTTGTTTCGGTCATAGAAGTAAACTGCTAATTCCATCAGCCCTTTGTACATTCTGCTTGAAAGACGATAAAAAGAGAAATATGTATTTGTGCTTTTGTTCTGATCCAGGACGTTCCCATTGACTGGTTTCCCATCACTCGGGACTGCGTCATGTACGCCATCACAGTGCTGGCCCTCATTGGTGTCATCAGCAACAATATTGTTGAATGGCAAGTTGAATTCATGTTGATAGCTATATACATTGATGTTCAAAAACGCTGATATACAACAAAAAGAGCGCTTTGATGAAAAGGTGTCGACACATTCACGCTACAACATAAAGTTTAAGTGTGTTTTCTGCTAATACTATCTGCTGATAACCACACGCCTGTCCTAGAATTAGTGAATTGACGAAAGATCACTGGGAACTGTTAAAACTATTACACACTTCATGAGAGGATTGATAGAAATGTCTGCCGCGTTCCCCTGTGTTCTTATGAGCGGCGAGTCTTCTAAAAATACGTTCAGACAAGGTGATCTATACCACCCTTTACTTTGTTCTTAAGGCTCTCAAGATAAGGTATTGACACCTGACGGTCAGGCTTGCAAGCTGGCGCAAAGATCATGTGATGTTAAAAAAAATGAAAAAGGAATATAGGGATAAACGCAAGCCGGGTGGGGGTAAGCGAACTTAGCTAAACATGAGCGTTAACCTTTTGTAGAAATCCTTATGAAAACGAAAACCTGAAGCCACTGAAAAGCCAGTCTCATACCTTTAAAATTGCTTGGTTACTTATGCCCGAGGCGAGTACCGGCAGCAACCTTACCACTGCTAGTGGCACAACCAGGAAATATTCCAAGGAGAGAGAGGGAGGGGTACTTTTGAGCTCAATAATGCAAATATTCTCTGCATTGATCTGCGCGTGATATTTTTATGCTGCCAGACACGTGCGAAGCTGCTGGCGTCTTCAAACATCATTACGCTTTGGAAAAACTTGGACACTTGGAAAGTACAATGATGTTTGAACATATGAATCACCAACTAGTCCCATTTGAAACCCTTTTGCTGGCTTATAGACAGTCTGTTCGAAATAATACTGCATAGGTAGAATTGTTCCGTATGAAAACGAAATGAAAATAATTTATTACAGTACAAAAATCTGCTAGCCGAGATAGTTTTGCGACACAGTTGATTACATCTTAACCGTTCACCTCAACCTCTCGATATGGGAAGGTCTATTGCCAAGCCGACTGGCGATCTTCGTTCATCTCAGCATATATAGTTTTTTTTTTTTTGTGGCCGCAGACATGAAAATGATCATGACAAGGCAATTGTTCCAGAAAAGCTTAAATGTATGTCGGGTGCAGCTTACCTCCAGCAAGCGCCTGAACCGAAGCCATACCAGCCTCGCCAGCTTAATCACTTGAGAATCAATAAAAGGTGGATAGCTCTCCACTTTTTATGCAAAAAGTTTAAAAAGAGGACATTTTTCGAGGGTCTCCAGGTAAACGCTTCTCGACTGGCTTTCGTGCGAAGCTGTTTCAGAAAGGCTTTCCATGTTCAGTGCTAAGGGCGCGAAATAAGAAAAGTGCGCTTTTCGCTACAAGCGCCCAAGACCCCGAGATCTTTGTTTTGCCGTGGTGCTAGGTAGTTTTTGGTGACATCTCTTTCGCAGATCTTTCTTCTTCCCCTTTTTGGCATTAGTTCTTTACTTTTTTGTCCTCATGGAATGGGGAAAAAGCTCGAGGTGTAATCTACACCAAGGCGATGAATTGCGGAACAAGAATGAGGTGTAGTTCATCTTCAAGGTCATCATAACACCTAAGGCAAAAAGATGCGGTCACGTTCGCCAGCGTTTTCTGGTAAGGAAATAAATAGATGAATTGCAGCGTGAAACTTGCGCCAAAATTTGACTCATGGTCAACTGGTGTGATATAGAGAAGCTTAGCTTAGCTTAAAGTTCGAGGAGATGGTGGCCTGACAAGGCGTGACACGTCAAATGCGCTTGTAATTTTTGTCACTAAAGTGGGGTGCGATACCAGAAAAAAAGTGTGCTTGTCTTCTTTCCAACATTGCTTCCTTCCTTTTTATACCCCTTCTCTTATTCGCAAAGTGCAATTGTCGATGACCACAAGGAGAAATAGTGGTGATTATTCACACAAAAAAATACGAGATTGCACCTATCTTCGCTTAAGAGCTTAATAGTGAAAGCTTTTCCTCCTCCTTTTCTTCTAGCTCTTCTGTCTATATTTCGTCTCTACAGCTATCTTGCATGTTTGTGTAATTGTTATAATTTTATTTTTTTCTTTCTTTCCTTTGGTTTTGTTGTCGGCGACATCGATATCTCAGGACTCTTAGCTTTTCTCGACGTGTGAGAATGAAGGCTTAAAGACCTGAAAGTGCAAATTATTCCGACGTCAGAATCTATTGCGACGTCTCACAGACAAATCACGCGGCATCTTGCGAACGAGAGATTTTCGCCATTAGCCAAGAAAGGCTTTCGCCTCAATACATCTTTTATATAAACATTTTTTAAGAAATCCTAGGTCTTCGCCAACATTACTGTTTTAAAGTTTTAACGAAATTTCTCTTTCCTTCCCTTATCCCATCCCGACAGGTACGAGGCCCTCATTCTGATCATCTTGTTCCTGGCTTACATCGGGGTGCTGTTCTTCAATGCTCGCATCGAGTACCACGCGCTGCTTCAGGTACGCGAGGCATGGCTTCGAGCCGTGGTGTACCGACACGCCGGAGAACGTATTGGACCGGGCATAATCCCCTGCCCCGATGAAACCTGCGCCGACGACCTCTACCATTACCACATCTACGTTTGGTACATTAAGGCAGGTCCCCGACGATCCTCGCATGGTTGCAGACGATGGTTGAACGACGCGGTCCTGTCGTCTGCGTGTGGTCTGCGTCTCTGCGAGGCGCCGTGGCTAACCCTTACTGTACTAATTGCCCCTGTTTATGCAATGTGCCAGTGAGCAGTCGCTCTGCATTGCCTCTTCATAACTGTCCGCATGAATCTCACGCCTAACCTGCTATGTAGCACACAAGAATAACGAAACTAACCCGCAATGTTTACGTTACTTCGGCGCCCTCCTGAAAAATGGAGGTAGGGTTGTCAGGTGCATCCTTGATGATACGAGAGGTAGTCTTGCACGTGCAAACAATTCTGAGTGTGAATGAAACGAGACTTTGACACTTAAACACCCTTAAAATTAAACGTAGCATACACGCTTTCTTCAGTCAAATTAACATAGTAGCTTTAAAATAAACCTGCACGAGAGATATTTTCGGCGATGCAGTTTAATTCTTTATTTATACATGCAGCGGCTTGCTTTTAGGCTTGCGCTATTGCTTAGCAAGCCACAAATATCAGCGGGTTATTCGTATTAATTAAAGCACGCGTGTTTTCTACACAAGGCCTGGACAGCTGAAAAACACACGTACGGAGCACAAGGGAGCACTTACAAGACTATAAACAAAGCTTGTTTTACGCTGATGAGTTGTTCCACTACCTAAGAAACTGCAAGCTTTTATTGAACAATGTGTGGATTGGCAGGCCTTCATTGCAATAGCCACCGCTTTGGTGGTGGACGGCGGCTGTTGCGACGCACGTCTTTCTCTCCCTCTCCGTTTTCTTTATTCTCTATTTTCCTTTCTATCCGCACGAGGCAGCGGAGGTTGCTCAGCTACAGAGCCAGTAGCAGGCCCGTGCATTTTCTTTTCCTTCTTCCCACAGTCGAAACAACAATCTGTGGCGTTTTTATTTAAACAGAAGGTCAAAAGAGCCGTGGGGTCGTTATTGGTTCGTGTTTACGATGCATAAGAAACTTTATAAGCAAATGTGCAGAGGTCAATAAGTTTTAATATCGTGAGACCGCAGGAATTCATAACTATAATACGGTTTCGAAGTCGAAAAAAGCATACGTTTCTCCATGTCTAACGAGAATAACGCCGTTTTTGATCGTAGAAAAGTCACTAATTACGGTGCATTACCCGAATGAAGAAATATAAATTATGGTCTGGCAGGACCACCGAGTTCCCAAGTGAATTGCGAGTTGGTCGTATTTTTGGCACGTCATATCGGTTAAAGACATGATGTAAGGTCAGAGTAAATGTCACAGCACTAAAGCCATCAGTCGAGCTTTGCGATGCGTGTATGCCGTATGGTAAGCCTCGTTTTTACCCAATCTAATACAAACAGAGCGTATTTAGGCGTGCCGAAAGAGTGGAAAATCACCCATTTTGCTGTATGAAGAATAACAATTCTTTCTGATTTTCCACTAGTATTGCAGGAATCCGCTGACAGGAAATTGTCCAGTGCCAATGCTTAGACGTTCACGACCGAAAACGCTTTTCACAGCTAACATTAACTGTAGTGCATTTTTTTTCCGGCGCCATTCCTGGTTCCATGTAGTTGGATGAGAACAATCGTTGCAAGGGTTGCATTCGCTTCCATGCTTTTAGCTTTTATGTCGGAATATCTGATAACATGCTGCATAACAAGATCAGTCAGGGTTAGTCTTATTTACAGCTAATCATGTGTCCACGTCACCGCATAAACGAGCGTTGCAACCTTAAACTTTCCCAACTGCAAGCTAATCGGCAGAAGACACAATGGCGCGCTTCAGAAATAGAGTTGCGGTAAGGCAAATAAATGTCGACACAATACTGGGCTAGGTGATCCTCCCTGGGATCCCATATTTTACAAGGTGCGAATTTGGAGCACACTGCGGCAAATGCCAGATGCATAAGTTCGCGCCTTGTATGTTTTCATAATGCAGTCAAAGTATACAGATATGAAGAATCACGTAGGAAGCATGTTGTAGGTTATGGTGCTAAAAAGTGAAGGGAATCTCATGAAAAAGCGTTGCAGTTAGCTTGCCGCAAGAGATGACAAACAAATCTGCGGGAGTGAGGAAAGCATGGTTACAAAGTCGTTAGCAATATTCATTACATGAACGCACTTTGAGGCATCACGTGGTTGCCTTTGTGTGTTTTCACCAATATTTGTTATTTTCTACGTTGATCATGCAGTGATTGTCCGAAAATTGTAAGTCATATGTAATGACCCAGCTGGAATGCCGAACTTGCGAACTTGTTACCCCTGCATGTTTTCATCGGATAACATCATGTCCTAACGCTGTGATGTAGAATGCACAAACGCTGAAAACCGTTTGGCAACAACTGGTAATCATTGTGGTACGAATTCATAATCTTATGTCACATATTTATGTATGAATTCATTATCTTGTCACATATTTATAATGTGTTGAGATGGCATTAGTTTTAAATACTGACACGACAAAGGTGTAATTTTTGCGGACTTTAAGTTGCCTCATTGTGTGCAATATGTTAGCGGAAAAAGCGGGACAAGGAGCTATAGTTATGTGCCCGCCGGTTGCTTTGCATGCACCTCTTCGTTCCGTATTCTTCCCGCAATATTAAATTAAAGCAACATAAGCTGCTACTAATGTCCTAGTTACCGACCCTTGGATATTCCCGCGCTCAGTTCTGCTGTCGTTTACATTTAGGAGGCATCATTAAACAAGTAAGGAATTTTTACATTGTTTCTTCTTTTTGAAATGGTGCACTGCACCATAAAAAATATACTTGTAAAATCCACGTGGTTTGAGCGAAAAAGCGATAAATAACAATTTCCCACGTCCCGTTTCGTATTTGGTTCCAAAGGCCCAACGGTGGCTGTGGCGTCGCATTTGCGTCGATGTCACGTGAGGCGCACAAAAATACAGCATGATCGCTCTTTTTTTTTTTTTTTCATTTTAAGCAGCAGTAACCTTCAAGGAAGCCTACCATCGTGCGTAAAACGCAAAAAAAATGCATAAATAGTGGTTACATGGATTACTGCACGAATCTAATCTGTAACATCACAGACATTATATACGAGTAACTGCTGAAACAAAACCAAAGCCACGCGTGAAAAATTTAACCGTAAAATACTTATTTTTTTGTTGGTAATTTTTACGTCGTACCTGATGTCCACTACTGTCTTACGCACAATTCTAAAAAAAAAAAAAGAAAAGTGAGCCCAGGATATTTGTCTCTAAACCGCAGTCTATACTGTTTATATTTCTTATGGATTCTCTCCAAAAATACCATTCTAGAAAAATCGTAGAAAGACAAGAATATATGAATTGCTACTCAGAAAAAGACTCAGGAGAACACGATTTTACCATTTCTTACATTCAGTTCAGCTGCAACACGCGTGCGGAGGATAATATGAACGAAAATGAAAAAGCCGTAATGATGTAAGGTTCTCTGTGAAGAAATTGTGATGTATCACACACGGAACGAACCACGGAAACGTTATGGAGATCTGCTATGCTCCTGTAAAGCAAAGACATTTTGGGGAATCCGCTGTTTCGAATAAAGGCTTTAGAGAATGTCTGCCTGCGAATGGCTTGGAAGGGCTCGGTTTAGGGGTGGAAAGTTTTATTCATGTTATTTTTTGGCGAAGAAACTGTGGCCAGTTCTTCACGCGGTTAGCACGCAACCAACTACAATCTAGCATATGCATTTAAGAATGTTATTGCGAGGAGTATATACCTGGATTCTTGAATCTGAATCCAGTAAAGTTTGTTCAGTGGCGTGCAACGCTAAGATTGCTGGCAACATTTTACTCAGTGCATGAGGCTAGCGTCGATAAAAAGACAATGTGAACAATCGTTCCAAACTTTGCCAAAAAAATTCTAAGCCTCCCCATGCCCAGACACTAACTGTAAATCAATGTTACTGACCATATTTTCCTCTAGCATGATCGCGTACAGAAGCCGTTCAAGTATGCTTCATTCCTTTACTGGTTGCAAGACGTTTTCAAGACGGTTGCAAGACGTTCGTGTACATAGAACCTGGTTTTGCTAGGATGGAGAACTCTTTAATACAATCTTCATCCTTCACTTGCTTTCGGCAGTGCTTAAGAAAATAAATGTGCATTCTTTCAAGATAGGGCCGATACTGCCACTAGCCTTTGCCACCGCTACTTAGCTCGCTTCTGAATGCCCTTTCTGAGAAAATTGGAGCCGCATTATTGACGCCACAAACTCCACAGCTTTGAAAGTAGAAGTGCGAAAGCCATCCAGCATGTATGGATAGTAGTCACATGATCTTGAGGAGATGGTTTGCATTCTATCCTGTGTACTGGGAAATACACTGAACACTGAAGTACTGAACAAATATGTCTTGCGTACGCACTGGCCACGCAAAACTTGGGCTGCCTACTTTACCGTGAAACATACGTCACTCTTTCCACATCTACAGGTGGAGATTCTCAGGAAGAGGTGGTTCCCGGGTACCGTCGGTCCACCTCCGCCCAAGGGCGTCCGCAGGTCGGTTATTGAGGAGGCCACTCCACTGCTCGCCGGAAAAGAAGACGAGGAAGCGGCGCAACAGGGCCACAGCGCTGGTGGAGACGGTTCAAGGAGGGGTTCGGTCATGTCTGCAGGAGAAGAGAGATTGCGTCGAGACAGCGTCCTCATATCCGAAAGCGGTGAGCGTCCATCTTAAAAGCATCCTACACGCAGGTTTGAATGCGGGTAGTATAAATGAATGATGTCATTACTCGGCAGCTATTGTTTATTATGAATGTTAAGAAGAAGAGACGTGGTGGATGAAGGGACTAACAGAAGAGCAATTGACTCTTAGCGTGTTTGTTAATGCGGAACTAGAAGATAATTACACTAAACTTTAGTTTGATACATAGCTGCACAGCTGGTCTCGAGTGAAAATTAAGGCACGCTCGAGAAGAGAAAACAAACGAGTGCCAAACAGATCAAATGCCTTCGCTAGGTCCATCTGGAGTAAAGCAAGCTGCTTATAAGAGCCGGAGCAAGATTCGAAATCCACCTTTTTCAGAAAATGTGGCGCCCTGTGGTAGTGGTTGAAAATTCATCTGCTACGGGTTGAAAACGTCATTGGGAGACGCAGCCGCATGCGAAATGACGATGCGTGTTCTTGACAGCTACCTCCATCTTTAGCACATGCCTACCACGAACATGAGCTGTGCGAGGCCCCCGAGATCAGGTCCGACTGCACTGATTGAGGAGGCCTAAAACTGCGCATGCGCAGTTGGGGCTGATTGTTTGTTTTCAACAAGAGAAGAGACTCGCATGCGTAAAGCGGCCTTGTGAAAAAGGCGGATTGTATATTCAATATGCATACATTAGTTCACCGTGTTTAGCGCTCCTGGCGTCTTTATGGTAACGTATGGGCGCTACAATACCTACTCAGCTCGAGTCCGGCACGGAAGAAGCCGCTGTCCTGCACTATGTGATCTGCAGAACCAGCCGGCTCATGATGATCCCTTAACAATGCAGTAGCTTAGTTTAGCCGAATGTTTTGAGCCACTCTAAGCTCACATTGCTTACGACAAAATAATTTTCATCAAAAGAGATGAGAAAAATGGTTGGACAAGCAGAGGTACAACGTCTGGTAAGAGTAGCAAGAAAATCCTTCACGGGATTTGCTTGGCGTGTACAGTCTGATGCATTATATTTGCTAGCACTTCATATGACGTTATCTTTATATTTATAATTTCCTCTTCTCATCGCTGTCTTTCTAGCCTCTTCACTCCAGCGCTGGATAGCCAACCGCCAATGCATAGCGGGTCAAAGTCAACGTTTTTCTTCGCGTTTTATACTTGTCCCTGGGAATTTCTGGAACATATCTAAATACAATGGAGTGCTCCTTGGACATTCTCTTCCCGCTTGCTTAGGCTAAGAAGCTAGAAACTGCTCTTGTTAACTTCTCATCATTGCGGCGTGTGTGTGGTGTGAGCTCACTAAGGGAAGGCAGCAGCAGGCCGCAGGTCATGTGGTGCATAGATCGTAATTTCCTTCCTTTGGGCCGTGGGCTCAGTGTGCAAGTTGGTCGAGGAGGAGGAGCAGCGGAGCCTGTGGTCTATGCCGTCCGAAGGCTCGATCAGCCAGATCCTCTGGGTGCTGTTCTGGCCGGCACAGTTCCTGCTTCATTTCACCGTGCCGGATTGTCGGCGGCCCTCGTTGCGCAAGTGGTTTCCGCTGACTTTCGCGCTCTCCGTCGTGTGGATCGGAGCCGTCTCGTACGTGACCGTATGGATGGTCACGATCATAGGCTTCACCCTCGGCATCCCGGACTCAGTGGCCGGCATCACTCTGCTCGCTGCCGGCACAAGCATCCCAGAGGTCTTCTCCAGCGTCATTGTGGCGCGGAACGGTGAGTCAGATATACATGAATAGGTCCTGGCAAAAATAGTCTTCGGAAAATTAAGAATTGCTGATAAAAAAGCGAAATGACGATACATGAGCTCTCCGACTTCCAAAGTTATCATTCTGCAATGCTGACTCAGTGGTTAGCACCCTCGTCTGCTGAACCCAAGGATGCGGCTTTAAATCCAGAAGTGAAATGCGCTTTTCGTTGGTGCTTTAAAGCAAGGTGGCCGTGTACTGTGCGATTTCAAAGAATTCCAGAAGGTAAAAATTTTGGAGACCTTAACGAGGTGGTTCTGATATCTTAGTCACTTAGGGGCTTAAGCAACATAATGCAAACGAAAGAAAGAATCATCACTTTGCAGGAAATGAAGAGCTATATTTGGACGAGCAGAAAAACACATTACGCCGTTGACGTTACTCTACATATAGCTATGAAAACCGTTAATCAATGCATAATTTTTCGTCAATAAAAGAACATTGCCTAGGGTCATCAACCGGCCGTACTGAATCAGCGCTTAAGCGTTTGGCGTTCGTTTCGGTAAAAAAAAAAAGGCTATATCCTAGCCGCAGCCGCCATATTTAAAACTAGGTCAAATACAATGACACCCGTGTGCTGTGTGTCGGCAGTGCACATTAAATATTTTACATCAATCCTGGCACCTGAAGTACGGCGTCTGTTATAGGCCCCGTCTAGTCCTCAGGGTATTATACCAAACAATTTACATTTTTGGTACATGGCATGTGCATTCTCTCTACATGTTTTATCCTCCTTGCGGCCGCCAGAGGCAAGAAGACACTTCTGCTGGAAATCTTAGTGTAGATACCTAGCAGGTCGATGGCAAGAAGGACCACGGTTCGCTGCACTTCTTAGTTAGAGTCCACCAGCCATGTGGCCCAGGTGCGGACCACAGAAGGCTTTGCTTTGTTGTTGTAGGAAGCTTTTAGGACATAGTTGAGAGTACGAATGGCTAACCTCTCGAAAGCTGCTATATGGCTATGAGAGACGCCGTAGTAACGTGCTTCGAATTGACTTCAGTGTCCTTGGAGTTCACTGATACCGTTCGGCGCACAGGGGAGTTTTGCTTTCTCCTCTATCAAACTGCGGCCGGCGCGGCCCGAATTCGATCTCGCGTAATTAGACTCAGCAGACAACCGCCCTAAGCCTTAAGCCATGGCGCTAGGTAGCTTTGCTTTACTGTAGAAGTATTGCGACGTATAATATTTCGCTTGAAAAATTGAAGAGTAATGGCAGCTTAGGTGTATTATATACTTAGAAGAAAAAAGAAAAAAAAAAAAAGGACGACATTACCCAAAGAGAAACAATACAAACTAGCAAGCTTGTGGCACTTGAGAAGTCTGAAACTCTGGTAGGTAGTATGTTACTTTGAGGGATTGGGGTGGTGTCGCCCTCTATAGTACCGTTCTTGATACTCGTATTATCACGTCGTGTTGGGGTTATCAGGGGAAGGTCTCGGATATTGCAGAAAGATCGTGCCCACCCCTAACCGCTCCGCCCTTTCAAAAGAGTAATGGCGATTTCCACTGGTCGCTACGAAGCACGTTTTCTTGCTCCGGGACGACGATTTCGAATTCCACTGGTCGACCAAGATAGGTTGCGCGTATTCCGCTGGTCGTTTAGGGCAGCTCGAGACGCTCCAGCTCGATCCGCCGACCGAAGTCGGATCTCGCCGGAAGTTCTAGTCGCTGACGCGGTCACTTCCGGATGCTGCTGGATTCTTTTGGCTGTTTTTGACCGTTTCAGCGACATCGGCAGAGCACACTGGGCATCACCGTTTTTTTGCGGCAATATGTCGAAGTACATCTATCGAAAACGTCTGCAGTGTTAAAAAATGAGAAAGCAAGTTGTTGAGGGCCGCACTCCTGCCTATTTATCAACCGCAAACATTTTGGCGCTGGGATGCGGCTACAACTTTCGAAACCGGCTCAGCGTTACTTCCGCCGCGCGCTCTACACGTTCCGCTGGTCGATCAAGGCTGATTCGCTCTGTAGCGCTTTAGGTCGGCTCGGGTGCCCAGCTCCGATCGACCAGTGGAAATCGCCATAACTTTTGAAAGGAGTGGAGGCTTCTTTGAATGCGAATATCCCTGGCTTATAAATCTTCTACCAAACATGCGCGAGGGTGGGTCTGCTACGTGTTATAATATTGTAGGTTTTAACAATTCTCTCGCCGTGTGCGCTATGGCTGTTACTTGATATTAGCAAATAAATGTAATGCTTCAGTATTCATTAGGCGTTGTTAGGAATTAGGCAGCGACGACATCGGCTTCTCTGGCGCGTTGTAGTGCACGAGGAAGCGAGATGCCCATTTGCGAGAAGAGGGAGAGCTGTTTACAAAGAAGGTTGTGTATTTTGGGTTTTTACAAGACAGCTCATACATATTTGTTTCGCCTCGTGCAACCACGAACTTGTATATAAAGAAATTATTGCCTCTATGCTCCAACGTCACGTGACTTATTGGCAGAAGAGTCAGCACGACCATCCAGGTCAAATTGGACCGCCCAGGTTCAAACGGTATACTTAGCGCGGGTTTGTTAGAGCCAGCCGCACGCGCAGCTGTATTAAACTAATATTGCAGATGGTATCCGAGCCCTTGGGAACAGGCCGCGACGCCGTCCTCTTCCCCTGCGTCGCTGGGAAATGGTCACGGAGTCAAGTTTTATTAGTGGCGCAAACTGAATGAAACTGATCGAGGAGTTAAAGTGCGCGGCATAAAGGCAGTTCTTGTGGAGTCCACGCTCACCGCTCTGTCTCTCTTCTGGTGGATTAGGCGCAGAGAGTCATAAATTCCTAAAACACAACTGAGAAGAACTCTCGTAATTCGAGGTTGTTAATTCACTCTGGCTTCGTGGAAAACACACTTGGCCAGACGTCCTGTTGAAACCGCAGTCGGGTGCAACAGTATGTCGAAATTCTGCTTAAAGCTCTGAGCACAGAAAGTTGATTTGAAAGATATAGCGTGAGCAACAAGGACGAATCACGAAAAGGAAACACGGATACTAGCGCTTAATAACAACGGAAATCTTACTTCTGAGCGAAACGTATACATGAGTAACACAAGGAGGCGGGGCCGCGGCCATGCTGCGCAATCTACGTATATGAATTGGAAGCGTACCTGCTTCATGAGAGCGGTGATTTCACTTTAAATACATCTAAAAAGATCTAAATTTTCCATGCATAAAACGCTCGTTACATTATTTATTGGCCCTTTTACTGGATTCTTAGCTTTCGTTGTGCTATTGGACGGTGTTTGAATTTCTCATGGACCCTGAACGAGAACCGATGCCTCATTAAAATTAAGCTAGATAACTAAAAAAAAAACGAATATACTAAACAACAGCTCTCTAACCACAGATCAATGCATGTCTTTGGTGGCATACGTTTTTTCACACCAATGTTCTCCCTGGCTCTGCCTGCAGGACTTGGAAACATGGCCATTTGCAACCTTCTGGGAAGCAACATCTTCGACGTGCTCTTCTGCCTGGGAGTGCCCTGGTTTTTCAAGGCTCTTTTCGCCTCGAGTTCCCACGAGGTCTTCATCAACAGCGCCGCCATGACGTACACCAGCGTAACGCTGTTGTCCACCGTTGTGCTGCTGTTCATTATCTTCGCGCTAACGCGATGGACACTTAACTACAAAGTGGGCTTCGCCTGCGTCTTCATGTACGTCATATTCATCGTGCTCGCTTGCATGTACGAGCTCAACGTCTTCGGAGAGTTCAACCCTCCAACGTGCACGTAGAGGTCACGCTACCGCCTCTCGCTACGTTAACGCCCGGACTGAAGCGATGCTGCTCGGGTGGAGCTGGACCTCTGTTTCATTTTACAACAATGCGTTGGAAAGACGCAGCGAGAAGACTTAAAGCGCGTTGATTGTTGTGTAATATACTCTTAATATATATTAACAAGAATTTAATTTTACGAGTTCTGAGCACAAGATCTAAGTTGTTTTGCCTTAAGAAAACTGTGTCGTACTCTTGCTTTGGTAATCAAGAAAAAAGAAAACATATTTAAATCCCATACCTCAAAATATTTTAAAATGGTCGCGTAACCTGAAGTTTTGTTTTCGTGCGTCTTTGTAGGGCAAATGTGTGGATGATACTATTCTCCTACCGACGTCGTACTTTATGATGGCAATAGGCAGGAGAACAGGAGTACGGCGGACAAGAAAACCGGTTTCGGTAATGTTCTTTTTCTTTCAAATTTATATGGAGGGAAGCTGAAGGTGTAAGCCCATATCTGCTATTTCACCTAATTTCAGGGAATGTTTATTTTTTTTGTCACGAGATGAACATTCCTGTGCGGAGGCACTGTGTTACAGAACTTTCGATGTCATAAGATGCACGACTCAGCTTATCTTGAATGCTTACTGCACTATTGCGTGTTTTACATTGTTTCTTGCCGCAATGCCGACTGTTCGAAAATAGTTTCTTCTTTTGAAGTTGGCGCCCGACACTGCTGTAGATTATGTTTATATAATTCATCTAGTGCATTACATCATGCCTCACATCTGGCGTCTTCCCCTTCCAGTACCTCGGTGGGGCAGCTCTCTTTGTTTGGTAATTCCTTTCATGTACCCTTCGTTTCCACCAGCCTTGAGAAGGCAACAAAACAAACTCACGAAAAAAAACAAATGGGACGTTGGTGCACTCTTGTTTGCCCTGACTTTAGTCTTGGAAGCGCAAATTGAAAGGAAGAATTTGCTTAATCAATGCTTCAGTTTTCTCTACCTGATACGCTCGTTCTTTTTTTGCCTTATTTTTTTTACTTTGGTCTCGTGTTGTACTGTTCTGCTCGCAATGAAGTGCTACGAAATTGTCCAACTTTTCATCCTTATGCCTGCAAACCGCTTCTATTTCTCTTTATATAACTATACAGCAGGACATCTGACAGCACCGTCGTGTAAATGCGCGTAGGCTACTATACTACACGTTGTCAGCTCACGTATTATTTGATGTCTACAAGAAAATAACTGCATACACACTTAAGGTTATCATGGCGGCGACCTCTTGATCTGAAGGGAGTAGCAATTAATATCTTTTAAATCTACGCCACATTATTTGTTTTTAAGGCAGGTTCGAGCTGCCATGCCAGCAGCCCTGATAATCCAGTAGACAGGAGGGGTGAAAACAATTCTTCGTTGAGAGATTTAGTGCCCAAGAGTAAAAATCGAGCTGCGCTGCTAGGGCTGAAAGGAAATGTGATATCATGTAGCAGCTCATAAATATTATACGCACAAAGTTCAGTAAAGGCCCTCTGTGACATTACATCAATTTATTCTTATTTCGAGTACCACACTGAACGTAAAATAGAAGACATCAGCCGCTTTACTTTTTCTGGTTTCGAAAATGCCCCAAAGCTTGTTGCATGGCCAGAACTGAGCGAAGAGCGGAGTTCGGCCTTTTGTTGGCGGCCAATATTTCCTAACGCCTTCCCTTTTGTTCAGTACCGTCTCTAGCTACACTCCAGCCATGCAGGTTAGGAGGACACAGAGAGGAGCTTTTGATGTTGGTATAAACTACACTTCAATTATTTCCAGTGCCATGTATGGTTTATGCTTTGAAGAAACTAGGATTCGCAATTAGTACTGATGATAACAAAGTATGAATAGCTCAATGTCCCTCAAAATGTTTTCTTGATAGTAGTACTTTGAGCGAAAAGATCCGTGCCAACGCGTGCATTGATATTTCCGAACTGCTTGCGGCCCCCAACTGCATGACAAAACAGTCCTAGTGTCAAATGCGGCTCAGTTTGTGACATGATAAAGCATACCGGCACAGTGGGCCGGCCTCTACGCCAGAAGTGCTTCATCGGGAAGCCTCCGCATGCAGTTTGACACGATCGCGAAACGGGCAGGCAGGAATCTTATTCCTGCTCAAAATAGCAGATTTACGAAAACTCCTGGCCCCCACGTAATTCCTACGCAGAGGGGTGCATGCTAAAAGCTGGAGGGGGGGGGGTAAGTTCAAGCTATGCTTCATGGGCACGGCGGTACAACCTTAATGATGACCGTCTGTAAGCTTACATTAAGGACCCTCGCCTAATTACTGTTCCCTTAATTCGTGCAGGTAATATATCACACTTGTCAGCAAATAGTCGTTCCTTACCACATTGTTCAAGACCGCCCAATATATACATTTAACCAAGCCGTGCGAATGCCCCTTCTAGTCCTAGGAGAAGCGGGTCTCACTCGAGATCGTTATGTTCAGATGGATTCAATTTTAAGATTCCTCTCCCACTTTGCTGCTTTATTTTTACAAGATTTATTTCAGGAAACATACTTGGCAGCGGATCACCTTGGCTGCCTACAATGTATGGTCCAGCAGGTCGTCACGATCATCATCATCATCAACACCACCATCATCATCATCATCAAGAGACAGCTAATACTCTCTATAGGGCGAAGGTCTCTCCCATTTTACTCCAACTATTTTGGTCTTATACTAGCTAAATCCACTTGATCCCTGCAAACCTCTTAACCTCATCATCCCATCTAACTCTCTGCCTCCCCCTAGCTGCAACGCTTTCCTTCTTGGAATACAATTCGTTACCCTTCGCGACCAATAGTCATCCCATCTTCGAAATACTTGCACTGGCCATCCGCATTCCTACTTGATTTCCAGTTGAATGCTACTAAGTCGAATTATTTCTCTGATCCTCTCTGCAAGCTTCCTATCTCTTAACGCTACACCTACTATTATCCGTTCTACAGCTTTCTGCGATGCGCTCAGCTTAAGCAGAAACCTTTCCGTTAATCTTCACGTTTGAGACCCATAGGTTAGTACAGGTAAGATGATTATTTGACCGGCTGTCTGAGACCGGTCTCTAATTTTCGGCATTTTTTCGACGTTTTAGAGTATTCAGTGTTTGTGAGATTTGTTTCCTCGACGTGCAACGATCTGGGGGTCCCTGGCCACCGGCGGAAGCACGCCAAGCGACCTCCTAGGCACTCTGCGCCTATCCACGCCGACACAAAACATCACGACCAGCTGCACTCCATGCTTCACTGATAGCCGCAGAACCATAGGCTATTCAAGAGACCCCTGCAGTGGCGGCAACAGATCAGGGCCCTGCGAACAAGAGACCACGCGAAGAACAAGTCAGTGATGCTCCTTTGGGTGACCATGCAGAGGACATAGACCAGGCATCCTTTACGGTTGTGTCCTACAAGAAAAAGAGCTGCTGGTGTTCCGGTTGTCTTCAGGCCCACAAAGGTAGGAGGCAATCTATGGAAAGCCACACTAACGTCGTGGCTTCGGCAGTTGTAGCGTCGGCTAAAGAAAAAGTTCTCAGCCATCGTCTTAACAAGGCCGGGAGCTTAATGGTTACAGTATCGACATTGCCTGTTGCCAACCATTTGGTCACAGTAACTAACCTGGCTAGAGTGGCTGTAGAGGCCCGGGTACCGTATTCTTACACAGCCACCTACGGAAAAATTCAAGACGTACCTGTAACCTACTTAAATGAAGATCCGCAGGGGTACCTACGTGACCAAGGCGTTCTCTCAGCAAGGAGGCTCACAACCTACATTCCTGAGGACGGTGGCAAGTTTCTGAGAGGTACTCCGGCGCTCTGTTATTTTAGAAATCGCAAAATATGCACCCCTGCTTAAAAGAGTCTAGCTAGGGTTCTGTAGTTACCCTGTAACTGAGTACTTTGAAGCAGCGACACAATGCTACAAATGCCAGAGGCATGGCCACATATCGACACATTGTACCGGCCCCGTGCGATGCAAAGTGTGTGCTGGCCCCCACTCGCACAAAGAGTGTACCTTGAGAGCGCGACCTAAATGGGCAAACTGCTATGGCCTACACTGTGCTTCATACGGAGCGTGTGCTAAAAAGAAAGCTGCTACACGTGCACGCAAACTGCAGCGAGTACAAGGGAAACCCCCAAACGTCGTCATCCACAACCTAACCTGGACGTGGTTTCTACAAATACGTTAGATCTATCCTAAAATAAGTCATCACAACGTGAAAAAACAGCTGATGACACATACGCGGCTGCAGCCAAAAAGAAGCGTGAGAAGTCCGTTGGCTCTTCTCCATCAAAGCAGCAGCGAGACTCCGCACAATACCTAACAAACAACACCTCTAGCTTCAGCTTAAGGCAATGCAAAGGAAACAAGAAGATCAGCGAAATGCCACAAAGCGGAAGCACCGAACAAGAAATCCCATGCCTGCTGATTCCGATGCTGTTTGCCGCCATCAAGGCTCTTATCCACGCTAACCCCTCGTCACGAGTACTCCCAGAAGTAGAAGCTCTCCTAGCAATGAAACCTTTGCTGTCAGTCTCTTAGGCTCCGCAGCCGCGTAATATCGCACATCTGCAATCATGGCTTCGACAGCAAGAGCTTCATCACAGCTGACCATCCACAATATCGTTCGCACATTCACCATTTTTCAGTGGAACGCTCGTCGTTTACGCTCGAAACTCTGATTTTGGCAGCTTGTGCGAGCGTACCACTTCCCTTTCATAGTCATCTCTGAATCGCGCGTGGAGGAAACTTTCAGACTACACGGATACTATTTTCATCATTCACAACGACCAAATGACTTCAGCAGATCGCTGATAGGCTTTTGCAATGATATTCCGGCCTTCTTGGTTGATGTCCCGCCTCACAATGACAACGAACACAATGCCGTAACAGTATTTGGGAGACAAGGGTACACTCTTATTGGAATATATATCTTGAGCCAGGGAAGCCTTCGAGGCTTGAAAACTTGATAATAAGGACGCCCACCCCACAAATTATTTGCGGAGACTTCAGCGCTCACAACAAAATTTGGTGAAGCTCACACACACGTGCCCGGTGTGCCAAGCTTGCAGAACCTCTCGCAAAACATCAATTGAACCGCTAAATAACGGCAGCATAACATATCTCCCAAGCCTGACGAGTGTCAGCAGCATTGACGTGACCTTTGTGACAGGTTCAGCTGCCGACAACTTTGGCCAGCCCCGATCTGGAAACACGTGGAAGTGACCATTACCCAGTACTCATATCAACTGTCCTTGCGCAGATGGCGCCAAAGAAATGTCCTATAAAATCTACAGAATGCTATGCATACAAAGACACTGCAAGCAGGAGAATTACTGCTGCAACCCGAAATGAGGAACTAATATTGGCAATTTTTTATTGCCTAAGAGGAAGTATAAGAATCAGAGCTAAAAGCGATATCTTACCCACAAACGATGAAACAATTCAAAGACTGTGCGCTATTTGCGGGCCAGCTGAAAGGAAAGTTTTGTGCACAAAAAACATTGACCTTCGTGCCTGCCGGCGGGCACAACGTCACATACGGCGCTACCTGGATAAGCTTAGTTGGCAAAAATGGGGTGACTTTTGTTCTACGCTTTATGTGCGCCAACCAATAGCCAAAATTTGGCGGATATTTCGCGCTGTGCGCACGCCTATTCAACAGCTTCACCCTTTCAAATCACTATCTCTGCATGAATAAAAAACCATTGGAGAAGTCCCAGAAGAATTCTGCAGACTACTGTCAGCGGGGTGAGGGCCTTCCGCACACTCCACAGACGGTCTGTCAGGCATCCCCCAGACAGCAGTGCCAGCGATGAACCTACCTTTCATAATTGAAGAGCTATCCACAGCTATCGCGGAATTAAACAGACGGATGTTTCCGGGTCACGATGAAGTGAACTATGACGCAATCGCAAAGCTACCTCACAATTCCCGTCTTTGACTCCTGGAATATTACAATTCTTCCTGGATGTCTGGTGAGGCCCCTACAGAATGGAAGTTGAAATTGTGCCCGTTTTTAAACCTTGTAAACAGCCAACAGGTTATGCATCCTTCCGACCCATCGTCCTACTGAGCTGCGTAGGTAAGCTTATGGGGTGAGTGATCTTCGAACGCGTCACCTGGTTCCTCGAGAGCCGAAATGAGTATCCTCAAGAAGTGAACGGGTTTCGCCATAATAAGTCTGTGGCTGATGTCATTACCCTTGTTTTATCACTGGAAGAGTACTTTCACACTGGGTACATCCCGACAGCCGCTTTTCTTGACATCAAGGCCACTTTTGACTATGTTTCATCGTGCAATTCTCGAAGCCTTTGCCTCGGAGGAAAGCTTTACAATTGGATTGAACACTATCTAAAAGAGCAACAAATTTTTATGAGCACTCCACATGGTCCAGCTCTTTCACGCAGTAAAGAGGGGTACCTCAGGGAGCTGTTCTCAGCCTACTCCTGTTCAATATTGGCTTTATAAATATAACAATTAAGAAACCTTCCACGAGGAGTACGCATAACAATTTTTGCAGATATCTGCATCTGGAGTGCATCAAATTCGCGTTATAATGCGCAGCAACGTATTCAGAGAGCGTTACTGCACATTTGAATATACCTGGCTCCCCAGGGCCTTCGCCTCTCATCAGAAAAGTGTGTTGCTATGGCCTTCGCAAGGAAAAGAATGACTCGATACCCGCTCCTTCTGGGTGGATGGTCACTATTGTATGTACGATCCCACCGATTTCTAGGTGTTATGATTGACAGTGATCTCCCTTGGTTACCTCATATTAAAAAACTCCGCGAGTTGATCACTGCGGAATCGCAGGTTTTAGGATTTTGTTTTTTGATTGATTGATTTTATTTCAGACAAATAGTACAGGGCAAGCATGCCACAGCATCTGGATCCCTAGCTAAAAGCTAGTTGGGATTCATGGCGGGAACACGATGGGGCTGCAAATGCTAGTCGATTGTTCTGCTTGAAAAAGTCTATGTTGAAGGAGTGTTACGCTACTGTTTACCGCTGCTCCAAATATTAGCTCTCACAAGTAAGAAGATTCTTGAAGCCGCGCGGAACCACTACTGGCGGATATGCCTTGGACTCCCTGAATATTCTCGGCATCAGGAACACTTGCAGAAGCAGGATGTGTCCCGCTAGATCTGATTGCCGCCCAAGAAACTATGTGTACCCATCTCCGACATGTCCGCCAAGCGAAGAAGCACTTCTTACACCGTGTCCACCTAACTCACTGCAACTCTGGCTTTGGTCAAGATGTACACTTTCTGCCCCTCCCTCCTATTATTCAGCCACGAAATCTACCTCTCACCTTTCCCCCATGGACACTATCGTCTCTAAAGGTGAATATGTCTTTTCCTGGCATGAATGCGAAGAGCCGCATGCCACAGGCAGCACTTCTCCAAGCCGCTCTCGTCTACTTAGCCAAGTAATATACTCAGTACACCCATATATTTACCTACGGTTCAACTGCTCAAGACACTTCTTCCTGTAGCCTTTATGTGCCCTCAAAAAACCATGTACTGTCTTACCAGCTGCAACGGACGACATCATCTGCGGCAGCTGAGCTCCATGGAATAAAGCAAGCTCTTTCCTATATTTATATCCTGCGCCAAACTCCCGGGTGATGGGCTTTATACACTGATTCCAGAGCATCTCTGCAAATCTGCTAAAGAAAACCAATCATCAGCCTGCTTTCCTTGACATCGGGTATCTGCATCATTTGGCTATTGCCGCAGGCCGCTTCATAACATTGCAGTGAATACCAGCTTACTTTGGCATTAAAGGCAATGAAAAAGCAGATGAAGCGGCTCGTAAAGGCTACCAACATCAGATACATTCGGACCTTCTCGAAATGTGATGCATCCCATCTGGCAAAAAAATTTGCTTCCGAAACAAAGTATCGACTTTGGAGCTTGCCGATACATCACTACCAATATCTTTATTCCATTGACCCATATCTAAGATCAAGACTTCCTCAAAAATTTTCTCGCCAACTAGAAACTCTTTACCACCGACTTCGCCTGAACTGTGCATATACAAATACCTTGCGATACCGTTTCGGACAAATCAACAGTCCGCATTGCGACAACTGTGGCTTGATTGAAACTGTGGAATATATCCTACTTGAGTGCCCTGTACACGCTGACGAGGGTGCGTACTGTGAACACAGCATGGATAAGCTTTCCCCAGTGCCTTTAACAATGAATTGTGTTTTAGGCCCCTTAGCCTGCCCTAGGCAACAGAGACTCGCAATGAACTTTTTATTTACCTATTTGAAAGATGGTGGACTTCTTGACAAACTATAAATTCACCTTGCATGCTACCCTCAGACATTTTATACGCTGTGAACTCTATAAGCATATTTGTCGAATTCTGAATTTCATCATTTCATTTTATACCATTACTCCTTGATGCACCTTACCACGCATTTAATGGCCGCATTTTATCTCCAACTATATTTCTTTTATTTTCCTCATCATTCGTTTTCAATCTTTCCCTCCCCAATTCCAATTCCCACGCAGAGTAGCATGCCAGCAAAATATAAACGCCGGCTAAATTGTCTGCTTTTCATTAAAGAGTCTCTTTCTCTTTGTGTTATATATTTTTCTCTTGACCGATACCAGTAAGCTGATAGTCTAATCTGCGAGTACTTGGCAAACGCCCTTCATCCTAATGTTATTATTCTGGTTATTTTCCTTTTATAATCCATGGACTCTGCCCAAGGACGCGGGATCGAATCCCGGCCTCGGCTGCCGCTTTTAGATGGAGGCGAAAAGCAAGGCGCCCGTGTGCTGTGCGATGTCAGTGCACGGTAAAGAGCCCCAGTTGGTAGAAATTTCCATATTCCTCCACTACGGACGGTTTCGCATAGCCTGAGTCGCTTTGGGACGTTAAACCCCACAAACCAAACGAAACTAAACCCTTTCATCATCCTGATCTGCGGTTACTGCCTGTCCAATTAGTATACATATTCGCCTACCCATTCCAGTGTTTCGCTACCTATTGTAAACTGGTGTTCCTTTCCTAGGCTATTGAACATTACCTTAGTCTTCTGCATAATAATGTTTAGGCATACCTTTCTGCTTTTCCGTTCAGATCATAAATCATGCTTTGCAACTCATCCCCTGAGTTACTTAGCAAGACCATGTCATCAGCGAATCGCAGATTAGTGAGGTATTCTCCATCAACCCTTATTTCTAACCGCCCTCATTCCAAGTCTTGAATACTTTCTCCAAGCGAGCTGTGAATAGTATTGAGGAGATCGTGTCTCTTTGCTCAACACCTTTCATTATGGAAACTGTACTACTTTATGCAGAGCTATGGTTGCTATGCAGCCACTATAGATATCTTCCAGTACTATCGCATAAGACGCACCTACAATCTGCTTTCGTAATGGTTACATGGCTCCTGAGGTGTCGGCTGAGTCAAACGCTTTTTCGTAATAAATTATTGTTATGTTCGCTGGTTGGTTACATTGCGAGCCTTTTTCTATCACCTGGTTTACAGTATCGATATCATCGATAGCAGAATATCCTTTCCGAAAATCTGCTTGATCTTTTGGTTTCTTTAAGTCTAGATTGCCCTGATTCTATTAGCGACTGCCGTACTAAATACCTCGTACGTAACCGATAGTAAGCTGATTGGATTATACTTTTTCAAGTCCTTTGCGTCCCCTTTTTTATGAATGAAGACGTTTGTGTTCTGCCATGATTGCGGTACCGTCGATGTCATCAGGCATTGCGTATACAGAGTGGCCACTCTCTCCACCACGATATACCCTCCATCCTTCAACAAATTTACTTACCTGGTCCGCTTCAGATGCCTTACCCCTTTTCATAGCTCCTAACGTTTTCTTAGACTCATCCTTCGTTATTGGCGCAAAGTCTGACTGTTTTTCACTACTGCCAATCTCTTTATTGTCCTGACTCCTTTGGCTACTGTATTGGTCACTATAGAACTCCTCAGGTAATTTCACTATGTTGTCCGTATTATTGATTAAATTGCCCGCCTTGTCTCTCAGCGCATACATCTGATTTTTGCCTATGCATATTTTGCTCTGCATCGGTTTCAGGCTGCCACCGTTCCTTAGAGCATGCTGGATTTTGTCCATGGTATACTTCCTTATGTCGGACACTTTACACCTATTGATTGTCTTTAATGTCTCCGCGAATTCTGTTCTGCGTGTTTGGTAGGAAGCTTTGATGCTTTGCCATTTCTGAAACAAATGTTTCCTCAGCTTAGATAATTTACCGTTATGCTCTCTGATTATCTTATTTCCTATTTTTACCGCGCCCTCACTAATTATATCATTCATCGCGTCTGCACAAAGGTCGTCATCGTGGGTTAAACCTTATTATATTGTCACGCCTCTAGTACCACAAGTAGGGCTAAAGTGAAAGTGTTTTAGAGGTCAACCAGAAAGAGTCCTGCGTTGAAGCTTTTTTTCTCTTCCAGCCTGCCGCTCGTAGTCCCAATCATTATCTTTGGCGTCTTCTACTATGCAGCCCTTGACCCCCTCCTCAGGCAGCATCGTCCCGATGACAACAAAAGGAAGTAGGAGGTCAATGCCAGTTCAAGTAGTACGGCTTCATATGTAGTACAACATGATCAATGTCGACTTGGTTCTGGCGTCGCTTGGATGTCGATACCCCATATGACACCACTTCATACGTTGCGTCGAATAAACGTAGCAGAACCACATAAGACCCGAATTATCATCACAATAGTTTTTTGGAGAGTCCACGGTGGGAAGAAGTGCTTCTCTGTGAAATGCTTTCTGTCTGTGCGTTTTTCAGTGTTTTTGCGTGTGTATCGCATGGACACCGTCCCTAGTCATACGACATTGACCTGGATCCTCCTGGACATCCGATCAGACTCGCGGCTCCCTCCTCGAGTTCTTCGAGGAAGCGTTGCAGCCTTACGAGTGCCTCTGACAGCGAGGATACCATACCGTACTTCAGTGAGGACAGTAGTGAAGGCAAATTTGAGACATACCTCAGTCGGAGGATCAAAAGACGATTACTGAGAGCCGCTTCGTCTTCAACTGAGTCTGGTGAAGCCAAGTGGTCAAGAACAGAAGCACATTATTTTCATCCTGCCTGTGCACAGATCTGATAATATGAGATGGAATAACAGGCAAGCTGTCTCTGTCCAACTTGAAGCCCTCGTGCCTACCGAAATTAGACATTCTTGTGAACTCGGGCAAGAATGTCGTAGTTGACGTCCATCACCACGCATCTGCGCTCCAATCGCTGCGGCCCATCACTGAACTCGGAGGCATACCAGTACACACAGTTATCCCGCTGGGCGAGGAGTCTTCTTCCGGCGTCATCTATGACGTCGATGAGGTAATTACGATAAGGTGATATGCCCATACTCGTGAAGCCAGAAAAGAAGGTACCGTGCTTCTTTGGGTGTCACGACTTGGGAATTCTCGCTGTGTGACGATTATCTTCTAAGGCGACAGCCTGCCGTCACACGTGAAGGTAGGCCACTTTCGTCACGCTGTACGGCCATTCATACCAAAGCCCTTACAATGTTAGAAATGTATAAATCTGGGTCATGTTTGTGGGGTCTGCAGCACCGCAATAGTGTTTTCCCGTTGTGCCGACCGGCAGGACAGTGAATCAGGTACCGCAAAAGTTTTAAGGTGTTCAAACAACGGTCTCCATGACGCATCATCTCGAGATTGCCAGCAGATAAAACATGAGCGGGCTGTCCTAAATAAAATGGTACGAGACAGTTCAACGCACCGCGAAGCCGCTGCAGTTATTCGCAGAAGACGTGCCCGACGCAAGATAAATTCCAGAAATGCCGCTGACAACGACAGCCGCGAAAACGCCCAGCTGGCGCCTCCTACTTTTCACTCTCTTCCGGTTCCACCTCGCCTCAGTGTAACTCGTCCACGCACAATGGACACTGAAGACCAGGTAGACCAGGTGGCATCAGGGTAGGATTCTTAGCCAGCACTTCCACTATTAAATCCTCTTGAGGCACCACGACGAAAGTTCCCATCATCGAGCACATGTAGCACTAAGAACGGGCTCCCAGAGCAAGATCGCCAAACCCTTCTGATCTTAAGGACGGTGGTCAACGCCATTCGACCTCTACTACAGGCCCTGCAATCCCCAACTGCTCGAAGCGTCTTAGTGGTGCTGCACTCTCTAGGTCCAGACTTCAGGATCTTTAACCTACAATGACTGGCAAACTTCCCACGTTTCGTGAGGAAGTAAGAGGCGCCGCGCTGTTCCAGTGGAACGCAAAAGGCCGGAAGTCGCGAATCTCAAGTTGTCAGCAATACGTCAGCACCAACTACTTACCGATTGTGGTAATCTGTGAGCCTAACATAACTACCACAGTCAGGCTCTCCAGGTACGAATCTTTTTTCACTCCTGCATGCGGAGAGCGCAGCAAAATCCTGGTGTACATACGCATTGACATAACGCACTTTTGCTGTCCAGTCCTACCTCAAACTGCAAATCAGTACGCATGTTTCATGGTGGAGACAAAAACGTTACAGTTCACACTGGTTGCAGCATACCTATCTCCCTAGTCACAATTGGACTGCGAAAGGCTAAAGGCTATCATGAAAGCAGCTCGGCCTCTTTGAATCATTACTGGTGGTTTTAAAACCCACCAGTTACTAAGGGGAAATACCAGAATCGATGCCAAAGCAAGAAATCTGGCCTTATTTGCTTCCGATAATGACCTATATATACTGAATGACGGCAGTATGACTTACCTACGCGGTTGTTCCTACAGCAGTTGCCTGGACCTGACATTAGTTTCTCGGTCCTTGCACCGCTCTGTTCAACGATTTTATGATGTGGAGACCCATGGCAGTGCTCACATTCCTACTTACCACAATATAAATGGAGTTGGTGCGTCCGCCCAAGCTAAACACATGCACATCGACTCGTCCTATTTCAAAGCATATGGAGGAGGCATGCAAAGAAGCCTTCACTGGCAGGTTAGAGGAGACTATAGCAAATGCTATGACTGTTGCAAGTAAACACATCTCGTCATCTAAAATAAGAAGTGATTTTACATCAAATTAGAACGCTTACGTGCTCTTCGGCAGCGAGCAGGCAGCCGATACAGACGAACGAAGTGTTTAACTGATCTGAGAGCGGGTAGACGTGTGCAAAGAGAAAACATCACGCGAAGAACAGATAGACTGGCGGATCAGAGCTGGAAAATTTTCTGCCAGCAATTGGATACCCGAAAGTCCACGTACCTCACCTGGAGGACTGTGCGGGGCCTTCGCACGTCTCCACAGCAAAGACAGCCATTTTGTGGTTTGGCTGTATATCAAGATCGTGAACAGACTGAGGTAGAAACTGACTTCTGTAAGAAAATTGCGGGTGCGACCACTACCTCGATTTCCCAGCGTATTCCTCCTGTATCACGGGAATCAGCAATGTATATGATTCTCGCGAGGAACTTGACTCTGCTCTTGCCAGGTGTAGGTTTTCGTCTTCACCAGGGCCAGATATAATTATATACGCTGCTTCGTCCCATCTTGGCAACGACGCGCGAGAAGAGCTCCTAAAAAATTATAACCACTCTTGGCTCGACGTTGTTGTTCCACAGGAATGGATATCTAGTCCGCTGGTAACTCTAACTAAAAAACCAAGAAATTCTCCGCTCGAGCTCACATCTTACAAGACAATAGCTTTTACCTGTTGCGTGGGAAAGGTCATGGAAAGAATGGTTTTGACGCACCTTAAGTGGCACCTCGAGCACTATACAATATATCCCAAAGCAATCGCCGGCTTTCGGCTGGGTCGCTCCTCTATTGACAATGTCGTTAACCTCATGTCCATGGTTCAATAACAGAAACGAGTGAAACGTCTGTCCGTAGCACTATTTCTTGATGTCAAAGGTGTTTACGACAACGGGAACCATGAAGCTATCTTTGATGCACTGGAAACTGTGGGCATCGGTTGTCGGATGTTTGCTAGGATATAGCTGACAAGAAGATAATTTTTATTCAGTCTAGAGGCAACTCGACTCCAGCGTATTATACCCGCCGTGGTGTGCTCAGGCTACTTTGTTTAATCTAACACTCATCGCCCTCCTAGAGAACCTCCCTTCCACCATCCAGATATCAATGTACGCCGATGACATCCGCATTTGGCCCTCTTCTGTGACGCGTCTCCATGTGCGTGCAAGACTACAATGAGCAGCAACACTTCGTCTTCAGAAACAAGGTCTGAACGTTTCACCGGAAAAGTGCGCGCTAGTGGCATTTACAAGCGATTCTCTGAATCAATATCCGGCATGCATCTGCGGTCACAATATTTCTTACTACAAAACGCATCGTTTCTTAGGTATTCTGATAAACTGCAATCTATCATGGAGCCCGCATTGCACCCAATTGAAGAAAAAAAAAAAGCTACGTCCATCGCTCACTTACTCCGTTTTCTAGGCGGAAAGTCATGAGGCTCATCAGTAAAGGCAATGCTGCAGTTTTACAGAGCACTACTTTTAGCATTCCTGCGGTGCAGTACACCCGTGCTTTCAAACACGTGCAAGACTGATTTGCGTGCCTTCCAGGCAGTACAGGGTCAGGCTCTTAGCATGTGCCTGGGCCTTCCTCGGAGCGCATCAACACTGGGAAGTATTGCACTCACCAAAGACCATCCGCTTTCAAAGTATATTGTTTAGACTCTTTGCGAATGCACATACGACATATTTCAAGGGTTCTACAGCATCACCTTGCGCAGATGCCTCTGTAGAGACCACATTCTGCGTTTGCAAAAATCATAGCAACGCACCAGTCTTCCATCTCAAAACAGTTCACCCTGGCAGCCCGATCTCCGTCGCCACTGTGGTGTCTGCAGCTCCCACATGTGCGCCTTGAAGAAATCGCACTTTTCAGCTCCAGCCCTTCAAACACTGACACTGTTCATGCTTTACTATGACTATTGGGATCGCATTCACGTATACCTAGATGGCTCGGTAACCCCCACCCATTCTGCATGCACCGTCCTCGTTCTTGCGAGACGAGCAAACGTTTACCATCTAATTTCGCTTAAGACTACCTCTACTGGACGAGTATAACATCGTTGAGGAGGAAAGTAGCGACATCAGTTGCACAACTGGTTGGCATTGCTCGTATGACCGCGTAGCGTGTGGTGTAATCAGCGGCCACCGCAATCCATTTGTTGCCCGATGCGCACAGTGGAAAAGGCCCTAAAAGATCCAAACCCACTCGAGAAAATGGGTCTATGGGGATGTCGATCGGTTGCAAAAGTACAGCTGGTAAAACTGATAGCTTTTTTCGGCGTTGACAGCGGTCAGAAGCAGCCACGTAGCGGCGGACTGAGCGGTATGGCCAAAAGAACCGACGGCGCACACTGTCGTATGTGCGAGAGGCGCCTAGATGACTCGCTGTGGGAACGTCGTGAAGCTGTTCAAGGACGGCTGTGCGTAGGTGCTGAGGGACTACGAGGGCCATCAGGCCGCATATTGTGCCGGCATAAGGTGCCATCGTGGAGCACAAACGAACGAAGGGAAGGGTTATGGCGATCGGCGCTGAGGCGATTGATAATTTCGCGAAGCTGGAGGTCCTGGCGTTGCTCAGGGCGAATGTTGGAAAAGTCAGAAATAGAGAGCACGCAAGCGTCATTGTCACATTCAGGTTGGCTTGGTGGGTTGACTGAATGACGGGACAGGCAATCGGCATCTCGATGCAACTGGCCAGACTTATAAACCACTGAAAAATTGTATTCCTGAAGGCGCAAGGCCCAACGTCCAAGGCTGCCAGTTGGGTCTCTGAGTGCAGAAAGCCAACACAGTGCGTGGTGGTCAGTGACTACTGTGAATGGCCGCCCATACAAGTAAGGGCGGAACTTCGTAATGACCCAAACTAGGGCTAAGCACTCACGTTCAGTTATGGAATAATTCTGTTCGGCTGCAGAGAACAGTCTGCTGGCATAGGCGGATTTTGGTTAAGACCATGGGGGCAGGTGGAGTTTGCGTAGCGGGTGATGCGTCCTGGAATGCCATGCTTACTGTGGCAGTTGGTGGGGTGAGCTAGGGGAGATGGCGTCCTCTGCGCAAATCCAGGTTTCTGGCGCGGAAATACGAGGAGCTGTGGCAAGGTGATCGAAAGCGCCTCCACCAAGATGTTACGGAGGGTAGTTCAGCTTGAGGTTGCAGAGAGCGGAGGCGGGAGACAAGGCTTGCACACAACAGGCCTTTCCTGCTGGCACCAGCCGACACTGCTAGAACGTCGTCGTCGTCTTCGCCACCAACTACCGAGATTATTCCTTTTCCTTCTTATGCGCATATCAGCGCATGCATCGCCTAATGTAATAATATTATACAAGGTGGCCAGTTTTTCTAGCACAATATCCCCCCCCCCCCTTTCCTTCCTTTAACAAATCCGTAGTCGCTTGATCCTCCCAAGCTTCTTTCCCCTTTCCATAGCTCCTAAAAATATCTTAACCTCGTCCTTCGTTACTGGCGGAACGTCTGATTGCTCTTCACTACTGCCAACCTCATTATAGTCCTGACTACTTCGGCTACTGTATAGGTCAGTATTAAACTCATCGCCTGCCTTGATTACATTCTTCACATTAGTAATGACACTACTAGCCTTGCCTCTCTGTGCATGTATCTGATTTTCGCCTAGGCCCTAATTTCCCATTCACCGCTTTCAGCGTATGACCACTCTTTAGAGCATGCTCAAATTTCCTCATATGTTATGTTTACTTACGTCGGTTTCTTTACTTATAGCTAAACTGTAAGATATTAAAGATTACTCGGGCAGTTGATTTAGAGCTGTGGGAAAAAGTATATTCTATCACGACCATATGACACAGTCTACATTAGTAGGAATACATAAGGTAATGGAATGGTAACACATCCGGTGTTTTATTACGCGCCGTAACGTCAGAGGAAGGAAGACGAAGAGCTAAAATTTACAATGTTGCCTCACCTGGCTTCCTCACCATAACGGTTTCAAACGTTATTTACCATTCGAATGGTAAAACATTTGCTGATATATAGGCCCCACGAAAGAAAGTCCACTGATGTTCTAGTGGAACGCACAAATGTTCAATATTTATGGCAGTGTCAAATATTTTTGAGAACCATCATAATAATTTGTAAGTATAATAAATAAATAAATATGATCCTTTGAGAAATTACTGTCAGGAATTATATAATCATGCTTATAATGCTTCCTTTGGGACGGTAAGTCTAGTAATTCACGACCTATTTCTATGATCTGCACGAGACTAGAAACTGAGAAACAAAAAATAGGACTTTTCTACTAGCGGCAACGCTCCGCCGGGGTGGCGCAGTGGTTACGGCGCTCGACTACTGTTCCCAAGGACGCGGGATTGAATCCCGGCCTCGGCGGCCGCTTTTCGATGGAGGCGAAAAGCAAGGCGCCCGTGTGCTGTGCGATGTCATTGTACGTTAAAGAACCCCAGGTGTTAGACATTTCCGGAGTCCTCCACTACGGCGTCTCTCATAGCCTGAGCCGTTTTGGAACGTTAAACCCCACAAAACCAAAACCGAAACCAAAACCAAACTTATCTACAAGACAATGGCAGAGAATGTGCTACAACGATCACTTTCTACCACAATTATGTTTGTTAAGTAGCGGTGAAGAGTACCCTATTTGAAAAAAAAGCCTCAAAAAGAAGGCTATAATTCGCCTGCAACAAAGGCATTGAGGTCAGATAGAGCACATTCTGAGAAAAAGAGGTTGCTTCGCAGTATAAACAAGTGTGTTCCAAGCGCCATAGATGGTTGATAAAAGCCGGCGCTGCCACAACTTTGCTGTTTTCATGCAGGGACAACAATTTCGTAAGACACGGAAGAAAAAAGTCGCCAGAGTAGTACTGCTAATGCCTTACTAGCACTATGACATTGGAAACGATTGACATCAATGGGAGATGGGTCATTGATTGGTACACAGAAAGAGAAGATGATGTTCAGAAGGTCTGCTTTTCTTGCTTTATTAAAGCAAGAAAGGACAGTGGACAGAGTAAGCATGATTGGAACCAAATTCTTACAGTGCCTCGCAGGTTCCTGCTGACTCTACTCACTCTTTCAATTCTCACGGTGTGACCTAAACAGCCATAGCATAATGCATAAGAGGGTACTGCGCACTGCTCTGTGAGACGACTTATCCGCCTGCCAGCGAAATTTAAACGCCGGCTAAAATCTCTGTATTTCATTACAGGGTCTCTCTCACTCTCTTTCGACTTACCCGCCAACGTCACTGAAGTCTACAAGAACTAAAGTGCCTCAAGCACGGCGGTTGGTAGCGGAAAAGGGTTTAAAAAAAAAGACGCCACAAAAGTAACTCTGCTAATGTCTTGAATAACATATGACCTAAATTCGAAATACTCTTCACAAATAGAATTTAAAACTGATATGACGTCAGTGAAACTGCATTGTGTTTATGTACTCAGTGGAGAAGCATAATGCGCGCCGACTCAGTGCCTAGAATATATGACGCCTATTTGAAGGTAGCAACTATAACGAAGGGTGCGTTTGTATACGTTTCTTGTTTAGTACCGCGTCTGGCTATAGGGTGGCACAAGGTGTAACCCGGCCTACCGAATGCAATTGCGCACCCGCCCGTAACGACCGTTGAGCGTATTACTCTTGTTCTGTTGAAAATGACAAATTCATCTATTATAGAGCTCACTAACCCCTGTGCAATGCCGACAGCCGAATGCAAAAGCTAAGTGTAAGGTTTTGAAAAATTGAGAAATGCATCATAAGCCAGTTCGCATTGATTACACGACCCTCATTGCGCTGCCGTACCAATAGGCGGCTTTAGATGATAGTGCGTTAGATGTTCCTCACTGAGTTGGTTTTAAACGTGCACCTCAGCTTATCGCTGAAGGGGCCTTGTATCAGCACTTGCAGGAAACAATATGCCATAGAGAGAGCTCCTTGTTACTTTGTTGGCTGGAAACGCCCTCTGGTTAGGTTTTATTAGTCGCGCTAGAACGCTGCAGAGATAAACACAAACATGGAGTTCTTCCCAGTCGCCGACTGTGCTTGTCGGCGGCTCTTCGTTTTCGTTTTTCTGCTTATATTAAAACACTCGACTCAGATACGCCACGAAAACAGCACGCCGTCTCCAGTTCGCGCTTGTCACATGTCTACAAAAGGCAAAGCAGCGGTGATCTCTAGACCTGAAGAACGTGCTCTTAAGACTTGGGAACGACGCAAACACTCTATTTACCGGCACAAGAGCATGATATCGTCTGAAGAGACGCTGTTATCTGCAGAGCGCACTGTCGGCTATCTCCGGCTGCCCGACTTAGGCCACTATCACCCAATCGCCATTTACAAGGAAACGGTTGCGAACAAACGCCCTTGAAGAGGACGCAACAACTGAAAATATGACGAGCACTTGCATTCAAGTCGCGGATGGCTCCCAGGTCTATTCTCAGGTCTATCTCCAAGCTAAGCGGCTTTTTTCGTGATGCAAAACCTAGCTCACAGGATACGTAGGCTAAAAGGTTAGCTCATTTGCGTTAAAGTGGGCTTCAGGGCTCTGCAAGGCGATGACAACCGTGTATAGAAAACTAAATAAGGCAAGGAGTTGAGGGGGGCAGTTGGTATGGCATGCGTCTAAAGCATACAGCCGAAGATGCTTTCTTATAGGCTGTTTAGCACCCCTCTTTATAGAATATGGCAGTGCAAAGCTTTGGAGAATATAGGATGAAGCACGCAGTAAGACGCAGAAGCTAACGTGTTGCAATATCTTTTAACAGTGGTGTATATGCTAAATGTTAACGAAAACGACATCAAGACAACTGCATCGACGCCAAAGAGAACGATACTGCGAGGGTGGGCTTTGAACATCAGTACGGTCCAGCCTCATGCTGTCCTCCTTTATGTGCTACATGCCCCATTTCGTTGGCCAGTTGGTAAAATGTGAGTGATTATTGCTAAAATACGATATTCCTTAGAAATTTACTTTTTCCGTTCAAGGTATTAGTACAGTGCTTTGCCGCCTTTGTATTGCTTGTAAAAGGCTTCAGGCGACCGAAAATGCACTAAGACTGTCATTGCTGCAACTGGTTGCTCAGATTCTTTTTCTAGGATGCTACTTTAGAATTAGGCGCTTACGTGTAGAGTTGCCCTTAAAATTCTAAAAATCTGGAGTCTGTTGCAGACTGAACGAGAGAAACCCAAAATGGCATTTTAATTGACGCTTCCACGACCTTTTCATATTTTCGATTCGTTGGCTACAGCCTCTCACGTCTGGCGGCCCCGGCTTCATGCGTGCGCACTTCCTTATTCTGACGTCATTGTGTCGTCTTTACTGGAAATTCTCGATGACGATTTCGCTTTGCTTTGAAACAATTGCGTTCTGAAAGTGAATAATGAAGATTTTTCACCGCAGGTCCATGCTGCGATCAACTGTTCCTGTTGTTCCAGACAGTTGTCGAAGGCTAATAAGCTATAGCGAAGTGTGAGTGCGCACGTCCCCTTCGAAACCACTGATGATCGGTTGTCTTGAGAAGAAATTACTGACGCAGCTTATCTGAAAAGTTCTGTCCTCAATTTACACCATTTAAAACGAAGCTCTTAAAACATTTTCAGGTGTATTTTTACAGATTGTGAAGACTATCCCATAGCGTAGAGCCTGAGTGAAGACCCCTTCGACTAGATTTAAAATGCCACCAAGGTGTCACGTTAGAAGACGTGTCATCATACTTTGCAGCACTGCAAAGATTGACTCATTCTAAAGGTAGTATCAGTTGACATTCATTACGATGGTAGCAACAATCGAGGTATGAAGTTCGGAACAATCGCTAGGGTGTATTTAAACTCTTTCTGGAGCGAAGAGACAGTAGGTGTTTCAGTGAGAGCATTGTTCTCGTAATCTGGGTATGCATATACTTGTACAGCCAGTGTCCCGAACAGAAAGAAACTGGTTGCAGTACCGATAAGATGCGCTCACCAGCAATAAAAGACTGTGGGGAGTATTTTGTGTACGCTCTGAGCATTTAACACACTATGCCTAAGCGCCGGCTTCTTAGCTCAGTAGTATTCCTTCACTTGTGTTGTGCAGAGAAATTATCCTTATTCTGGCAATGAACCTCCATCCAAAACTTGGGCAACGTCTTCTAGCGACAAAATTCTACAGGACCGACTGAAAGTTATCTCTTAAAACTATACCCGATATTTTCTTTTTCGCATAAAATGACTTTGATTGGGTTGAATAGTTACCCTTCACCGGCTCTCCGCATTTTCCCTTCCTGAATCAGTCACCTCACATGCACTGGATCCACACTTGCGCATTTTAATGGCAGCGTATCGAAATGCAGCCTTCAGGTGTACCACTTTTATTTGAGAAGAAACTGCAGGGTATTGTAAAATACTGTTATGTATATGTTGATGGATATTGATTAAGCTTTTGATGCACCTCAAATATTTGTTTTATAGTTTTTTCTGCGCTGGCGCCGGCCACTTAAACTACCACAGAAATCATATATGGGCAGAATTTTCCAAAATAATTTTTCAGCCAACTATGAGATAATATGAGATACTTTTACGAACAGACTGGCATAAACAGACTAAGCTTCTGACGATGCGTAAAACAAATTTGGTTCTGGAGTTGGCCTTGCGCTCACCACGAGTAATTACAATTTCCATCGAAAACCACTGGGCCCCATAAAAAAAATATAGCAAAACATACAAGCCGGCCGGGGGCGGATGTGCGGATGCATCAGTTATTATGTAGTGCAGTTTTAAAATATGCAGAAAAATGGCATTGAAAGCTTTTCCCAAAATGTGTCAGAATTTTTTTTTTTTTTTTAGTATGGATGTGATAGCACTCTGTTCTTTGTAAACCTTCTTTCGTGAATAGCTAGCCGCTAGGCTCGTCAAACATCGGCAAAAGCCAGAACAACTTTTAGTGACAACGTGACCTGTCTACTGGCTAACCATTGCACCGCCCAAAGCTGCGTGCGATTACATCCGTATGACTTCCTCATTCACGACACTGCATATTGTACTCCAATCACTAAAGATTAAGGTTTTGTTTTCAAGCTATGCACAAGAGAAGATGGTCTCGAGCGAATAGAATGTGTAAAAAGATAACTATTTTTTATGTATATTTAGTGAACAAATCTGCTAAACATTGCGCAATAAAACAGCCATCAGAATACAAACCTCCTCCTCCCTGCGCCCTCCCATTCTCCGCCCCGCCACTCTATCTTGCGGCGGATGCATTAGAACCTAGCACAACTTCTTCATGTGCGCGATCTTCTAGCAGTGTATCTCCTAGCAGTGAGCATAAATCGTTTACTCATGCTGACGAGGACAACCAGCAATTATCAGAATGCTGTTGAATCAATAAATGAAACACAGAAAGGAGTATACCGTATTGCACCTTGGGTCATAAGTAGACAATAAAGCACGGTAGTGCCAAGGAAGCACTTTATCTCAATAGTACTACCACAACAGCAGCATTTAAAATAAAGAAAAAAATCCGCGTTTTAATTAACCAAGTTATAGAAAATTCTAGAGGGCACTTTAGACCACTAAAGTGCGATGAAGCAAAATCAATTATAGCGCGGTGGATCGCTGCCCTCCACTACGGCACTTCTATCTCCCTCTCTTTTTTCACTCTCACATTCCTTCCTTCCTTTACGGCGTGGTACATGTGTCTGCGGAGAATTGTGACAGATACTGCATGAATGAATCGCCTGGGGGCGTCGCGACCTGTCGCGATGGTACATGGCATGCCCCTTGTCGAACACAACTGCATTCCATTAAACGCAATCAAAGTTCACCGGCGTTGTATAATTCCTTTACAGGAAATTAAAGGCGCAGTATCTGTCACTTGCGGAATCCCGCTATCCTCACGGTAGACAAGGAGAATTAGTATGAACGTTTCACGGGCCAGGAACACATGGCTCCATAGCAAAAATATTTTTGTATCTTCTGTAAACTGCCGTCTATGTGATGTGCCTGAAACAATTGAGCACTGTTTCATGAATTGCGAAGACGCAATTCTTTTTTGGGATGTGCTGCAAAGAACTCTAAAGAAAGACTTTGTTCTAAATTCGTACAGTGTGCGGTATCTTGCTGTTACACAATCTGACTACGAACCATATGACATGTTTTTCCTTATTGGACTTCATAGCTTGTGGAAGACACGCATGTCGGATCGCAACGCTGAACCTGTTGTTCCACCTAGACTCCATTTTAGCAGAATGATGCTGCAACTGAAGGACACTTATGATGAAAATGACTTTCAACCTGATTGGTTTCCGCTGGTGACACGGTGCTTATTTTTGCCTGCCTTTTAAAAAGTTGTGTCTTGTGTTGTGCATCTCAGCAATGAATAAGGAAATTGTAAATAGTCTGTGTACATAACCCTTTCTGTACAATAAATACCATATCAGAAAAAAAAAAAAAACGTCAGGGGCGTGGCCCAGTTTGTAAAGCGCTCAGGTGGGGATCCAAGGGCTGGAGGTTCGATTCCCGGTGGGGACAATTAAGGTTTATTTATTTTGAACTATCTCCTTCGAAAATGTGACACACGCGGCCAACAGCGCCTGCTGACAACGATGAGGCGTTAACGGTTTCCGCCTCAAAATAGCCAGTCATGTTTTTCCTAAAGAAAACCTATAGTTTGAAATATAGAGCAATTCGCACTGCAAGCTGTACTGTGACTTTGGACGAGACGTGCATTGCAGGCATGCATTAGTTCACGCAACTACAAAACCGTGATGAGCGCGCTTTTCATAATTCCGTGGTAGGCACATTCTTGCTAATGCAATGATTAACGCTGATTTGAGCCTTTGTTAAAAGTCCGAGCAGCGTTTTTGTGCAGTCCGGAAATTGGCGCAGTTGCGATTACGAGTATATAGCAGAGCCGGTGACAGCGTCACCGCGGTAGAGACAGATTAAAGCGTTAGCGTTATGCGAGTTGAACGCGCGATTCTAACGTTGCATTAGAGCCTTGTGGTGATTTCTGCACGTTTCATAATTGCACAAAACAGTGAAGAAACAAAAAGTTCGAACTGCCTTTACGTAGGTGCGCTGTGTACGCTTATCGGTTAAAGTGGGGCAAAATGGCTACGAAACATGAGTACCGGCAGCGTCGGTGCACCTGATGATTGCGTGCATAGAGAAACAGATATGTGTACTCGCCCCATCCTTCCTATTCTATATTTAGACCTCTGTAACTTTGTCTCCCAATGTAGTTTCAGTCACTTATTATTAGCTATGTCAGCGGCTGTATGGGTAGCCTTGTTACAGTTTATTTGATAGATAAGGTTTCGAGATGAAGCAATTCCGGATGACTTACGTCACTTTTGTCTGTACGAATTCGTTCAGAAAATTTGAACGCAGTTTGGGTTTATTGAATGCTTCAGCATGCACCTGTGGGAAGCGTGGAAAAGATTGTGTAGAAAAATCAGAACGAGTTGCAATAGGGGCTATGCATACAGGCGTAAAGAATGAAATCGCTCATAGGAACAGGAAAGCATGTGTGTAAAGTTGTGGGTAACACAGATAACAAAGTAGGCATCATTTGTACATCGCCTGTACCTCTCTATGCAGAAGAAACTTCGAAACTAACTTATAGGCTGCATTTGAACTTACAGACCACACAGGGGAGCATGAAAAGAAAATACGCGTAATGTTAACAGACAGGAGGATAAACAAAGGTCAGGGAGGGGAGGGCGCAGACATGCGTTATTGATCACCATCGTAACCAATTTGGCTACGCCCATTTAAGAGCAAAGGTCTCTTATAGCACTTGAATTAACACTCTCCTGTGAAGACTGAAGCCACCTTAACAAAGAGAACTTCCTAATTTCTCTCTATCTCCCCACCTCCCACCTAACTTCCATCCCCCCTGCTGCGATTGTCGTCCACTGGAACCTAGTTTACTACATTTGATAACTATGGGGTATCTTTTCTTCGCGTTGCATTCCTTGGCCAAGCGACTTCTTCTTGATTGCCTATAGATAATCATTAACATGCGCTTACTCCATGACTCAACATGCTTCTTTCCTTTTTTTAACGATACACCAGCCATCTCGCTTTACATATCAGCCCAATTAAGAGGTTATTAATTTCAGTAATATCAAGCCTGTGTCTTTTTTTGGTGTCTTACTGCCTCGTCACCACCAGGTGACATCTGCTGGAGGTACTGCACTTGATTCTTCAAGCGAAGACCTCAGCCTTGTTCCTATCGCCCTGGCGGACCAGCCTACAGGTAAATGAGCCAGCCCCCGATTCCAAGGGCTACAACTCGAAAATGGTCTGCTGCCTGATACCGTTCGAATAGCGCAGTGCGCTGGCTTTAAAGATATATTTTTCGTTACAGTTACAAAAGAAACTGCGTCTTATGTGCGGAATTTCAAAATTTTCACCAATCATGGAGCATGGCATGGGAAACGTGCGCTCACACAGCGTAATATGGTGTTAGTTACACATGGGTGTTAATAAGACTTTGTTTTGCGAAAGGGGGGGGGGGGGTGAGGGTAATACACTCACGCCTCTCTAAGTTGTTTTACTGGCACCACAACGAACAAAAAGCTCCTTGGAGACCCCTTCAAGGTAGTCCAAATCTGCCAAGCATATTGTACTTTAGTACAACTGGATCAGAAATTCAAAAAGGCATTTTTCATACGAGCTGTATTGTATGAATTGAAGTCTTATCCGCAAAATAGCAGCCTGTGGTTCGCTTTCCAAATCCGTTTTGGACGAAACATGTTTGTAGAACGTTATTTTGACCACTGAGAAGAATAGTACGCTGCATAGTTCAGATTACACCAATGTTTTGGACGGAGAAACTAAATATAAACTACTGGGCACAGGAACTGGTAGCAAATTGGAGCTCGAAACTTGTCTAAATTTGACTTGCTGGTAACTTCTACCGCCTCCACAGTGACTGTGTGAAGTGCCATGTGCTTTTCAGAAATGAAGTGAAGAATGGTCGACGTTCCAATAAAAAACAGAGCGGTATAAATTTGTCGTCTGAGAAAGCTTTTATTTACTTCACGGAATGACAGGAAATCCCGCCCGAACCAAGCCGAGTATATGACTTAAACTTTCTTTGGCGCAAAAATCAAGGTTCAGCTGTGTTGGAGACCCCTATCTGCCTCCACCTTTCCTCCTCCGGATCATTTGGCAACAAGGTCACAACCGGCCCTCACTCTTGGTCACCCTTGATAACGCTCTCAGTACTAAGCAGGTTGATGTGGAATTTTTCGGCGTAAGCTGGATACATAGGAAAGCTGTTTATCGTGTTCGTACCATCTTTGTTGTAAAGGATAAGATTTCATTCACGCGTGGCCAGCATTCCTTTGCGGTCCGCTTAGATAGTGAACTTTGCTCATCGATGGACAGTTAGGAAGTTACACCAAACATGGTGACTATATATGCACAGGGCCTGTATTACGAATATTTGCAGCATTTTAAGAAAGGTCAATTTCGCCATCGCCTGACTGGCGGACACGACGGAAGCGAATGTCAGCTCGTTTGGGACTGCGAGACGCCGCATACTTTTACGAAGTTTCCATCAACCAGGTGAGGGCGAAAACGACACTTTCAAAGTGACGGAAACCTGGAATACATGCTCAGAGGCTTTTTGCAGGCTCGATAAGGTCACTTATACGCTACGCGTAGCTCGTAATATTAGCCAACAATAACCAACACACTTTGCCATTTCCTGTAGTCAGCTGCTGTCATTGCAAAAAAATTTACCCATTCAGTGTTCGAGGTTTTTGCGTCTAGCGTGCGTCTTTAGCTTCTCCTTTGCTGTACCTACCAAGCAATTCAGATCACAACATTCATTTGCGGCTGATCGGGGAGATCTTCATCACAGTTGCGAAACTCTGCATCAAAAGAGACTATAGTCGTATAAACCACTCTGAGGAGGTTTAAAAATGGTGGCTGGATCTGGGAACAATAAATAAAAGCTGTCCGTATAGCAGATTGGTCGCCATTATCTTTTGTAGAGCGTTTTTATCGCCTGTTTTAACTCTTATGTATACATCGAACCTTAATATGTAGAAAAGTTTGGGGCTGCATCTATTTCAGTGGATTTGTTGCCAAGGGATGGCCCTTTTATCAAAGTTGTCACCTTGGGTACAGCTTACTTTAGTGCCACAGGCATCGTGACAATAAGTAAACTACGCGAATTTCGGCCCAGTCGGACCATTCTTTGTGCGCACATGGGCTCAATGGGAAATTTCCAACTGGTGAAGTGAAATAGCTGTGCTTGCAAGTTGCATGATTTGAGCATATTTTTCTGTATTCTTCCGGGACCTTTTGTCTTTCTCCAGGGCTGATGCGTGCGGAAAAGTTGATTAAAGCGAAGGGGATGCGTGCAGGAGAAGGTGGAAGATGGAGCGCGCAATAGCGCTGGCATGCTCATAGTGTAGAAGATGCTAAATGTGCACTTTGTTAAGTGCGTCTTCGTCCACCATCTTGCGGAGGCTATACCCGAATTGGCACACTCGACGCCTTCGCCCGCAGGGCTCGCGAAGGTGGCAGCCCAGAGTATGTGGTCCACGAACGCAAACAATGATCTGTCATTTTCCCCTCATTCTGGTCCGGCGACCTGGCCCGGAACTCGCAGGTCGGATGTGGAATGTCACGCGAGGCGCAGAATGGGGCTGAAGCAGATGCGAAATTTTCGCTTTCTGGATACACCTTAAGCAGGATCCACGCCACCCCGACAGGGCTGCCTACAGTTTATGCTTTCCATCGCTGTAGGGCCTACGTCACCTAAATCCTCCTGCACTAGTGCAGAAAAACAGCATTTGAGGTATTGGAGCTTTGCTACAGTGGTGTAGCTGGTGTAGGTTAGAACAATGGCCATAGCATGAGACCGACCACACCACCATTAGACATGCCAAGAGCTGTGGTCCTTAATAGTTGGACCATGAGCGGCTACCAGCTTCAACCTGTCGTGGCCTGAGGACTGCAAGCAGTGTATTATGGATCCATTCCGTCTGATTCCTTCGTCTACATCAAGAAAACGTCTTCCTTACCAGAAAGTGACATTTCTCTGCCAGAAAAAAGGATCTAATATCAGACAGTACGAACTCGTACTAGCGACAGGTCAACCGCCTGAATCAGTTGACGTAAGTTCGCTTATCGAAACTTTGGTCAGCGATCTGATACTTTTATCGGGATCTGTGCGTTCATTCACGTTTACCCTATTATGCCTTTTAATTTAGTATAAAGAAGCACAATGAAGGATCATCGGGCTCATGAGCAGTCTTAGAATTCCTGTACTTCTACATGATATTTGTCATCCATTGGAGTGAATATATTTGCCGGAAATCCCAGAGAATTAGAAAAATTGTAAATTGCGGTGCCTAACGTGAATTCGTGAGTTCATTCAGCCCCCTGGTGGCCACATTTCGGTTGAAGCAGAAAGGATATAGAGGCGGGAACACACGTTAAAAAGCAGCAGATGTTCGAAGTTGATTCGTAGCTTTTAACCACGCCGAGCTTTATTGGCCGGTGATTTCTTTCGTACCTAAAGTTAGCTTGTGGGAATTTATTATATTTATTATTAGGGGAATGGCATATATCCTTCGGTATATGTGCCAAGTTATTCTCTATAAACCGAATGCGGGCTCCACATAACGGTTCTAGCGAAGAATGTTACACGAATGCTATGCTTCACATTCTCAGAACCATTTTCCTGCCTCTTTTACTAGAACACATTACTACAACAGCATTCTTCAATAATTAATGAGATGTCGTTGAACGGCTCCAACCGACGCTTGTGCCCTCTGGTAGGCTACAAGGCAAATACGTACCCACCTGTACTCTCCGCTGAAATCCACCTTCCAGATTCGTAACCTTTCACTCACCTGCACTTTTTACATAGCTGCAGAAGCGCAGCCCCACAACATGCAGCTACCGTAACTGTAATTTGAGCGCACGCCAAATTAAGACGAATGATCACCCGTCAGTTTTTCAGCACTTGAAATTACCGTTAACTGTACAGTATTTCAATGGATTCACAGCTGATCTCGGAACCTGCAGGGCTTATAGGCGCAATAGGTTTCCATAAATTTCAATTATAATTGCAAGGTTTTCTACACTTTGTGCCAGAATATCAGAGCGATTAGTGTCATGTGTGCAATCTATTGATGATGATACGTTGATTACGCTCCACAGCGTTGCGCTGTGTACGAGGTAAAGGAGAAGAAGATCGAAGCGTGAGGACTCCGCCTGTAACTAGCCTGAGGCTCGTTGGGCATTGCGGCACGAAGAATACGATTTTTCTGTGTCTTAATGAGCGGTCATCGCCACCCTGACGCTGACTGTTTGTCTCATTTTAATTTTCCTAACATGACAGTCGGTGAAGGCGATCTAGACGTCTGCCTGACACCTTGGACTTAGACACTGCTAGGACATGCAAGTTTCAGTAAGACCGATAGCACAATCCTGCTTTTACTCCGTTGTTTAATAAGGCCCACATGTGGTTTAACTACGGTTAAGCCTGGTGGTGCAGCGAAATGTACGGGCCCCAGGATACACTAAGGTTCAGCTTATAGTGGAGTACGCAGGTTAGGCAACGGTTTAAACTTTATTTATTCCAATGAAAACGCTCCGATGATCAGTAAAGTAGTGATATTTGGTCTCCACCCGTTCAATTACATGGTTTGAATCTGCAGTGTTTCGCTGTAGTACGAAGTCCAGGCTACTTCCACACTGCGTTGTAGTGACTGGTTGTTGCTTGCTCAATTCCAGTTGAAACGACTGTTCAGCACCCTCGGTGAATGCCGTATCACGCTCGTTGTCTTTATTAAAGCAAGATGTTGCCGAACTTGACATGTCTTCCGGTAGTGAACAAGTCCGTTTTTCCGCGTCTTGCCGTCGCCGTTTTCCCAATCGCCCGGCACGCTGTTCTTCTGTCTCCTCAGACCGCCGTTTTCGTACGACTTAATTTAGGCGGTGTAACTTAGCTGCTCTGCCATCCTCCTGCTCTATTTTCCTACTTCCAGCGCCTCTGTTGTCTACCCGTATGTTATATACCTCCTCGCATTACGTGATTATCGAACGGCGCGACGCGCCGCGCAGCATTCGGCCGCCGTGCCACTCCGACGGCACGAACTATAGTGGCACGAATTCCTGGCCCAGCTCTCAGTTTATACCACGTGACAGTTGCTAGGCAACGGCATGACGCGCCGCGGTGACGTCACACCAGCTGCGCTTCGGCTGAGCTTATGGCATACGGCACGCGGTGCCACGGCGCCACGCCGACGGCTTGAAAACCTAGCGTACTGTAGCTTTCCATACAGAAAACAACACAACTATTGAACTTATGGTGCCCATTTGCTGCTTTTCCTAGCTTCTCTCCGCGGCGTCGTATAAATGACACGCATGACGACATCATATCAGGGAATTTATGTTTTGTCCGAACTCTCTGGAGAGTCCGAAAACATTTTTATTAGGCCAGAATGTACACGACAACAAACCGCTTCGTCGCAAGATGTGCCCCCTTGGCAAGGCGTAAAGCGATGCAACAAGCCACCGGCTGAACTTCTTCAACCGGTCGAGCCTCCAGCATCAGCATCAATTCGGAAAATCAGAATTGACTTGATTGGTTCTTTCCTGAAGTTGTCTGACGGCCACCGTGGGTTACCGTGACTGTGGACTACTTGCTACTTGACCTGATGTGGAAATGGCTGCGCCAATTTCTGCCAATGCCGCGGAAGTGTTTAATATTTTGCTTCACCATGCGTTCTTCCCGCGGCAAGCTCAGAATGACCACCAGTGACTTCTGTGGATAGTTCGTTACAAACGTTGGGGAAGAATTTTATTGTGAAAGCAATACTGCTTGCACTTCGAGCCTTTGGCGTATCGTGGCGCCTCTATACATGACCTTTCACGTGACCGTCTGACGTCACGCCAGACCGAAAGACGGAGCCCCAGCTCGCGCCATCGGATGGTGGCGGCGAGTCCTTGCAGGAGCCGCAGCGGTGACGTCACGCCATTTTCACGTGACCGTGTGACGTCACGCCAGACTGAGAGACGGGGTCCCAGCGCGCGCCATCGGATGGTGGCGGCGAGTCCATACACGGCGCTGTGTCGCAGCCGAGAGAGGGCGCTCGCTGTTTGTGACTTCACGCTAGGGGGATAAATGGGGCTGTGGCTCGGCTCATCGCAGTAGTCGGGGCGCAGCCTTACGGTATGTCGGATGATGCGTATAAGGCGAGGCTGGAACGACTGCTGCAGCCAAGCGGCGGCGCCATGCTGAAGAAACAGAAGAAGAACCGCCTGGCTACGCTTGGCTCAACTAGGCGTAGCTTGAATGTTTAGCTGAATTGGTTGGTCTATGTATAAGCAGGACCAATTGCATTCGCAATTCCCCGGGCTTAACCAACTTGAGCCACAGCAAACTTTTTTCTCCGGCTTTGTGGCACAGAATACCGTAATTCTAGTCCGTAGTGTCTACAGACCCGTGACCTTAAATTTGCCTCAATTAGACTCTCATCAGCATAATGTAGATGTATGAGCTTCCGATCATAACTGGGATGCCATCCTACTGTTTACGGCGTACGCTTATAACAAAGCTAAATATGAAGTAACTGGATATTCCCCTTTCTTCCTTACGTTCTCTTACCGCAAATATTTCTGAGTACACTTTTTCTATTCATGTACAACGACCCTTCCGTTATCGCATTGTGTCTGCCTCGCTGTTCAAGCCCGTCTTTCACTCGTCTGCGAAACACTACATCTCAAGACTCTGCCAAGGTGCTATTGACACAGCGCTTATTGCAGCTGCTTAGAGACCGGGAGCTCTTTTATGGCTTTGGACTCCATAAACTGAGGCTTTAATCAGAGGTTTTTGTCGCAATACACAGAGCGTGTTTCGTGTTTCGTCATTAGTTGACTTCTCTAAGTCACCTATGTCATTTTAAAGGTGACCTCAATGAATCGCTGCTCCATGCAGACACAACTCGCTCACGTGGCCTGGCTGAAACGCTGCTATCCCAAGCATTCTTGACTAGCTTGATGACGAACCTCGCCTGTCTGGGATCAAGTGTAGGTAGATGAGAATAGGGTGGAATCAAGGACACTCAGCCTGCTATTAGTCTGACACTCGTGGCTCCTTCTGTTCAAACATTTCAAGTTCATTCTGCAACCAACCCCTCCTCGTATCTAGACATCTTTCCCTCTGTCTTCTTACTCTGCACTTTAGAGAGACATTGATCCTAGCCTCTCAAAACCAGCGAGCTTTCAGATGCTTCCAGTCAGCGTCATGCGATCAGCACTCAAGAAAGCTCTCTTGATTTAAACTGAATATTCACTCAAGCGGCAGGCTTGCTACTATACGCTTTCAACGTGTTCGAGATGACTAAGTCGGCATGACACAGCAGAGTTCCTAAGATGGTTCTTGTCCTACAAAGCCTATCGGGACACGAACTTCTTACACGTGCTACCCGATAGCACCTGTCGCGCAAAAGGAACCGACTTAAAAGGGAGTTCCAACACTGGAAAACTACGAAGTGAGAAAATAAACCTCATGCAGAGAGAGAAGAGGAGGAAGGGCCATTCGAAAAGTGCTGTGGTTATCGGAAGTGCAGCGGCGGGATAACAGAGGCTGTAGATAAGGTGCGAACCGACGCTCGGAGGAGCGTCGGTCTAAGCGGCGTTCTTTCCCTACACACGCACAACCTTCGGTCACACACACAACGGCCGCTTTCCCGACCGGTCAGCCGGCGGCCTCCCGTCTCCAGCAGCATCCAGTGCGCCCCCCGGTGTGGAGACAGCAGACTCGGTTGATCGCGCAGCGTGGGTAGTGCCAGGCGCACCCGTTTGTTCCAAATCTGGATACCCCAGCCATCCCTGAGCATGTCCTGACGACGGCCCCCAGTGGTCGGTCTCCGACCCTGGGTGACGGCTGGCGAAGGCAACGGCGCCTGAACCTGCCATACACACTGGTGCACCTCCTGCTGTTGCTGCTGCTCCTGTGCGAAGTGGCGCCGGTGGCCAGATGCGGTGAGTCATCCTCTCGTCGACAGCGAAGAGTTAGCGCTTCGGAAACGGGGTCCCTAGTAAAGTCTGTTGATGTTGGCGTTGTCCACATTATCTCTAGCGCGAACTGTGCAGCAGCTTTTAGAAAACAAGTCGAGGTCTCTGGAGAACAATGGCATGCTATTGTTTCATTCAGGCTGAAAACCTCAACAGGTTTAACAATTTTTGGTGTGTGCCGGAACGGGTTTCTTGAATATGTTCCGGTTGCTTAGGGCTTGGCAGTTGCAGCGTTTCGAATGAGAGACAAGAAACCAGTGATGAGATGGAAAACAGCATTTGAGTGTTCAGACACATTTTTATTGCTTGAATACAAGCTGAAGATATTAATCACGGCGCCGGAGAACGTGAGAGAGAAAGGGATTCTCTCCTCTTCTCGATTTACACCTCAGCCCTTACACTGTATTCTACAGGCAGCAAATGTTATCTTTTTTTTTCTGTATATCATCATGGCATCTATTCAAGGCACTATTACACAATTATATTAAAAGCTAATACAAGGCTGTATACAATGGCAAGAGTGGCTGTAATTGCTTTTTAGTTGCAACAGAATATGCGGATATCCAAGGGGAATGTAAAAAAATACTGACTTCTCCATAACGCAATAGAAATAACTAATACTGACTCTCCTGATAAGGTAGATGCGGCAGACAGGGTTCTGTTTACAGAAACCGATAATCTCGTACCTTGTCCAATATTTAGTGTTAAGAGTCTACGTTCCCACAAAAACCTTTATTTCAGCTCTTGACGAGAAAATGACCAGACTAGTTTACGTCGTCATGACTTCTAAACCGAAACAATGTAAACCATAGATACAAAAAAAAAAAGGAAAAGAAGGAATGCAGAATGTGAGCTCGTTCATAGAAATATTTTCACGAGCAGCATTTTTGCTGATTCTCAGCTGGGCTAGCAATTTACAGTCATCGGGACAAGCACCCTGCGCTTGCAACGAAAAACTATACCTATTTACCAGGAATCAATTACTTAGAATATGCGCAAAGATGAAAGAACAAGGACAACAGTGACGAGTGAAAGAGGCCATATTCGTGGATGTCGATGATCTGAAATAAATACGAGTAAATTGTGACGAACCTGCGTGCATCAGTTAGTCCTCGCCACTGACGCTATGTAGTCCGGAAAAAGTCAGTGGGGCTCTTTAGTGGTTTCTGTTTACAGCTTGGCCTAAACGACTGCTCACCGAGGGACTAACTGCACTGTTGACCTGGAAAGGGCGAACAACTGTAACGCGTCTCCTTTTTTTTATTCTAGAAGAAATAAAGTCGACCGATACATAAACCTATTCTTGAATTATTCCTACTCGTCGTGCTCAAGAAAACGACAGCTGTATACATTGTGATGAGGGGCACATTGTGCATTTCGAAGGAATACAACACAAGGAAAAACGCTAGCGTATTTAGATTTCACCGCACTTTAGAGAAAAGCAGAAAGCTTTAATTAATGTGGGTCATTAGCTGCTACATGTCCGTGTATCAGGAATAAAACTTTACGCCTTTAGAAATTGGTGGTTTAAAACCCATCTTGAATGCTTCATACAGCGTGGGAGGTTAAAAAGCGATACAAAGTATTACAAATCTCCCATTCGGAGCGAGAATGCGGACTGAGCACTGCTGATAGGACTTCGAGTGCGCTGCTCCTGCACTGGCCGACCTATCTGTCAGACATGCGAACGAACGAGAGGGGCGTGTATGTGGTAGTTGTTATTGCCCGCCAAGCTGAATATCTACAGACGCTGACTGTGCGAGCGGCACATGCACTTGAAAACGGTGCAGGAGATATTAGTCAGACCTGAATTTCAGTTATGAATTCATTGGCAGCATTATCTGAATTGCTTTTCTTGTACTCGCTGAGTAACTTCTTTTTTTTTTTTTATTCCCTTGCATCGCTGAAGAACAATTTCGCTTTGCTTTCAGGGGAACCGCCCTTCCGGACGGCGAGATGCAAATGGCTGACGGCTTACATCAGTCCGTGTGTCGAAGTAATGGAGGGATCGATGAATCCTGATAATTCTATAGAGCGCACTCCCGACCTGCCTGATATGCATATTCTGTGACGTGCAAAAAACTCGTGGCCCTGTAAAATCGTCTCGCTCCTCCATGGTTGACATGTTCGGCTTGAGATGCGTTTTCTACCGTAGGCACCCCTTGATCTCTTTTGTTTTCTTCTGGGAGCAGCGTTATTATCATTCCATATTGTCGCGTGATGTCGCGTGGATTGATATGATTCGCTCGAGGGCCACGTACTGGGACAATGCCATAAAGCAAGACTTCTAGGAAGCCCATTCGCCGGGTAGAAATAGCGCTATTACAAAACGAGACATAAAGAGATACTGAACTAACATTCTGTCACTGCAGTTCTTGGTGCGAATGAAATCTGAGCAGCTAAAGCTGACTAGTGAGAGAGACTCTTCCACAAAAACAAGCTCAAGAGTCAATTTCTTTAAAGAATTTACATGATATGATGGCAATTAGCGGCAGCTTATTAGGCGCAATTAGCGGCAGCCTTCGTAATGTGTCGTCTGAATACTGCGCCGCATCTGAACGACTTAGATAGTTGCATACGACTGGTGGGTGAGCTAACTGTGTATACTGCCCGTCTGATTTCTCACAGTTCCATTTAGTAACGAAACCTTCGATCCAGATGAATCGACGGCGTACTGATATTCGTAAATTTCTAAGTTACACTTATAGAGCACGTTTCTGAATGGCGGGCAGCTGCGAAGACTGAAGAAGCGTGCTGCGCACCCGTCGAGACTAACCTGGACGCCTTCGATTAGCAACATTTTTCGGAGCTTCCTCTCCGCGGGGATTATGCAGCTAGGGCCGATCTGTTGAGGATGCCGCTAAAGGTGCTGGAAGTAAAAACAAATGTGGTTTAGAAAACCGGAAAAATATGCCGCACGAATGGTCTCCCGTCTTCTGTAGTACACTTCAGGAGCGCCTTCCGGGAAGAGGCCAGAAGGAAAGAAGGAACAGAGGAACAGGTGCCGTAGAGTCGAGGGCTCTGAAATAATTCCTCCCATTTGACTTTCATTAAAGGACGAAAAGGAGGAAAGTAGCAAGGCAAGCTGGACTGATAGGTTAGTGTCACGCGACAGCAAGTACGTCATTTGCACCGGAAACAACACTTTTATAATCCACAGAATTTAAGAAAAAAGTATCAATGGCGTCACCATTTTCGGATGAGCGCACATCGCCATCCTAGCCATGCGCATCGGCATAGCTCCTGGGAAAGAAGATCACGGTGAGACTCCTCGCCAATCTCCACGACGCGGCCCTCACGCAGCTAACGAATTACATTAAGAACTGTTGGCGCACGGGCCGGCTGCCAGACGAGTGGAAGACTGTGGAGGTGCACTTCATCCTCAAACCGGGCCAACCCATAAATATTAACAATCTACGGTCCCTCTCTCACTTCCTGCTTAGGGAAAGTCATGGAGAAGGTGGTACACATTAGGCTCATGCGATATCTTGAAGAAAACGACTTGTACCCAAACATCGAGGTACAACAGTTGCATCTTGCCTGTACTCACCTATGGGGCTGAAACGTGGAGGCTAACCAAGAGAGTTCTGCTTAAGTTGAGGACAACCCAGAGGGCTATGGAACAAAAAAGGTAGGGGTAACATTAAGAGATAGAAAGCGTGCAGAGTGGGTCAGAGAAATAACTCAAGTTACCGACATTCTAGTAGAAATTAAGAAGAAATGGACATGGGCAGACATGTAGTGTGAAGAGAGGATAACCGATGGTCGCTGAGGGTAACAAACTGGATTCCAAAGGAAGGAAAGTGTAGCAGGGGGCGGCAGAAAGTTAGGTGGGCGGATGAGATTAAGAGGTTCGCACGGGTCAAGAGGATGCAGCTTGCACAGAACCGGGTTAAGTGGAGAAATATGGGAGAGGCCTTCGCCCTGCAGTGGGTATAATCAGGCTGATCATGATGATGATGATGACCCAAACACCATGTTCGGATTCCAGCCCGGCCTATCCACCCAAGATATACTCCTCCAGCTTAAAGAAGTCATAACCCCCCCCCCCCCCACCCTCCTAATAACCCCTTCTTCAGGGCAATTCTCGCTCTCGACCTCAAGGGGGCGTTTGATAACGTAAAGCACCACTGTATTTTGGAAAATATGAGCCATATCAATTGCGTTGCAAGACCCTATGCATATGTAAAAGATTTCCTTCACGGTCGTACCGTCTATGCCGACCACGGCCTATTCCACCGCGGAAATCGAGAACCGCCATCAAAAGGCCGTAAACATCGTACAAGCCTACGCAGCTAACTGCGGCCTTACTTGCTCCCCTGAAAAGTCGGAGTTACTAGCACTACACAGCTCCCGCCAATGCAGACCCACTGTTAAAGTCAACCTCAATGGACACTTAGTACCATAGGACACCATCAAGGCTCTAGGCCTTTACATCAACGACAGGGGCAGAAATGGGTACGCCCTCCCTCGGCTCAAAAACACGTCTGCAGGTTTCGCGTATGATAGCCAGGGGCACTACCAACAACAAGGGTATGCTCGAACAAGACACCCTGCGCCTGGTTCAAGCATTCATCCTTAACAGAATTGTGTATTCGACACCGTATTTGCACCTAAACACGGGAGGCTATAAGAAAATTGACGTCAATATACGAAACGCAGTTAAAAAAGCGCTCTTGCCCCAAAGCACTTCCACAGAGCGCCTTTTGCAATTAGAGGTGCACAATACAGCCGAAGAATTCCTTGCTCTCAACGCGCCACCCAGATTAATCGACTAGTAGCAACCTGCACGGGCCAAACCGTTCTTATAGACCTTAACCTGACTAGGCCGCAAGGTCTCGTACAAAAACAGGCTATACCGCCCGGGTGGTCAAACTCGCTCATAGCCAATCCCCCACCCCGCAATATGCATCCTCTGTTCCACTAAGGGCGGCGGAATGCGCGGGCCAAATATATCCAGGAAAAGTACAGGACAGACACTGAATCTTTCTACGTAGACGCAGCAGTCAGAAGTGGGGTACACGGTAGCGCTTGTGATTCACTGACAGCAACTGGTTGATGCCCTCACCGTCTGCGATGACAATATAGAAACGGCGGAGGAGGGGGTCATTGCTTTAGCTGCCACGCATACCACCTGCGCGTATATAATCACAGATGCTATAGCTGCCTACCGCAACTAAATCAAAGGACGAATATGTCCCCAGGTTGCCAGAATATTACAAAATCATGGACACCACGAACAAGACAAATGCTTCGTCTGGACACCGGGACATGAAGGCGTGGAAGGGAACGAGTGCGTCTATGCCGCTGCCCGAGCTCTCCTTCCCCGGGACGCGACCCCTCCATCCTCAACAGCCCCATATGCCGGCCTTCTGGCGACGTACGCACGCGAAGAGGTTACAGCACTGAAGACTCTCTCGCAGAAAATATTCACCCCCAGCCAAGGGCCTCACCAAAGCGGAGGAAGTTAGATGGCGACGCCTAGAGACAGGTACATACATTAGACCAACCCGTTTAAACACAATACACCCCGGGTTCTCCAATCCCAAATGTAAATATTGTGGGGAGAAGGCAGGCCTGCACTACATGGTGTGGACCTGCCCACACAATCCACCTGATGACACAAATGCAGTGCCAACAATTCAGGGATGGGAGGCGGCCCTATCCAGCTCTGGACTAGAGGCCTAACGGGCCTTCGTGACACGCGCGTGGATAGCAGTGGCAGCCGCTGGAGTCCCGGACTAGGGACCCCACCTACACATCCCTCTTCCTTATCCCTGCTGAACACAGTTTTTAAGTCAGTCAGTCAGACCATGGCTGCCGCATTTAATGATGTTTAACGAACTTGTTCGCTGTGCTAGTTGGTATAGCAAAATAAATTTGGAAGCTCGCGGACACAGACAATACAGAAGAAGCGGACGGGAATCATTTGTCCGGTCATCTTCTCTCGTCCTTGTCTGACGAAGCGTTTTAAAATTTATTATGCCAAATGCGGTTGCGTCATAGGGCCCGTTTTAGAAAACCAGGCGTCGGCTTATTGGCGCGGCTTCGTTGTCATATTTGGCAGCGAAAAATCATGGGATGCGTCTCGAAGCGTTTTCTGGAAGGTGATAGCATGTGACAGGGCAGGCAACTGATTGGTCATCTGGCTGTATGACATCTTGAGACCACGTGACATAATCGAGTTGGCAGGAACTTCCGGCTCGGGCAGCTCCAGTGAGATGGCATTTGCACCCCAGGACTCCTAGATTACGGGACAGGCGCGCCACCCTAGACCATACAGGCAGATTCGTACGGTTTGGATAAAGGAACACTGAGCTGTCATGTGCAGTCATGAGCAATATGAGCTATAATAAAGTTTTAGCATTCATTTATTCATTACTCTACAATTTTGTTTGACAAAAACAGATTATTTAGTTTTTTAGAGTGGTTTCCTCTGGATGCATAATATCTGTGGGTCGCCATGAAATTTCATAGACAAATACCGAGAATGTTCGAAATTTTGTGCAAAATGTTTGTTCTTGCTCATATTTCTCATGACTCTACAGCTAAGTAAACTTGCTCGGGAACCCTACAAACGTTTTACTGCGTGATAAGGTGGCTGCGTTGCTGTGAAAGTCGCAAACGAATGTCCAGAAACTCTAGCAAAAAACAACTGCAGTGACGTCGTCACCCCCACGACGTCATTACAATCTAGCCAATCAGAAGAGTCACTCTCAAAGAACCGCAAATCAATGACAATTCGTAACTATAGTTCGCCGACTCCGTGAACAATGGAGTATGCTGTGCGTTCCTCCAGTGGTCTTTGCGCCTCACTAAGCCTCACTCCCTACCGAAAGGTAAGGCGCCTGCGATGTCGCACAGAATCGCCTGGGGCTGCGTCTCGTTACAATACAGGTGCGCTATAGAAATAGATTGCGAGGGTGCGAAAGAAGCTACGTGACGAAATCGAACGCAGCCACAGAGTGCGGAATACAAAGTTGATCGTACGCTGACGTGTACATCGGTAACGACGACGAGAGTACGGCTTTCGGTGCATGCGTCGTGAGCTTTGGCGGGAGTGCGCCCGGAAACTTCGAGAGTTCTAAGGTACGCAAGGGGCAGTAGTGTTCAATGTGTCCGCTTTTACCATCGCTCCTTCATGGGTTAAAATTGCACCAACAGGACTCGCGAAGCGTTGAACTGTGGTGTCGATTATCGAGTGCTAATTCACTAACTAAGCCGTAAGTACAACGTATGATCGTAGGCAACCTTTGTGATCGGTGGTGCTTTCGTCGCTATTTTTAATACGTCATTATTTCTGCTTCAAATAGGTGTGACCTTGAGACAAAAATAAGATGATCTACCCTTGGAGCTTTCGTCAGTAATATCTGTATGCTGATGAATTGCTTCCTGTTAGTAAGCGGAAAGGAATCGAGACACTACGTTCCGCCTAACCTATAACCTGCCGCCTTCAGCCCATAACTGTCCGCAATGAATGCATGCGTAAACCTGACGAGCATGCTTCAGTAGTGTCCATTTATTTTACACGAAAAATCACGCCTTGAGTGTCAGCGGCTCATGTATATCTGCATGTTGGTGAGAGGATCTGGGAATTTCTGTATTCAGCAAGCCAAACAAGAGGTGATGCTCTATGCTGGTCGTATTCACTGGTAATTTTCAGCTTATATGAAAGCATATTCATACTTGGGGAATAATATGCGCTCGCATCGTGTGTCACACGTTGGCGAAGTGCATGCGTGCACATGACTGCATAAGCGCTGACAAAAGATAATACGAGGCTAATCCCAAAATTAATGCCGCCAAAGGGCTGCGGCCGCAGGGAAAGTATTGGCGTAGCGGCTCGCTATACTGCTGTGTTCATTGTTCCCTGTCCTCCAAACAAGCCATGCCTCAACGTGAAATGAACTGTCAGTATTGGCACGGCAGCTATTTGAAATGGAGCTCCTGTTTATCGCTACCACCAGGTGCGAAGTTCGTCAGTGATTCGATGTTTAAACGCAAAAGGCGTTCAACCAATTGACGGAAGTCAATTGGTTGAACTTCCGTTCTCTCCATACACTTCCGTCAACTGGTTCAGCCAGTTGACGGAAGTGTATGGAGAGTCGTGCATGGATGTTAAAAACATTCGCGAGTGATGTAGGGAGCTCGCAGCTGGTCGCAATGAAATTCGCGACGAAGAAAGAAGCGGAAGACCGTCAATGTCTGATGAGATCGTCGCGAAGGGCGAAGAAATGGTGCAGGAAGATCGAAGTATCGCGCTCAACGGACCATGCATATCGGTTTCTGACGTTTCTAGAGGCACTACTCACAGAATTTGGACAGCAAAGGTGAAATATCGGAAGTTGTGCGCAAGGTCAGTTCCGCGAATGCTCACAGAAGACCATCAACGGCAACGCGGTGACTCCTCCCGCGAATTTCTTCAGCGTTATGGAGATGAAAAGGACATCTTTTTGGATTCTATTGTTACGGGTGATGAAATCTGGGCATTCCACTTCACACCTGCTACCACGAATAACGTGAGCGGCCGCATTCCTCTTCACCCACGCCGCGAAAATTCGAGCAAACACAGTGTGCTGGCATAGTCATGACAACTGTGTTTTGGGATGCATGGCAGCGAGCTGGTATGACATTGGCATACAACAGCTGCCCCAGCGTCTGCAAACATGCATGCTAACTTAATCATCTCCCCCCCCCCCCCTCCTTCTGGTAGATCAGAGGTTAGGGCGCGCGACTACTGAACCTAGGAGCAGGATTGAATCCCGGCCATGGCGGCTGTTTTCCGATGCAGACAAAAAGCAAAGATCCCGCGTACTGGGCGATTTCAGTGCAGGTTAAAGAACCCCAGGTGGACGAAATTTCCGGACTTTCCACTAAGGCGTCTATCATAGCCTGAGTCGCTTTGAGACACTACAATTTGCGGTACAAACCAACTATAACCAATTTTTCTAACCTCATTTAAGATTTCTCTTCAATGTCGCTTTAGACAAGGCTGTATATCTACGTCGGGGAATGTTTCATAGCATGATAGCTTACGACTGTATGCTCATCAGTGCGTGTAAGGTAAGAAAGATGATAATTAAGGAATTGCTGACTAAGTGGGTAGAAAAATACATGAATTCGAATCAAGGTTTGAAAGGGGAAGACCAGATAGAAAAACGATCGCCCTTAACGCGGTCACGTCGTAACCATAGGTAGAGTTTAACTGTCTGCTGATTTTGAAGCGAGAGGTCCACTACGCGAGGCAAAGCCAAGGTCACCGTATGCTTCCGATGACCTTCAAACAGCTTCGAGGTCCAGTTGGAACTTAAACTTCAGCGACTTTGGATAGCTATGTTCCCACTAAAGGTCAAGGTCAAGATCAAAGGTAAAAAGTCGAGGGTAAACTGATGTGGGAAGTAACTTAACTCATGACTAGCTGCGTGGGACACATGATCGCTGACGTCAATCTCGAGTATACAGGGTGTTTCATCTAAGCTTTTACCTATTTTTTAAAAATAGGAAAGTTAAGTTTTATTGTCGATTCTTCTTTTAGCTGTTGTATTAAGAGTAGAGAAAAATCAGGAGCCTGAAAGGCTACTAATTAGCTTAATAATTAACTAAGATTACCTAATTAACTTTTAGTTATACCAGCTAGGAACTGCTTTCAAATTGCAACAGTGAGCGACCGGTATGAGAATGCCAAATAGTATTTTAAACGACAAGAAACGCGCATTTCTTAATGACTGCAGCGCTGGCAATTCTGGCCGCTTTCGACGCACGAAAACGAAACCTAGCAGTCGAGGCGCGCGCTTATGCACGCCCATGAGTGACGCAGCCGTGACGTCACCGAGAAAAACCAGCAGTCTGGAGGCGGCCGCTGCCGCCCGCGAAGTACGCGCCTGGAGCTGCGTCATTGTCTAGTAGGATCTTGAGATATCACCAACGCATTGCGGACGAAGCTTGTCATGGTGCGGGCGTAGCGCTGACGGTATGGGCAAATCAGCCCTCCCTCTCGACTACAAGCTTTGGCTCCCAGAGGGTGAAATAAAAAGAAAAGCAGTGCATGCACAGATATCGCACCACTGCATGTGATAACGCAGCGCCAGACGAGTAGTTCACGAGCGGCAGCAGGCGCCTACAGACGGCTTGATTCGCCCGGCGACGTCACGACTGCGTCAGTCGTGGGCGCGTACAATTCCGCGCTTCGTCTGCTAGGTTTCGTTTTCGTGCGTCGAAAGTGGCCAGAATTGCCAGTGCTGCAGTCCTTAAGAAATGCACGTTTCTTGTCGTTTAAAATACCATTTGGCATTCTCATACCGGTTGCTCACTGTTGCAATTTGAAAGTAGCTTCTAGCTTGTATAAAGAAAAAGTTAATTAGTTAATCTTAGTTAATTATTAAGCTAATCAGTACGCTTTAGTACTCCTGATTTTTCTCTACTCTTAATACAACAGCTAAAAGAAGAATCGACAATAAAACTTAATTTTCCTATTTTTAAAAATAGGTAAAATCTTAGATGAAACACCCTGTATATAGAGGCGCGGCGCTCTCCTCGGCCGGAGCTATCGCTTCACAAAAGTGTAAGACAATTATTTGGCTCTGAAATGTTCCGTTCCTTATGCTGAAGAAAAAGGACGACAGCCATGTTCAACGCCTCACGGTCAGGAAAGACAACGACGACAATGCTCGCTCCGACGCTCACGCCTGTGCTGACCTGTGCTGTGAGCCTGTGCCGTGTTCCACGACTGATCGCCGAAAGTTCCCTTGACTGTCCACGATGCAGCGCCCTGTACTAGGACTTCCATTACTAGTGGTGGAGGTCACAACCATCCCTTCAACCTGAAGCTCCGCTGCCGAGCGTTGCCTGCCACTTCCGCGATGCCTGAAACCGCCAACCATCCGACAACCCCACCCCCTCCATCGCCTGTTATCTATTCCGGCGCACCGCGGCAGCGTGACCCAGCCATTTTCAGCGGCACTGATGACACCGATTTGGAAGACTGGTTGGCGTCATATGAACGCGTAAGTGCTTACAACAAGTGGGACGAAACCGTCAAGCTCACAAACGTTATCTTATAATTGAGCGCGACGTTGCGAATCTATGGTTCCGCTACTATGAAACTGACATCTCTACCTGAACGACTCTCAAGACTAGCCTGACCGATGTTTCTGGCTACCCCGCTATACGCAAGCTTCGCGCCGAGCAACGCTTGCAAAGTCGGGCACAACAAACAGGCGAAAATTTCACAAGTTACATAGAGGATGTCGTCAACCTCTTCAGGCGCGTAAATCCTGCCTTCGTCACGGGTCTCCCAAAGAATTGCTGAGTGACATTTCTGAAGTTTCTGAAGTTGTCGAAGCTGTCCTTCGAGAATGCAAAATCGTTCACCGCGCTACCTCTGCGTACCATCCGCAAACAAATGTAATGGTTGAGCGTTTCAACCGCACAATGGGCGACATAGTGGCAATGTATATTACTGCGAAAGCAATACTGCTCGCAGTTTGAGCTGCCAGCGTGACCCGGCGGTGACCACCATTGACCATTGACCCTTGACCTTTAGACGGCCCCCGTAGACGACCCCAAGCTGACAGGCGCTGCCAACTTGGGTCTCTCGTTTCATATGGGACAATTATGTCAATCTGCCTGCCAGGACCCTGGCATTCACGTTACTCCTAGAGCCCAATAAGGCACGTTCCTACGGCTTGGTTGAAGAGGGGCTTTATAAGTGGGCTGGCAGGAGCTGCCAACTTGGGTCTCTCGTTTCACATGGGACGCTTATGTTAGAATCAGCCTGCCAGGAACTCTGCATTTCGTTTCCTTCTAGGCCACTAAGGCACATACATACGGCTTGGTTACAGCGGGGCTTTATGTGTGGGCTGGGGACGAAGAAGAAGAAGAAGAATTAGAAGAATGCTCGGTGACCCGCAGCTATTGCTTTCGCTCAATATTCGGTTCAGCAGCATTGAACTCCAACTGGGCCGCGTTCTTCCATTCGTCACCTTCGCTTATAACTCTGCCACTCAAGCAACTACCGGATTCTCGTCATACTTCCTCCTGTACGGCCGTGAGCCCTCTTCTACCATGAACACTATTCTCCCATACCGACCGGATTCTTCTGAATTCACGACTGTTTCACAAGCTTTAACTTATGCTGAAGAATGCCGCCAGCTTGCCCGGTCCTTCACTTTTCACGCCCAGCAGCAGCAGAAAACCACCCGAGATCAATCTGCACTTCTTCCTGCTTACCGTACAGACTCTTTGGTCTGGCTATGGGTTCCTCCCTCCAGTCCCTTCCTTCATAAAAACTTCTAAGCAAGTATCGGGGCCCCTACCGTATTGTCAAGCAAACATCCCCCGTCAACTGCCTCATAGAACCCCTTACGCCATCCACCGTCGCGGCAACCATAAAATAGTACATAGTAACCACCTGAAACATTACTAAGATCCTGCCATCATCACATCGACATAAGCCGCCAGGATGGCGCCTTTTCGCCCGGGGAAAGTTGTAAGATAATTATTCGGCTCTGAAATGTTCAGCACCTGATGCCGAAGAAAGAGGACGACAACCATGTTCAACGCCTGACAGTCAGGAAAGACAACGACGACAACATTCGCTCCGACACTCGCGCCTGTGCTGACCTGTGCTGTGAGCTTGTGCCGTGCTCTACGACTGATCGCCGAACTTTCCCTTGACTGTCCACGGTGCAGCGCCCTACAAGGACTTCCATGACAATAGGTTTAACCTAAGCTAAATCACGGCCACTTTTTGTTTTGTACGATTTCTCAAGGAACCCTATTTCTTCAGTCTTAACCGGCAACTACCATGTAAATACAAGGGGAGCAGCGCGGCTACCAGGAATGCGGAGTCGCATAAGTAAGACGCTGCAATGCGGATGCTAACACGACCGCCGAATCCTTCCACGTATGGCTGGTGTCCGCAGCGACTTCAGAACCACAAGCTTTGAGCGGCATCCGCGCTATGTTGTGCTTTCTAGGGGCCGATGAAACGGTTTCGTCCTCATTACAGCCCTTGGAATGGGCTACGTTGGATCATGACAATTACACATCCAAAGTAGTCTTCAGAGTAGTCTACACTGAATAATGACTACTGGGCATACTGCGCATCGTGCGAGAACGCGATGCGAGCGTTTGGTCGTCCATTCTTTTGAGTGATGGAAAGATTAATACGCTCCAAGATGCGATGAAAAAATTTGGCCAAGTACCACATGAGTGAAGCACTTATCGCGTTCAAGGAAGGCTTTTTTGCGATATAGACCTTTGCAACGAGGGCCTCCTAGGCCCCACCATATTGCTTGCTGGGCTGTTGTGTGCGCCTTGACGTCAACACGGTGGAGGCGGCAGCAGAACTGGTTTGCAACAGTCCAGAGAGGAGGCGTTTCAACAACCTTCTCACCCGATGCAAAGGTCTATATGAGGCAAAGAATCTGAGATGATGTATGTATGTATGTATGTATGTATGTATGTATGTATGTATGTATGTATGTATGTATGTATGTATGTATGTATGTATGTATGTATGTATGTATGTATGTATGTATGTATGTATGTATGTATGTATGTATGTATGTATGTATGTATGTATGTATGTATGTATGTATGTATGTATGCACGCATGCATGCATGTATGTATGTATGTATGTATGTATGTATGTATGTATGTATGTATGTATGTATGTATGTATGTATGTATGTATGTATGTATGTATGTATGTATGTATGTATGTATGTATGTATGCATGCATGCATGTCTGTGTGTATGTATGTATGTATGTATGTATGTATGTATGTATGTATGTATGTATGTATGTATGTATGTATGTATGTATGTATGTATGTATGTATGTATGTATGTATGTATGTATGTATGTATGTATGTATGTATGTATGTATGTATGTATGTATGTATGTATGTATGTATGTATGTATGTTCGCTGGATCATGGAAAAAGCAAGAGTTCCAGAAACCCATTTACTTCTGCTTTATTGATTATGCGAAAGCGCTTGACTGCGTAGATCACAGCAGATTGTGGCAAGCTCTCCAAGAGATGGGAGTTCCAATTCACCTCATCTGTCTCCTCAGGAACCTTTATGAAGGGCAAGAGGCCACAGTCAGAACTGGGCATGGTCTTACTGATTGGTTTCCGATTGAGAAAGGGGTGAGGCAAGGCTGCATACTGTCGCCCTGCCTATTTAACCTATATGCAGAGTGCATCATGAGGAAGGCCGGTCTGGACGAGTCTTCAGCTGGAGTGAAGATTGCTGGAAAACGTATCAACAACCTTAGATATGCGGATGATACCACTTTAATGGCAGAAAGTGAAGTGGAACTCAAGAGACTTCTGATGCGCGTACAAGAAGAGAGTGAGAAGTTTGGGCTTAAACTGAACATTAAAAAGACGAAGATCATGGCGTCTTGCCCTATCAAGTCCTGGAGCATCAATGGATAAGAAGTGGAAGCTGTGACAGATTTTCCGTTCTTGGGCGCCAAGATTACCTCGGAAGGAGACTGCAGCCATGAAATTAGGAGACGCCTGCTTCTGGGAAAGAGAGCAATGGTTAGCCTTGACCGCCTAGTAAAGAGCAGAGACATTAGTCTGCCAACCAAGATCCGTATAACCCGTGCTATGGTCTTTCCAGTTGTGATGTATGGATGCGAGAGTTGGACTGTGAAAAAGGCTGACCGCCGAAGAATTGACGCGTTTGAATTGTGGTGCTGGCGAAGACTCTTAAGAGTTCCTTGGACTGCCAGAAGATCAAATCAGTCGATATTGTCAACCATAAACCCTGACTGCTCATTGGAGGGTCAAATTCTAAAGTTAAAGCTCAGCTACTTTGGTCATCTGATGAGAAGAGAGGAGTCGCTGGAGAAAGATTTGATGTTGGGAAAGGTTGAGGGTCGCCGGAGAAGGGGTAGGCAGCGAACGCGATGGTTAGATGGCATTCTCGAGGCATTGCAGATGAAGCTATGTGATGTTAAGAAGATAGTGAGAGACCGGAAAGCGTGGCGTGACATGGTTGATAGGGTCACGAAGAGTCGGACACGACTGAACGCCTGAACTGAACTGATGTATGTATGTATGTATGTATGTATGTATGTATGTATGTATGTATGTATGTATGTATGTATGTATGTATGTATGTATGTATGTATGTATGTATGTATGTATGTATGTATGTATGTATGTATGTATGTATGTATGTATGTATGTATGTATGTGTGTGTGTGTGTGTGTGTGTGTGTGTGTGTGTGTGTGTGTGTGTGTGTGTGTGTGTGTGTGTGTGTGTGTGTGTGTGTGTGTGTGTGTGTGTGTGTGTGTGTGTGTGTGTGTGTATGTATGTATGTATGTATGTATGTATGTATGTATGTATGTATGTATGTATGTATGTATGTATGTATGTATGTATGTATGTATGTATGTATGTATGTATGTATGTATGTATGTATGTATGTATGTATGTATGTATGTATGTATGTATGTACAGTTACAAAGACCTTCTCACGAGCCGAAGATAACTTCTGGGAAGAAAAGAAGCGCCACGAGCGAGCTGCGCAGAGCTCGCGGGTCTCCTTTCTCTTCTGAAAATTTTTATTTGGCTTGTGACTCTTTCTTGGCTCGTGGCTCTTGACTCTGTTTCGTTCGGTTACACCGGGATTGACACAAATGGCTACGTGGCGCGACCGCCACCGAAAAGGCGCGTAATTGAGTGGCGCTCTAAAAAATTCCCAGTGCTGGTCACGACACAGGAACCCAGAAATGTGGCGCAACAAACACACAAACAAGCCGTTATTTTACGACACAGGAAGTACGCGAGACGCTGGCACGCTAATCAGGATATCTCGCGAGGATAACGTTAAACCATTTCATGCATATTCAATATTCTGAGAACATTTCCAGCCTATTTGGATGCAACTTTAGTCTAAACGTACACCGATTCATTTTGGATTATATAGGACAAGAAGCACTTACCGCAAGCAGCGGTCCTGTGGCTGTGCCGCTCCTACCATACTGTTTCTTGTGCGCTAAGTCTGGTGTGCGCATGATTCCCACGAACTTCACGCAGGACGCGAACATTTGTAGACACTTTTTGTTGGATATTTTCATCCCCAGTGAAGCGCCGCGAACCGTAACACCCTTTCTGGTTAACAGCCCTGCCATCTTTCCACCTGGAAGTGAATATATTGTGTAAGCTTGATGACAGTAGTCACTATTATATATATATACATATATATACATATATACATATATATATATATATATATATATATATATATATATATATATATATATATATATATATATATATATATATATATATATACATATATATATATATATATATATATATATATATGTATATGTTGAGTAACTTGTGAACATCCACATGCAGCGTTTGAAGAGGAATAGGCATTTAATTTTTATTCAGAGATGATATTGAAAACAAAAAAGGCGTTGAGCGTGATTACAGCTCGCATGCTTCTGAAGGCCTCTGGAAGCTCACGCGCACATTTCCGAAGGTCACACGTCCCTCATCACTGTTGATGTACACGCACGTGAGTGCGTTCACAAGTTCTGCATTCGTTGGTTGCCCACGGTTACTTCGTATAGCTTATTTCGCTCCCACAGAGGCTATTTCCACTGCTCGCACATGTTCCTGCCGCTGAAGCACGCTTGAACAATGACAACGCAGCTGCCTTTCGATGGAAGGTACTGTATATACACGTTTGTTCTTGGTGTGATTGCTTTACCGCACGTCTCTGTCTGCGGCTTCCGGCGTATCATGTAAACACGTTTATCTTGATGTGATTGCATTACCGCGCGTCTCTGTCTGGGGCTTTCAGCGTATATGTCTTGTTTCAGACAACGACACTCCGCCTTGGCTGCGTATGTTTGAGGACACTGTCATAAAAACATTGATCTCAGTGTTCCTTAAGTGCCAGCATCGAATGTCCTCCAGAATTAATTTTATCTCGTGCTGTGGACGTATTCGTCCGCCAGTCAACTGTAGCTATCACCTACTGCCTGCAAACTTTTACAGTTATCTGTCATCCGTGAGCGCTACTCATTGCTCGCTACCACAGCCCATTTTATAGCAGTCGGCTGGGGCGCGCATTCGTATGATAGTGCCAGACGCTTCGAAAGTTGCAGGGCTCTTTCTGGAAATGCTTTTGGTGATTGCATTAGTATCTGTGCATTCAGAACGTTCAAAATTTTCTTTGACAAGAGGTTTCTTTTATTCTTTGCTTTCTACCTTGTCTCTCACCGAGGAAAATTTCGCGTCAGTTTTCAGCAACACTTGTGTCGTCGCACTAACTGGAAGCCAAACGTTACATAAGATATCGGCCTTTCTCCAGATTTAATAATATTGGCATATAAGGCGGGAGCATGAATTTGGAGGCTATTTCAAACATGAAATGCTTTTAGCTCCAGTTGTAGGTTACCTATAAGCGACGTTTGACCAAAGTCGGCGTCTCAAGTCGAGCTAAAAACGGGAAGCCAACATTCGGTCCCCGACTTGCCTTCATCCGGGAGCTGAAACGGGAATTCTCTAAAGCTTTCGAGTCCTCCCGAAGGATGGCGTCGCGGTGCCACGTACTCGCGCGAAGAACACCGCCCGTCGCCAGAAATGCCAGAGGTGGAGCAGCAGCAGTCTAATGCGATTTCGTGCACATATTGTGCACATGTTGTGCGGATGTTGACTCAACCATACAAAATACGTGAGGTAAACGTGAGACTCCTCATCATTATTAAACTGAAAATTATTTTAGAAAAATTGCAATCCCGAAAAACATAACCGGACTTTCTTCACGCGTTTGTCGTATGATGAAGGTATCTTCATCATTAAAGAGGTCTGAAAATGAGATACCCTACACTCATATGAATCTTAAACAACGGTATGTACCTGAAGTTCGAGCCTTGCTATGACTCCTTCAATGGTCCTCGAAGTCTACAAAAACGCATTTACATTTAGATATTCGAAAGGGTTGAAGGGGCTCTTCGAGAAATTTACAAGACAAATCTGAATTTTGGTGAACTTAAAGCAGGATGCGCAAAATGTACGTGCTCCTCTCTGCGGTGGTTTAGCGCTTACGGCGCTCGACCGTTGAACCTAAGAACGCGGGATCAAGCCTCGGCCACGATGGGCGTTTTCAGTGGAGGCGGAAAGCAAAACGCCCGTGTACTGTGCGATTCCAATGGATCTGTAAGAGCTCCAAGTGGTCGAAATTTCCGGTTATCTGCCCTATGGCGTCGCTGATAACCTTAGTCGCTTTCGGACGTTAATTTCCGGTTATCTGCACCTAGGCTCCTGATAGCCTAAGTCGCTTCGGGACGTTAAACATTTTAAACCAAACAAACGCACATGCGCGCGAATACCCCCATTTATTCCTGAATTAAAATACGCTTATTAACAAACACTTAATTTCATTGTGATAAGCATATCGTTTGCTACTCAAACATATATCTACAGCGTTTGTCTACAACGTTTGGTACTTCACTGCAATGATTCAGAAAGAAAGGAAAATTGACTGCACTCAAATTGGGAGCTCGGGCAGCCCTGCTCAATTACTTAAAGAACTCAATAACCAACAACTTCCGGGTTTAGCACATAAGATCATGTTAACAAGCTGACACCTCCACCACCGAGGCAGAACTTAGCTTCTAAAATTTATGCACAGGCGTAATTGCCTGAAATATCAGACCTGAAAACTTGGAAAATTTCTGAAATACTATGCCATGCTATCCAATAATAGTCTAACCAACTGAATGCAATACCATATCGGGATATCGTCTCAACGCAGTATAACCGTACCGTACCGTACCGTACCCTACCGTACCATACCATACCATACCATACCATACCATACCATACCATACCATACCATACCATACCATACCATACCATACCATACCATACCATGCCATGCCATGCCATACCATACCATACCATACCATACCATACCATACCATACCATACCATACCATACCATACTGTACCGCCATATCCATCTCATTTGGAGTAACTTGCCAGTATAGATTATTGGGTTAAAATTAATAGTCCTTACATGTCGCCTCCTCTGCTCATACTGTACCGCCATATCCATCTCATTTGGAGTAACTTGCCAGTATAGATTATTGGGTTAAAATTAATAGTCCTTACATGTCGCCTCCTCTGCTCAATACTACCACAACATATTGACACGCCGCATTCTTTATCTTCCCTCTGTGCTGATCGCGAGCGTGTGCCTCCTCGAGGCGAAGAAACCGACGTTCGTCTCCTCGAGGCGAAGAAACTGAAGTTCTTCTGTCGAAGCGGGCCTGCTAGTTTCCTGCCGCACTGTGACTTCTGTTACTCCTGTGTCCCGCGGTGACTTCTGATCAGAGACTTCACACCGTGACATCTGGTGGAGGTGCTGGGTAACGCAACTCATGCTCCGAACACGTCCAACCAGCCGAGACTCCAGCCCTCAAGGATCTCCTACCATCGAGATTACGCCTACCCATCAGAGTAGCCGACGGCTTCGAGGGCTTGATCCTGAATTCGCGCCTCTACAGTTTTCTCGTACTGCGAGGCCGCCACCATCTTCTCCAGCACCACCTTCGGAGACAACACAACCACCCGTAATGACGCAGGTAGACACCACTGCCCCCTCCTTCGTGTTGCAGCAGCCGCGGGAGATACTCATCTTCCAAGTCTTTCCCGGCGACGACCCGGAAGACTGGCTAGATAAATTTGAGCGAGTAGCCCAGTACAATCGCTGGGGCGACGACCAGAAACTGCAGCATGTATTTTTTTCACTCGACGGTGCAGCTCGTACATGGTTTGAAAATCATGAGACTACTATCACAACGTGGAGTTCCTTCAAGGACCTGTTCCTGCAAGCTTTCACCACCGTTTTTCGGAAAGAACGCGCCGAGCTGCTCCTATAGACGAGAGTTCAGCTCCCTAACGAGAGCGTCCTCGTTTACTTCGAGGACATGACGAGGCTATTCCGTCGCGCTGATCCAAACATGTCCGAAGAAAAAAAACTTCGCTATCTCATGATGGGAATTAAGGAACAGATCTTCGTTGGATTAGTGCGATGTCCCCCCAAGACCATCGGGGAATTTTTATCCGAGGCCACTACCATTGAGAGGGCTCTAGAGATGCGATCTAAGCACTACGAGCGGCCGTCCATCCCTATTGCTGCCGCCATCGCGGACACTGGTAGCACTGACGTGCTCCGTGAGACCATACGGGCCATCGTACGCGAGGAGCTTCAAAAACTATTTTCGACGGCAGCACCCCCTCAAGTATCCAGCCTTTCTCAGATGGTTCGGGAAGAGGTCAACCAGGCCCTCAACCCACCCGAGCCACTCCCGACAATGCCACCACAGCAGGCCATGACCTACGCCGCAGTCACTCGTCGTGCCTGTCCACCTCCCAGTCAGCATCCACCTCCCAATCAGCACCAAGCAGCCCCTGCATACACTCGTCAAGCACCTCCCGCTCCAATTTCTCAGGTGCGTCCACGCAAAAGCGACGTCTGGCGCACTCGCGATAATCGCCCGCTGTGCTTCCACTGTGGCGAAGCTGGTCACCTGTTCCGCGATTGCTGTTACCGACGAATGGGTCTGCCGGGATTTAGCGCCGACGCGCGAAAGCCGCAGCGTGGTGAACGACCCCCTGCCATTGACGCGTACTTGGCTGAATCATCCGGAACGCCCTATGACTACTCGCGGTCGCCTTCACCGCGCCAATACTCCTCGCAGACACGGGTATAATGCCGGCCTAACGCGGGTCCGCTCCCCTAGCCCCCATCGGGAAAACTAGACGCGGCAACCTTTGGAGGGAAGGTTGCTCATCGACGAAATTCTCAAGCTCCTCCACCGCTGCAACCGGATGGCCACTCCGTTTCACGACGACACGACGCGCCCCACAATGATCCGCTGCCTCGGCGCTCCAGTTCTCCGACGACACGAAATCAGCTAGTACCACACCGCAGCCGTGACCGGACCCCGCGACGTTCCGGCAACACCACAGCCGTAACCGCCGACCTGAACATTTCAGTGGACGGAACCGACGTGACAGCGCTTGTGGATACCGGCGCCGATTATTCTGTGATGAGTGGGCCTTTCGCCGCCACTCTGAAAAAGGTGACTACACCCTGGACAGGCCCACAAATTCGTACCGCCGGAGGCCACTTGATAACGCCGACCGGTACCTGCACTTCTAGGGTAACTGTGCAAGAAGGAACGTACTCAGAAACCTTCGTCGTACTTGTCCAGTGTTCCCGCGACGTCATCCTTGGCATGGATTTCTTAGCAGAGAATGGAGCCGGTATCGACCTGCAGACTAAGTCAGTGACCTTATCGACTGAGAACGCAATACACAGTGCTTCAGAGCGACCGACAGCACTGCACATCCTTGATGATCACGTCACTATTCCGCCCCGTTCCAGCGTGATGACGTCTGTGGCTGCGAATACACTGCGAAACTTTGAAGGTGTCGTGGAGAGTAAACAGATCTTACTTTTCGAACGCAGTCTTGCTGTAGCCAGGGGAGTCGTCCGCCTCGAAGACGGCAAAGCAGACGTCCTACTCACAAATTTTGGCGGTGAGCACCAGCATTTATGCACTGGGACTGTAGTGGCCCATATTTGCGGTATCACGCATGTTCGAAAAGCCTCTGGACTTGCTACGCTGTCATTGACCGAAATGGAGAGGCCTACCACCGATTTACACTTCGACATTAACCCTGCGCTTTCTCAACTGCAGCATCGCGAAGTGAACCAGCTCCTCCAGCGCTATCGGGCGACCTTCTCCAACTCTTCACGTGTTGGCAGAACCGATCTCGCCAAGCATCGCATTATTACGGATGATACCGTGCCACCTCTCAGACAGTCACCTTACCGAGTGTCTCCGACTGAACGCGCCGCTATCACCCGCCAAGTGAAAGAGATGCTTCGCGACGATGGCATCCAGCCCTCGCGGAGTCCATGGGCTGCACCTGTCGTTCTTGTGAAGAAAAAGGATGGTACGCTGAGGTTTTGTGTGGATTACCGCCGGCTAAACAAAGTTACAAAGAAAGGCGTCTATCCCCTGCCACGCATCGACGATGCTCTGGATCGTCTCTGCTCCGCGAAATATTGCTCTTCAATGGACTTGAAATCCGGATACTGGCAAATAGAGGTAGATGAGAGGGACCGCGAGAAAACGGCGTTTATTACTCCGGATGGGCTCTACGAGTTCAAGGCTATGCCCTTTGGTCTCTGCTATGCTCCGGCTACTTTCCAATGGCTTATGGACACCGTACTTGCAGATATCAAGTGGCAGACATGTCTCGTTTACCTTGACGACGTTGTGGTCTTCGCTCCAACGTTCGAGGAGCACCTTCGGCGCCTTGAAACTATTTCGTAAGCCATAACATCCTCTGGCCTTACGTTAAAGAACGAGAAATGTCATTTTGCTTATACGGAGCTCAAGTTCTTGGGGAACGTCGTAAGCCACGCTGGTGTCCTGCCGGATCCAGAGAAAACCACAGCTATTGCCAACTTCCCTCCGCCCAAAGACCAGAAAGCTGTTCGACGATTTCTTGGCTTATGTGCCTACTACCGGCGCTACGTCAAAGATTTCGCTCGACTCGCCGAGCCCCTAACACGTCTGACAAAGACAGACACGCCTTTCACTTGGGACGCACCACAGGAACAAGCATTCAAAGAGCTTCAACGTCGCCTACAAACACTTCTCATATTGGCTCACTTCGACGAAAACGCCGACACGGAGCTTCACACCGATGCAAGCAACATAGGCCTGGGCGCTGTTCTAGTTCAAATCCAGGGCGGCCAAGAACGTGTAATCGCTTACGCCAGTCGCTGTCTATCTAAAGCGGAATCGAACTATTCCGCAACAGAGAAAGAATGTCTAGCCATTGTGTGGGCGACGTCGAAGTTCCGGCCAAACCTTTACGGGAAACCATTCAAGTTAGTAACTGACCACCATGCCGTATGCTGGCTTGCAACCCTAAGGGCCCTTCAACCCGTCTTGTAAGATGGAGTCATCGATTACAGGAATTCGACATAACTGTCACGTACAAATCTGGCCGTCAGCATTCGAATGCAGACTGCCTCTCACGGGCCCCTGTAGATCCCCCCGCATATGAAATTCCTGATGAGGCCATACTGCTAAATGCTATCAGCACAGAGTGCCTCGCTGAAAGACAATCTACAGTTCCCGAACTTCGTCACATCATGGACTATCTAAACGGTACATGTACAACCGCTCCGAGAGCTTTCAAGCGTGCTCTGTCATCGTTATGTGTGCGCAATGGTGTCCTCATGAAGAAAAACTTTTCCGCCAGCCAAACGCCGTACCTGATTGTTGTACCTATGTGTCTACGTGATGAAATCTTACAAGCTTGCCACGATGAACCAACCTCTGGACATTTGGGAGTCACCCGCACGCTTGCAAGGCTCAAGGAAAAGTACTACTGGCCTCGACTTCACTCAGACGTTTCACACTATGTGAAAACGTGTCGCAACTGTCAGCGTCGTAAGGTGCCGCCGACTAAGCCCACCGGACTCTTGAAGCCAATAGACCCACCGTCGAGGCCTTTCCAGCAGATTGGCATGGACACGCTGGGACCATTTCCCCTTTCACACTCCGGTAACCGGTGGGTCATTATTGCCACGGATTACCTTACACGATACGCGGAAACCTCCGCTCTACCCAACGGTACTGCCTTAGAGGTTGCAAAGTTTTTCATCAATTGCGTTGTCCTGCGCCATGGCGCACCGGAGATTTTGATTACTGACAGAGGAGCCGCATTTACAGCCGAATTGCTGCAGCAGATTTTAATTCACAGTCATACTGAACACAGGAAGGCAACACCTTACCATCCTCAAACGAACGGCTTGACCGAACGCTTGAACAAAACACTCGCTGACATGCTCTCAATGTACGTCGACGTAGAGCACAAAACGTGGGATGAAGTGCTCCCGTACGTTACCTTTGCATACAATACAGCGGTCCAGGAAACAACGAACATGACACCTTTCCGTCTGGTCCATGGCCGCGAGGTGACCACAATGCTTGATGCCATGTTACCACATCTAGACGACGGCAACCAACAACCAGATGTTCACACCTTTCTGCACCTCGCCGAAGAGGCCCGTCAGCTGGCCAGGCTGCGAATTCAGAATCAGCAACGCCGCGATGCCCAACGATACAACCTCCGACACCGTGACGCCCGGTACACAGCTGGAGACCGTGTCTGGGTTTGGTTTCCTGTACGTCGACGAGACCTCAGCGAGAAACTGCTGTGTCGTTACATTGGCCCGTACAAAGTGGTAAGCCAAGTTGGGGACCTAAACTATGAGGTTGTTCCTGATGGATTTAAAAAGTCCCGACGCTCCACGCTCCCGGACGTGGTCCCCGTGGTCCGCCTGAAACCGTATTACGACCGATAGTGTTGACTCTTTCTGTGCGTGAGCAACTGCCCTTCGTGCAATGTTTTTTTATCTCTACCCACACTCCCAGCATCGGGACGATGCTTCTAGTACCCGGGGGGGCAATGACACGCCGCATTCTTTATCTTCCCTCTGTGCTGATCGCGAGCGTGTGCCTCCTCGAGGCGAAGAAACCGACGTTCGTCTCCTCGAGGCGAAGAAACTGAAGTTCTTCTGTCGAAGCGGGCCTGCTAGTTTCCTGCCGCACTGTGACTTCTGTTACTCCTGTGTCCCGCGGTGACTTCTGATCAGAGACTTCACACCGTGACAATATCATACTACCTCTTTTCCTCTAATTAGGGGTATCTTGCCATGTAGATTGTTATCATTATTAATCATCTTTGAATATCGCCTCTCCTTCGCATCCGTGCCATAATGTGCCGTACCTCACTATATCATACTGCAGCCCAGACGACGGCAGCCAAGGCTGTGCGGGTGCAGGACTGTCCCACTGCTGCTGGCGGCGGTGGGGAGGCAGTCGGCGGCGGCCGGTCCGAGTTCCCGACTGACCTGTTCAGCCAGGCGCAAAGGCAGCGGGGCTGGGTGGTCTTACACCTGCTGGCCACCGCGTATGCCTTGGCGCTGCTGGCGATAGTCTGTCAGAAGTACTTCGTCCCGTCCCTTGAGGTCATGACCGACTGTGAGTAGCACTCCTACTCTGCACGGAGATTTCATTTTTGTTATTACCACAAGCGCACTCCGGGTACTAGCACTGAAACATTTATGACCGTTTCTTAATGTGAATACCTGAACATTGCTGTGCGGCATTAAACATGCACTGAACACATAGGCTTTGCGCACGCTGTATCTAAGAATTTGATATGAGCCTTGATTGCTTTTCGCTTACCGCATGACACATAGTGCATCACTGTGCTTTTATCTGCACTTTCTGCACCCCCCCCCCCTCCCCGCTCCCCAAAAAAGAAGAATGCTTGCCTTTGTCGCTGAAAATACACGCTAGATATTCACTACTGGCTAATAAATACTTCAGTGCTGCTACACTGAGGAGCTTAATCAGCAAAAAATATTGTAGAGTTTCAACTATTCTTGAACCACGTTTCACGAGCGCTAGCCATCGGCCGCAACCGCAGTCGCCGCTGTCACTTCGACCTGGGCTCGCTTCCGCGCTTTGTAAGCTTCCTGGCAACGGCTAGTCTGACTTAATGTGCGATGGTCTCGGAAGCCTTTCTGGCATGGCTTCTGTCTTGGTGTTTTGCGAAGTGATGTATGTGTATGACGTATTCAGCCAGGTTAAATGAAGGAGCAGCGCAGATTGAACATCATGAAGACGACGATGTTCAGTGCACATCGCAATACATTTAGTTTTGCACAAAGCGTGATAGGCTGCGACGATGTGTATTGACATTCCCTGAAGACTGCTGCAACGGAAGTGTCGGGTGGCGTTCACTAAAAAATAAAACACAACCAAAAGGAAGTCAACAAAGCTATATGTTTTTTGAGTATACATTGCAGTGCATAAATTAAAATGCATATGCAATAAATTAGTTCTCTGGATTAAACTTGATTGCAGTAATCCGCTGATCATGCCTGTTGCGTCCGTCGCGCCATATTTAGTGCGTTGAATCAAAACCTTTTTACGGATTTACGCCGCGATGATTTTTCAAGTTAACTTATTCAACGCCGCAAAGATGGCGCGACGGACGGCATCGATGTATTACGTTCTTTACAGTAAGTAATTTTAATCCATAAAACTAATTTATTAATATTGCATTTCAGTTCCCGTATTGCGCTTCATGCTCAAATAAAACGTAAGGTTGTGTTTTATTTTTGAGTGACGCCACCCGGCACTTCCGTTGCAGCAGTTTTCAGGGAATGTCAATACGCATCGTCGCAGTAGAGAATGTTGCGTCGGTCATCTCAGCCCAAAAGGATCGGTAGCGAACTAAGAGAGGTTGATGGCCTCCATTCTGAACTGGAATTGAAAGTAGCACAAAAAATAAAGTGTTAAATATGTACGTAATGAAATTGTCCCTATATTTTGCAGACTTTCGAGTCCCTAGTGACGTTGCCGGCGCAACCTTCATGGCCATGGGTACATCGGCACCAGAACTGTTCTCATCGGTGTTCGGTACGTGGTAATAACACCTGATAGCAGTTGAGCCGAGAAGCTCGTAAACTATTCATTCTGACTTTTTTCACGCCGATTTGCTTTTTGGCATCCTGTTTGAGCTTTTCCTGTAGTGCCACCTTAAATGTACCAGAATGTTGGCCGGAAAAGGCAGCGGGCATTGGTGCAACGTGACTGGTTAACGCTTAGACGACATCGGCTACCAAAAAACAAACGCAGCAAAGACCGACCCCGGCGACTGTATAAAGACCATATTTTAATTTCTAATTTGTTTCTGCATTTGAACATCGGAAACGCTTGCACTTGCGTAAACATCAGTAGCTTTGCTGAACGGTGCATGCACCACGTGAAAGTTGCTGGTGCTGACAAATAAAATCAATAAGCGATAAGCAGGAATTAGGCAACTTTCCTTCGTGGGAACAGCATGTCCCGCATTAGTTACACTGCAAAACGCCAGCACATTGCTTTGTCAGCGCATATCGTCGTTTTGTCGTTACTGTGCCTTTTTTATTGATCTGCAAAAACTAGGTTAACTTCATTTCCAAACCGCAGTTTGTGATTCCAGAGTGACAATAACAACCGCATGCTGTTTTCTTCAGCAATATGTACGAAGACAATGTTTTTATTTCGCTCCGTAGGACATCAAAATCATCTGTAACTTGTCGAAAAAGAAATATTGTGAACAGCGAATCAAGGAAGAGTATCTCGTTCATTCATTACACGCAAGTTCATTTGCCACACATGCTCAGCTTAAGTCGAGCCTCCTATTTGTGAACTTAGAAAACGTACTGTGGTCTTATAACTTGCAATAGCACTGCGCAAGCTTAGAATGAAAATAGTATGATCGTTGTTATAAACAATTTTCCCAGATTTACTGCCGTTGTTATAAACATTATTATGCTAACTGCTGTTCTTTTCTGTCCCTAAAAAGGCCTTTTCGTCAGCGAGGGCGATATCGGAGTGAGCACCGTTCTGGGTTCGGCAGTCTTCAACATTGTAGGAGTGACTGGCATAATCGGGCTCATCATATGGAAAAAGGTGCGCTTATTTGCAGGACACGACACAAAGTGTTTCCGAGCTCCACGGTTTTTTAGATTGAATACCTCCGGTCACACCGATGTTATCGTGCTTTTCTTTTGTTTGGTTAGTACAGATAAGACAATACCACAGAACGGAGGCACTTTTGTTTTTTATTGTTTGTCAAGATAAACAAGGGCTTTCCCGGAAGCGCGATCGACACTAAGAGATTATTTCGAGAGCAAATCACGATTTGTACACCTAGGGGAACAAAAGACTGATGGTAGGCCAAACAAAAATTCTTGCCGACTTGAACAATGATGTAGACTTGTCTTTCACCCTGTTAAAAGGAAAGATTATAGTTGGCATTATCACTGTTCCTTAGGCTGTCATTGCACCCCCCATAAGAAAATAAACCCTATCTGAAAGCGATAAACTAAGGTGGGCAGCAGGGTGTGCATCGTTGTGAGAACTAGTTAATGCGTAACTTGTTTTGACAACGTCTCTGTTAGAGCGCAGATGCAGACAGGCACATTAGACAAGAAGACCAAGAAACACAGCGATAACTAACAACTGCAGTTTGAAGGAATGTTGAGTGAACGACATGTGGGCGGATATCTGACCATTTCATTTTCAATTTCCGTTCAATGTTTTATCCTCTTGCAAAAGGGAAGCGAACTCAAAAGGTGGCCTTGCCTGACAAAGACCTCAGCACCTATATACAGTTCGCACTATATTGAAAAAAACAAAAACAAAATGAAATGGGATTGTAGATATCAGCGCTCGGTAAGAATACCAGGGCGTATGCCTTGATTAGAATTCAATGGTGAACTTAAACAGCAATACATTTTTCAGCAAGCAAATAGTTACTTGTCATAGGTCACAGAACATACAAAGAAAGTTAAGCCGAAATCGAAACAATCATGAGATAAAGGATCAAGTTTGCAGAAGTGTGCGAAAACTGCAAATAAATCGAGAGGGGCATTTTATTAGAACTTATTTTTACTAATTATCAAATATTGTTTGACGTTTTCACTGAACCACTTTATAGAAGAATTCAAGCAAAAAGTCAATGTAAATAACCAAGGTGTACGAACATGGCAACATAGTGTCTGTGTGTAAGTAGACCACATTTTTAGAACTAGTTTTCCCAGCATTCTAAAGTTGTTCGTTTCGGAACAATTGTTGAGAATATAGTCATATACTTGTTTTTTATGAATGTGTTAATATAGTCGGAGCGAATATATGTCAAATATTCTTCAAGAATGCTATATTTAAAGAACAGAGGCCCTGTCTCGCTAACATGCTAATTTCAAGTATGGCGCTTTATGCATGGTTCAGTACCTCAAATTAAAATTAATAATTAATTCAGTACCTCAAAGCTGCACTGCACTACGAGACACATCGTATTGAAGGGCTCTGCATTGATTTCGACCACTTTAGCTTCTTTGGTTGTTTAACGTGCACTTTTATTGCGTGTGAGCGGGGAGTTTTGTAGCAGAAGCGGTGTTTGTTTTACTGTATTATGACCCCTAAAATGCTTGTTGGGAACCATCTGCTTATAGCCTTACAGCCTGAGTTATGCAAAGCTGCAGTGGATGAAGGCGGATATGTGTTCAAAATGCAGTCGCAGTTATTATCTGAAACAGCCAGCAGGTAGGTGCGTGCATGAATCACATCAGGTTTAGGGTAGTAAAGCTCAATAAAATTAATCTACACAGACTCACCCAGAACAACCGTAATAACCTCTACGACAGTACATTTCCATCAAGTGTCTAGCCCTTAAACATTTACCTCCCATCTCTTTCAAGGCAATGGCTTGATGTGAAACTTGTCACCTTATAAGCATATTGTGAATACTTAAACTATGTACTCGGTCAGCCCTACGCCAGGGAAAAACTTTCATTATGTGCGGCAGGCTGTGAAAAGTTGGTTGGTTGGTTTATGGGGTTTAACGTCCCAAAGCAACTCAGGCTATGAGGGACGCCGTAGTGGAGGACTCCGGTAATTTCGACCACCTGGGGTTCTTTAACGTGCACTGACATCGCACAGCACACGGGCGCCTTGCTTTTCGCCTCCATCGAAAAGCGGCCGCCGAGGCCGGGATTCGATCCCGCGTCCTTGGGAACAGTAGTCGAGCGCCGTAACCGCTGCGCCACCCCGGCGGGCTGTGAAAAGTGGAGCTACCTGAGCCGCTATGAAACTGCATTTTACATTCGACATCAAGGCTGAGAAATTCGAAGAAAACATATGTTTTTAGAATCATGACGTGTTTAGAATCATGACGTGTTTATGGTCGCAGAATTGCTAGGAAGGACAACACGTGCTTTGATCCGCAAGCCTTTACAGTTTTGCATTGACGCTTATATATACAAATGTACTAGTGTCTAAAAAATAGAATCATTTGTAGGTATACATGTCATCAGAGTCCAAACGTTTCGTTGAATATTTCATTTTCTAACAGTGTAGACGTGAACTACCTCGTTGGGAGTGCTGTGCACTCGCATATCGAACGTTCAGGTGCGTACTATCCAGAGCTTGTCAAAGTGGCGCATTTACGTCCTGTCACTGCGAATAGCAACAATTAAGAGAAACAGCTCCATTTCAGACAGTACTAGTGAGCTTTTTGCAAGCACTCCGGAACAACGTGCGGCATGATGTTCGCTGTTCAGTATCGCTCCTTCCTCAAGGCCCGAAAGACGAGAGACCTACATTTGTCTTTTTCACGTGTTTTCAACAAACATATCATAAAATGACCAAATTTTGTGATTTTAATAAAACATACTGAAACCATTCAGGCACAAAAATTTGAGAACCTAAAGTGGAAGGGGGAGAGAAGCATTCTGATTTTGTCCCATACCTCGTGGTAACTATGACTGAATTACTTTCAAGCATGTTTTGATAACGTACTCAGATGTTTTTTTTACTTCATTTTTTTGTTTCCCAGTTTGTTCCTGTCCTTACACGCCTTGTATTTATATTATTCGGTTGATCCCGTGTCTTTAGCGCCTGGAAGATATTTAACGTGTGTAGAAGAAGGATTTAAATCATCAGTCTGAGCTTATTAGCGGAGCGGTTTTTCATTTTCAATGTTATAATGTCGTCCCGTCAACAACTTATCTTAATGTCACGATCACAATTCACTATAGTTTACTGTCCTTTTTTAATTATGCAGGCTTCAGAAAATGCACAGATGGACTCTTAAAAGGCGGTGGTCGCATTTGTTCTGATATTATTACGTTTTAGAAGGGATCATCTTGATAAATGAAACCGTATGTGCTCTGAACATATTCGTTAATGTGAATGACAGGGACATTTTTCGTGGCATTGCAATTTCTCATCAGACAGTGGACATCAGCTGGTACCCGGTAACCAGAGACTGCATCATGTTCGCTATCACTGTCCTGGCCCTGGTGGTTTTCGTCTGGGACAACAGCGTCACTTGGTGGGTCATTCGCTGAATTAACAGCAGCGGTGGCAAGCAGAAAATCGGGTGACGTAGCCATGGTGATGAAGTGGGGTGCTTGTTCGCAGTACCTGCTTGTCGATGCATCGCGATCTCAAATAAATTACTGGCTTAGTGCAATGCCTTAAGAACAAAACATGAGAATGTTGGGATTTTCACACGTAAATTTGGTTTGACTGCAGTTATTTCTGTGTGCCTACTGACACATGACTGGACGCAGCTTCTCAATCTGACCGCTTTATAATCTCCTCGGCATTCAGCAAGTCTTGCGCCTGCAGAGGCAAAAATTGTGTCAGCCTCGCCATGGTTGTTAAGCTGTTGCATGGGTGCTTAGTTCACAAGTGAAAACTAAACAAATGTTTGCACCCTTTGCGTATAAGCCCCTAGTGCAGAATGGTAGCGTCTGTAGATAATATTTTCGTTTATACATCGTTGCTACATTTGGTCATTTTGAAAAGGCTTCTCATATATACACAAGAGTTCCTTTAATTTTAACTTCTGCTGTCTTTTTTCAGGTGGGAAGCTTTAATCATGTTGCTCATGTTCATCATGTATATAGTCTACATGTCATTCGACTCGCACATCTCTAAGTGGTCTCTGCGCAAGGTGAGAATTTTTTGCAAAGGAGATGGGTAGCTAGATCTACAAGAACTGCATGCCGCTTGCATGAATTTCAACTAATACGCAAGGCCCCGAAAACGACAGATAATTTCACGTGGCAATATGACTGATTTCTCACTAACAACTGGACTTTTCTGTTGACTACATAAGCAGGAGATAAGACTGGAAGCTTTGCGACTGCTTTATTGAGTGAGATATCTCTTATGTAGTGAACTATGCGAGGATATTACGAAGACGAGGATGAACTAGGCGAGAATATCACGAAGATGAGGAGAAGAACGACGAAGTGCCGCTGCGCTGTTCGAGCTCGCTTGTGGAGACCTAGACTAGCTGTGTTCTTATGTGGTTCGCTGTTCAACTTCGAGGGTGCTATTACCCCTGTTAAAACACAGTAAAACCCCCTTTCACTTCATATATATTTCCAGTGCGCAAGTGAAGGGAGTGTAATTATTCATGATTGAACTTACAAAATCTAACACTGCTGTAACGCGAAATTGTTTAATTCTGAGCAACTGTAATGGTATGCAAGCGAGATCATATTGCATGCTGCGGAGGTGCACACATTGTCACGCAGGACGAAGAAAGCTCATGCTGAATTACGCCTAAAACTGCCCCAGCTGGAAACAATATTCAAGCTCCACAGGTGTACATGTTTGATTTCTTTTAGGTTGACAAACTGATGATGTCTCGACGGGTGACAACCCCATCAACAACAAAACTAAAAGCTCCGGAAGAAAAAACACCCCTTCTCACAGCACAGACAGTTATCTACGTTGAACGAGCTCTAGAGAAAGGGGACAACTCTGACAGTGATTCCCTCCTGGACGGCTCCTCGGTGTCGGAGAATGAGAACATTCTCCTTAGCGGACACGGTGCGTAATGTTGGTTTCATAGTGGAGAGTTCTGGAATCGTTGCGACAACCTGGGGAGCATTAATATGTATTGACATCGAAACACCAGCACCCGCGTTCCAACTAGGGACCCTCCATACCAACGCCAAATTTGGGGTGCTGCCAGCTCAAATAGAAGTGAGGCGAGCGGGCGCCAGGTTCGATGGGCCGGCCACACAGCGCAGATAATGGCCGCTTAATTTAGCGGGTCGTTGCCGCTTTCTGGAGCACTCCACTATGGTAGCTTTCTTTTTTTATTTATTTGTTCTTTCAATCCCTCTTTCCTCCCTTCCTTTACGGCTTGGTTCAGGTGCCCCTCAGAAGTGGGACAGATACCTCGCCTTTCGTTTCTTCTAGACCGATTTATAATTTTACTAATATAGAAACACCTAAAGTTTAGTAGAATGATCCCAAGGATTTGCTTGTAATCTTTACAGCGTGAAGGAAATCAATAAAACAAACATTGCAATTCAGCCTAGCGTCTCATACTAACAGAGCTATCGCTCGACATTTGGTTCGGCAGCGTTGAACACCTTTAGTTTAGTTTTTCTTTAGTTGGGGCTTAAAATGAGCGAACAGCTAAACGAAGTATATACACATAAAAAGTCGCTTGGGCCACAGTGATAAAATTTAATCGGTTAAATGCCGCATCAAAGCCTTTTAGAATTTATTCCTGTCTCACTTGATTCGGGACTGGAACAACCTTCATAAAGTACACGCTTATTCCTATAACAACCATTAATTTGCTTACAAATTATCTAATTGGTTATTCTGATGTTTCTAATAAATAATAGATGCACTGTTTGGTTGTTTTCGATTGAAAGCATAGTATGTTTGCCCGCGAGTTCCGTTGTTCCCGTAATACATTTATTTTGTCATATACCCACGCCCGTATTTAACGCCTGACCAGATCCCTGAAGGTGTTACTAATTAATAAGTAAACAGAACGTAAATGAGTTCATTTTCTTTATGTTTTCATTGAGGGTACAAATGCATCAGTTAAGAAATTACCTTGGAAATGGTAATACGTTGTCTTTGCCAAAAGTAACCAGGCTGCACGGTTTACTCCTTAGCCCTGTAGTTACGCGTTCATAGGACATGCCAAATTATTAATCACCTTTACGGAAAGAACGCCCCGCACTCGTATCTGTGAAGACCATTTTCCGCCTTTTGGACTAGACAAATGGCTTAAAACATGGCTGAGAAGCAAACCCTGCAGCCTGGGTACTTTTGGCAAAGACGGTACATATATATCGTGCCAGAAAATTAGTTTCCAAAACCGTGCTTTTCCCCTTTCGTTAAATGTTTTTAAAACGCATTTAAACCAATTTCTGCCAAGTCAGTTTTTAACAGTTTTAAGGTAATGTCAGTTTTCTTTTCCCAGACTGTTTCTTCCGGTTTCTGTTGTCATCCTGCTGACTAACTAGAAGCCTTTAGTGTAGTTCGTTCCTTAGCATTCGCATATTCCATTTATGGTACTGGCATTTGCCTGCATCTGCAAGTACTGCCATTCAAAGACACCGTTCCCAATAAAATTTTGCTTTGTGGCGAGAAAGGGGCCAAAATTAATTAGGCATTCGCACAATCTGCGGATTACATACCTGCTCGTACTAATTAGTTCGGTTAACTCTCGGTTCACCAGTCCTCAGTTCCCACATATATCTGCTTTTGGCTGTTTATCTACGATGCCGCAGTCCGTAAGATGGAAGGTGGTGAGACATTCAGCGCCTGGTCGTTGCCCACGGGCGGCTCCCTGACTCTCCTCGCCTGGCTGGTCGTTTGGCCCGGGCTCCTGTTGATGAGCCTTACTATACCCGACTGCCGTAAGCCACATCTTCGCATGTGGTTCCCCATCACGTTTCTGGCAGCCATTGCATGGGCAGGATTGCTTTCTTACTTCTGCGTCTGGATGGTCACCGTCATCGGTAAGTGAACTTGTCCATGACAGGCTCGCTAGAACTCCCCACACATAGTATGCTTCAAGGCAAATAGAAACACTTCGTGCCAAGAAAGACACAGATAAAGCTTTTGCAAGGAATAAATGCGCTTGACGAAATTTTAGCTCTGTGTTACGATAATGACATGAATGAGTGTCAGCGTAGCAAAGCACTCAAAAGGTCATGAATAACCGTAGAAATTCATACGCATAGAGAAGTGACTGTATAGAGTGACTGTATAGTTAACGAGTAATCAGGTATGAGACCGTCATTAGTTTTTCATCTCAGCATGCGATGGATCCACAGCGATAGACTGAGAGAATCGAATACTATTAAATTCGAAGAAAATTGCGTTGATGAAATTGGAATAGCGAGAATACCTTCCCATCGCTTTCAAAAGTAATTTGTTCCCAGGAATTTCAGCGGCCATGAGCAGGGGTCTATTGGTGGTGAACGATTATAAGTTCGAACTACATATAGGCGAGAGGAGGCGGGAGTGACGCTTGATATTGCATGGAGTTTATGTACAGAAGATGAATGTAACAAGGGAGTACTAAGCAAAATGCATGAAGTGGAGCACGAAAGCTTCAGAGACTCCTGTTCTAGGAGGATGTTGAAAGCCGCATTCTTGTGTATCTTATTTGTTGTTGCTACACAGCGCGGTAGTTTCTACGCATTTCCGAGTGGTGCATATCGTCGTTTCGGTCAGTTGAAGCTGCTAAAACCAAGACAGACTATTATAACTTCAATCAGGATTGATAAAAAGAGAAACGAATCTCTGCGCGCCTGAATTATTTAGTAAAGTATACGTATGGAGTAAAGTATGGAGTATGGAGTATGGAGTACGTTTAGTAAAGTATACGTATACGTCTATTTTCACATCCTCCCCAAGATTTAACAAAGATTACCGTAGCAATGCTGCTTCCTTTGTTGCCCTTCGTCTTCGTTATTACATGTATGAGCCTCTGTGCCTTGAGTACGCGTCCGCTAACTGGGCTGATAAAACATTTTCGCGAGGCAGTCTCTTTCGATAGGGCAATGCCGCGAATTTCTATTCTACGCAGGGGATACCTTCGCGATTCCGGAGACCATATCTGGAATAACTCTGTTGGCCGTTGGCACAAGTATGCCGGAAGCCATAACCAGCGTGATCGTTGCCAGGAACGGTAATGAAATAGATTTGTCTCATTCTTAGCTCTAGTGTACGCAGCGTTGGTGCCTGCTGGAGTGTTGTTGGTGTCATGGACAGCTCTGTCCTGGATTTAGTTCATATGTCCTGCCTTTTAACCTCGGAGTAGGGATCTTAAATTCATACTCAGCCTGCTTTTTGTTCTTCAGTTTATTGTACATTTACCTATACCTGCCACGCTCACAAGTTAGTTATTCTTTGCGAATGATTGAAGCTTTGGCTTCTTAGTTTCACTCTTATTGAGCTTTCAGGAGCTTCCTACATCCAGTAGGCGGCAATTGATTTAGAGTGTCGGCAGAGGGATTAATAAGGGCATGCAAGGTAGTTACTACTTCTTTTCTTGAAAGTTGGAGGACTACATCACCAATAAAGGCCGGAATACTTGTATGTATATATATGTTTATATGAATGTATAAAGCAGACTGCGCAATGTTGAGCGTAGATATGTCTCGCACACATATGAACCTGTATATTTTTATGTATTAAACAGACCTAGCAAAAGCTCGACTTCTTTCTGCTTTTTGATAAATTCTGTGACTATAGCGGTAGCTCATAGAATGTTATTGAATGAATTTTGCGCAGTCAGAAAATAGAAAAAAAAATACAATTTAAATGGCGTTAAGCACAATAGCAGTCTATTTTTTTTCCTCAAAGGAGGCTTATTACAACCAAAAAAGTCCATCGCTTTTTTCCTTAAGAAGTCCGTTACTCTTACCCTTACATCTGCTCGGTGCAATGCACGCAGCGAAGCTAAGACCTTGAATATTTTCCGACCTTTTCTGTTACCACTGAAGGGGGAATATTGGCGTCGAGTAGAACGCGCTTCCGTTTTAACTTCTATATCTACGACTTCACAATCAGTAATTTGCTTCTTGAATTCGCACCTTTAAAATATCTTCGCGTCATTGAGACCTCTGGAGCGTTCAAGGTCATTTATCACATTCTTTAGGACAAGTGCGCCGAAGGCCGGAGGCGAGTACATTTACCTATAAGTGTCATGAAATGCAGCGCTTGTGTTCTTTGAGTTCTCACTGAATAGGCATGCGATGGAATATAGTGGGCTCTTCCTGCGACAGCAAACAAAACAAAAATGGTACAGAACTTAAGCTCCGCCTTTAGGCGCGACTCTGGCGTTTACACAACCTTCTCTAATTTTAATGAACGTTCTCTTGAGTTTTCCGGACATTTGTACGAAATTTAGCAGCCATGAAATGTTAGTTCTATAGGGTTAAAGGCACGGTTCACCGAAACTCTGGCTTCGGCGGCCCTCGCCGGCGTTGGCTTTGTGAGAAAAAAATCACGAGCATAGCGATGGCAGGCGATATCTGGCCGCCGACATAGCCGAGCATTAACTGAACGTACGGTTGCCTTACAATACGTTTGGCAGGAACTGCCAACATGGGCCTCTCCGTTCATATGGGAGGGTGATATCAGAATCAGCCTGCCAGGACCCGGCCTTGCATTCACGTTGCCCGTAGGCCACGCAGACATGATCATGGTAGCCTACGCTATCGCGTCATACCATTAAAAGCGGGGCTTAGGTGTCCTTCCCACATTTTGTTTGTAGCGCAAATGAATTTACGTAATTTCTAACTTGTGGCCTAAATCTAAGGAAATGTCTACAAGAAGCGAGGACCGTCTATATTCGTTTTAAGGTTGCAGCAGACAAAAAATTTTGCGGTTGCGTTTGGTCATTTCAGACAAATAGTGACTCCAGCTGGTATGTCCGCTGCGTGCTGTATGCCACTTTTGCCCACGGCTGTAGATAAGTGCGTGGTCAAGGATTAGTGTGTCTTGTTCCTCGCCCAATGGTACTGAAAGGTTCTTCGATTTCCATCTCACCCCCCGCCACGGTGGTGCAGTGGTTAGAGCGTCGACTTCGTTGCCCTAAGATGCGGGATCGAATCCTGTCCGCGGCGGTCGCTTTTCAATGGGGGCAAAAAGCAACGCGCCGGTGTGCTGTGCTATGTCAGTGCACGTTAAAGAACCCCAGGTGGTCGTGATTTTCGTAGCCCACTTGTAGGGCGTCTCTCATAGCCTGAGTCATTTTGGGACATTAAACCCCAATGAACCAAACCAATCTCACCATCCCATCTCAAATGAGAAGCCCTGGTTGGTAGCGCCATCATGTCCTATGGCCTTGGAACGTCACATATCCAGCCTACCAAACGGTGTCAGACCATGTCCCTAGACAACTATCCCCCGCCAGACCATGTCTGTCATGCCTGCGTCCGATGTGAGATTTTTCTCTGGAATGGGTACTTTAAAACTAGATGTCCAAATTTAGAAACTGCAGAGTATGTATAGAAACTAACCTGTTAGCACTGTGCTGACATGCCCACAACAGGGCACTGAAGGTAAGAAACATCTTTAGCAAGATTGGAGATTCGGAACAACCGGTGAACTATGTTCGCAACGGAAATGAATGAGCATTGTGCTATGCCAGTTTTCGAAAACATGCACTTATTGCATCATTAATTTTTTTCTCTCTTTCTTAATCCGGTGACGCATATTAACGGCATACATATTTAACATGTGTATGTTTTTAGTTTGTACGGTATGTATAACCTTTAGATCTAATAACTATACTACAGTATAGTTTGGATTCTCGGGGAAACCTGTGTATTATAGTGCCAACAATGCTATCATTTTTCTTTTTTGCTTTCGTCCACTGTTCTTCATCCACCTGCCCTTAGGTCTCCGCCACCATGTGTACAGTGCACTTTGTTCATCACCATAAAAAAACAGTGTATGTGAGCTTATGAAGGCACTGATGCTCTGTACTGTTACTGCGTGGGCCTATCGGCCGCATTTGCTACGCAGGTCTGGGGAACATGGCCCTGTGCAACCTGCTGGGCAGCAACGTTTTCGACATCCTCTTCTGCCTGGGCGGGCCGTGGTTCGTCAAGGCTGCTTTCTTCTCCCCCGAACACAGTGTGTTCTTCAGCAGCGCCGGTGTCAGCTTCAGCGCCGCCGTCCTTCTCACGCTTGTCCTGGTCCTCTACTTGTTCCTGGTGGGATTCCGCTGGAAGCTGGACCTCCGCATTGGTCTCACGTGCTCGGTGCTTTACGCCGGGTACATCGTATTCGCCTGCCTCTACGAGATGAACGTGTTCGGGGCTGTAAACAACCTCGCCTGCCTGTAATGGATGCTTTTATGTTTCTCAGACCTCTCCGTGTGGGATCAGAAACGTTGTTAATATACAGACGTGCCAAGTCTGCTGTGAAGCAACCCGAGGTCTATGCGCTGAAGGCGATGAACGTAACAATAACACTAAGAAAACCTGCGCCATGATTGAAAAGAATTGCCATTTAGAAGCCACACGTTGCCAAGTTGTGCGCAGCGACAGGTCCTCCAAACGGTTCGGTAATGGTTTAAGCTGCACTGGTATAGCGATTTCAGAAAAATACCCTTAAAACGCACTGTATATCTGTTAAAGTACGTATATATATGAGTTGCAAGTTTATCTATAAGGAGTTTATTTATCAAGTGTGGTAAAATACGTTAGTTTTGTGTGCATGAAATAAGCTCCCGCAATGTAACCTGGCGGAGAAACCGACTGACAGCTAGGATAGTGGGGACTAACGTCAAAATACCTAACATATATGTATATCCTTGTGTGACTGCGTCTGTAACGCGCTCGAATTGAGGTCCCGCTGAATATGCTTGCCATTTTCTTCTGGGAATTTAATCCTCCTTGCTTTAACCTCATCAAGGTACCTGGTTTCAGCATTAAGTCTCAGGCCTGATTCTGCGCCATCCACTTCGCGGATTTTTTTCCTTCTTTTTTTTGAAGAGTACAGTTACTTACCTGCTGAAGCAAGGGAGCGTTAAGGGTAACGCACGCGAGTTAACAATTTGAAAGAGACAAAAAATAAAAGAGAAAACGAGTGGCTCCATGCTTCAATCTTTGTGAGTGTATAAATGTTTGAAACTTTGTTGAGATATTTTGTGCTATGGGCTCTCGACTGAGTAAGTTGTACTCACTCGTTTGACGCTCCTTTGTAGGATTGCCATATTGTGCTCATTACTATGTTTTAGCAGCCTGCTTTTTCAGCGGCCGTGTTGCATAGGGATGCATTTGAAATGGATTTCAGTTTTTTATGTGATTAGAAGAGGCATAATGTGACAACAGAACCCCACAAAAGCAGCAAACGCCCTCTAGTGGAACTCAGAAGCAGGCGAGTTCCCATGCCGATGATATTCTTCGCCAGTCACCGCTTGTGGCGGTTAACCATTTGTTGTGGTATGCAGTCACTGGCGAAGACCAAACTTCAACGAGCCAATGGTCTCGTCGATTTCCACGGACAATTCCATATTGCAACTGTGTCGCGTTATAACAGTGACCAGTGCCAGATGATTAAATAGATCCAAAATGAAAAATGTATGATGGTTCTTGATATAATATGGAACAAAAAATAAAATTGTTTACCCTATCCTTTAGTGATCTGTGTCCTTCGACTGGTACGCCAGTGGCTTGTAGAGAAACAGCGCATAGAGAAAGGACTAATGAAATGCCCATTTATGGCATCGTGGATGCTGTCTACAAGCTTATTTAATTCAACCCGTAGTGTCTATGGTTGTAGCCCAATTCGTCATTTATATAGGCTGTTTTAACCAACTGAAAAAAAAAAGACAACGCCCATAATGTTTCCGGCGTGCTTTAGATTGGTTTTATCATTTCCCGTTGTTTCTCTAAATTCTCCATGCAGCCAAAAGCAGAAACGCAGCCTCGCAGGTGGGTGCAGAGAGTAAAACGGATGACCGTGAGCATGAAACAGTTCAATTTAAAACTGGTCCATGGGGCGCATCAGCCTAAGCACTTGTGCGGCGATGAGAGGGTGCACCACGCGATCCATTACGCCTCATTATGTATCTTAATCACTGCGACAACCAAATAAGCGTGCAGTGCAACCCACGGCATTGACTTCCTCAGCGCCAATACAAACATTGTTGCGCAGTTTCTTCATTCTTTTTATCTTTCACTATTTAGCTCTGTAAGGCAACAGTTATGCTATGCACTGTATTGTCATTGCCCTGCCCCGCTAACACGGATAAGTTCTTGAGGAGTGCGTGAGGTTAAAGCGCCGGGAAGGAAAAGCTGAAATAGCAACAAATTCCTTTAGCAAGAAATTAAGGAAGCCGCATTAGCATCACTTGCCCACTTTGGTGCCTCTGAAATTGACTTTACAGATTTTCACCACTCCCCGAATTTCTGACACTTGCAATGGTACGCACACAATGTAAGGACTCGACCACGGCAATTTTACGCCATACCGTATACAGCACGTTCCGTCGCGAAGGTCATGTGGAAAGGTCACGTGGTTGTAACTTCACGACCGTTTAGAACAATCAGGATATACGGGGTGGGGTTGAAGCCTGATAGGTCAATAGCGCTAATACGTCATATAAATAAATGAGCTCGATGAAATTTTGAAACATTCCACATTCAGATAAATGAACGGTTGCACTGCAGCCATAATTTGCGACGACTTTCTTATGCTATTTTAAAGAATAAAAGTAAATGGCTAAATATTCGCAGTGGCTTATTCATTTTGAACTGAATTAGACGAGAGATATCTAGATCTTGCATGATTTTGCTTGGTTCAGCGACTTTTTGCAATCTACTCGTTGATATAAGGAGTATTCACGTCACAGTTGCGGCCATTTTGTGGTGAAGGCAGCACAGCGAAAGGCTGCAGACATGTCTAATCGCCTTATCGCTGCCTGCTCTGGCTCGGGCTGCAGAAGCTATAATCAGCAACACAAAATTGCGCCCTTGATCCAATTAAATACCTGTATGACTTGTCATTGGGGCGTAAAATTAAATTTTAATCACAACTAATTCACAGTGATTAAGACCTCCATTTTGTGGTGTAGTTAAACTCAATATAAGCTTTTCAACAATATATAAGGATGCCAGCGTAAAGGTCATGTTTAATCACAATAACAAATTATGTTAATTAATTAGGATCTACAAACGGTCCATTGCAAGCAAAAGTGACGGATGCTCCCTCTGCGAACTGATTATACAGATAAAAATCGTGTGACACCACGAGATTTTGTTCGTCTTGTTCTAACTGGGTGTAATTGCTGCTTTTTCAGAAGCTGCTTGCCTGATACAAACTTTTTTGTGGCTATAGACCTGGTGCGCTGGAGCTTCAGCTGTACATGTGAATCTATCTATTTAGCCTATATATATTTAGCCTGCGTGGATGATAGCTTCGTGTTACTGCTAGCGTGCTGGTAATCGCCCATGCAGAGATCGCATGAGCTACTGATGCGTCTTCCTCAGTACATTGCAGTTTTGCTTTCACCTCAGCAAGAAGTCTGCTTGTGCGTTTACTGCTCGAATGCCTCTATTTGCCATTCTGCATTGCAAAGAATAACGGAGGATGCCTGCACACTTGATGAATTGAAACACTTGTCTATTGAGCTCACCGTCGGAGTAATGGTGGTTGGTTGATTGCGAGATGTGTCCGAAAAAAGACGGCTTAACTCTAACAACATTAGGAGTGCCTGAAGCAATCGAAATCACGTACGCCGTATGGGAAAACGGCAACCTCATGAAAAAGACAGCACAGACGAGTGCATTTGGGGAAGGGCTTTCTACCTGGATTAGCTATTCGATTCCACATGTATACATCAGGAAGATCCATACTCGAGCTATACATGACGCAAAGAAGTGTGAAAATCAGGGGTGTGCGGTGAAGAACTTTGACTTTGCAGAGAACTGGACTGCAGTATTACCCGACGAGATACAATCGTACCACTGACACTAAAAGCAGGTCTTTGTCTTTACCTGCGTTGTCATCACTGAAAAATTAACGCGAAGCTTTGCTGCGGTCAGTGACGATATGACGCATGACGCACCCCATGCCTGCTTCGCATTAGGCAAAATGCATGACTGGCTCAACCATGACCTTCATCAAAATAATGCCACATACGCGAGCGACCGGGCTGCAAGCCATTTCAAAAACAAAGATCAACTGTATGAATTGTGGAAAAAGGACTATGTCTCCTTAAAGTGGTTGTTCTCTGCCACAGGACATGAGAAAAACGCCTGCGACGGCATTGGTGGATTGGTGAAACCCCCGGCGTCCCTCAACAACCTTAGAGCAGACAGCACCACTGTGACAACATCTGTATCTTAAATAGTCTCTAACCTATCCGGAAGTCTGAAGAACGTGCCACTGATCTTTGCGCCTGCAAACGAACTTCAGCAATTTCGTGAGCACAAAAAAGATGAGTAGAAAAATTTGCACCTGTGACAGGGATACACTCATGGCATATGCGGTTCGCTGCACAAGGCAATACGGTGCCAAGAAGGTTTATTCTGTGGCCCGAACGGCCGCGACCTCCATGAAAGAAATAAAAATATTTTGAAATGAATTCGTGCTATCATCGCGGTTTACGCTCGCCTAAAGTTCTTTATATACGCTACCTCACATTTATCGTTCATAAGTGGTAGTCTTTCTCCACTGCCAAGGAGAAATGATATACTACATGTAGAAAGGACTCTTCAAAGCAAACTATGTATAGTTACAGTGCAAGTTGATTGAAAGGAGAAATCAGCCACGAGATCGTTCTGTTCGGTTTTGAGTTCATTTTTTGCTTTCATGCGATTTGGTTTTGGTCACAAAAATTCTGGATAACCATCGCTGAAAATTTAAAAATTTTGGTTATTCCGTGAAGGGGTTAAAAATATCTCTGACTTGGCATTTTGAGAAAAAGTAAAAATGTCAAAGGGCGTAGTAGCTTTTTTACAAACGTTAATCAAGTTCTTTTGCCGACTCTTGAAAAGTGATACGTTTGGGCTAAAATAACCTGATTAGAAACAATATAATGCAACATGTTTTTCTATATTCTTGTCGGCATGTCTTCTCAGCACTTCCTGTAAAACGTTGAAGAAAATCGGCGGTGGGGCTTTTTGTATTTTATTCCTAAAAAAGTCCTACACTTAAAGATCCAATATTTGGCATTGTATTTGTTATGCTTGCGTTCGCTCGCTAGCAATGAAAATCAGTACGATTCTTTATTACAGAAGTACCTAATAACTGCGTAGATTTAAAGACGCTACGAATTAAAGTCGAGGAGGGAAAAAATTCCAAAATATAGCCTACTTTCGTGTTTTAGCTGTTTTTTCAAATCTTTTACATAAGACACTAACTTACTCAGAATGGCGGAAACAAGCTTGTTTTACTCATTACCGCCTGTAAATCCAACTCGCAAAATATATTCCTAGTGAATTGCAGAAATCCACTCACACGTCGTTGCAAAATCCAGACATGACGCTACTGATTGATGATTGATTTATAGGAAGGGAAAGGCGCGGTAACTGTCTCACTTGTTTGGTATGGACACCTCAACCGCGCCGTAAGGCAAGGGAGGAAGGTGGAAGTGAAAGTGGAAAGAGAGAAAGAGGAACCATAGTGGAGGGCTACGGAGTAATTTCGACCACCTGGGGATCTTTAACGTGCGCTGACATCGCACAGCACACGGACGCATCCTAACGATATGCATGAAAATGCTGCCTGTGCACTGACATCGTTCATATTTTTTTTTCTCTGGAAGTTTTACTGTTAGGACCAAAATAATTTCACTGTTATATTCAATACCAGGCGCATGCCATACATACAAACCAAGGAAAACAAAAATACCAAATAACTGGCAGTTTGATCTTTGGTGGAATCACCCAGAGTTGTGTGCTGTGCGATGTCAGCCGACGTTAGATTCAGAGGGGGCCGAAATTTCTGCGAAGACCTCCACTACGGCTCCTCGTTTTCCACTTTCACTCCCTCTTCCCTCCCTTCCGTTACGATGTGGCGCAGGTGCACAATGAAGCAAGTGTGACAGATACTGCGTCTTTCCCTCCCTGTAAAACAACTATTATATTTGGGGTTTAACCAGCCCCACATACAATTATTTAACGACCGAAAGCGACTCAGGCTATTAGATACGCCGTAGGGAAGGACTCTTAAAATTTAGACCCCCTGGGGTTTTTTAGAGTGCACTGACATCGCACAGCACACGGGCATTTTGCTTTTCGCCTCCATTGAAAAGCGGCCATCGAGGCCGGAATTCGATCCTCCATCCTTGGGCTCAGTAGTCGAGCGCCCTAAACACTGTGCCACTGCTTACATCGTTTCATACTCACCAATTATTTTCTTCACACACACAGATACTGCGCCTTTCCTTTCATATGAATCAATGATAATAGATATTGTGATGGCTAAGTTTCTCGGTCTAAACAAACCTTTGTGAGCCTAGTAAAGTTCTTTGTATCCTGCAAGAATGTGGGGATAACAACGTTGCGCGTTGACGTAAAGGCAGTCAGAGATGCTCTAGCTAGTTGAATTAAGGGAAAAACTATTTCCACAGTTTTCTAGATGTTGGTTTCTTTTTTAGTACGAGTACTCACCTTTTGAAGTATGAGCTTCAAATGTCTTACAAGATGACTGCGGCTACAGTATGCACGCAGTGCTGGAAAATGTGCGTTGTCACTCGAATCATGGAATGAGGCGGGCACGTGAAGAACGACAGGGGATCACCATTGTCTCTGATGTCATCCTCCTGCTTTCGAAGCCTCCTTCTGCTGGCCAAGGGGTCACCGAAGCACTCGCCTCGCAGCGCATCCGGCTCCGAAAATTGCTCCAGCAACGCTGGGATGGTCTTAGGGCTATGGCGCGAGCTGAGCGGTGGGAGAAGGAACATTGGTGCAGCAGACACCTCCTCCGACGCCGCTTAGCGCGCACAGAGACTTCCCTCACCGAATTGGTAGACCCGGTTACGGGGTCCATCTCCAACACTCCGGATGCTGTTCTTAAAGCAGCACGGCAGTTTTATTCCGTCCTATATCAGGCCCCAGCTCCAACCACAGCCACTTTTCCACTTGAATCCCCCTCCAACCCAGTTCACCTATCAGGAGCTCCCTTGGATGAGACAGAATTAGAAGCGGCGCTCAAGTCGTTCCACAGAAATCGTAGCCCAGGTTCGGACGGCCTGACTGTTGAGTTTTATGTCAAGTTCTGGAAGCAGCTCGGGAAGCCTTTCACCGCTCTTGTAAACAAGCTCCTGGGTGAGGGGACGCTCTCAGGTACTCAGAGGGAAGGGCGGATCACTCTCCTTTGTAAGGATGAGTCGAGACGCACTGACCTACGAGCCTGGCGTCCCATCACGCTCCTGAACGTCGACTACAAGCTCATAGCCAAGTGCCTGTCCTCTCGGTTAACTTCCTTTCTTCCAGACATTATAGGTCCATACCAGGCTTGTAGTGTTCCTGGTCGTTCCACTCAGCTTCACGGTTTTGCCCTTAGGGACCTTTTCCTCTGGGCTCAACATAGAAATCTTCAGGGTATTCTTTGTTTGTTTGATCAGGAGAAGGCTTTTGATGTTATTAGTCATTCCTACTTATTCCAAGTCCTGGAGGAAGCTGGTATAGACTCTGATTTCCAGCGCATGGTCAGAGCTCTATATACCAGGCCAGTTTCAGCCGTTACTGTGCTAGGACGCATCTCCGAAGTTTTTGACGTGGGCCGTGGAGTCAGGCAGGGATGTCCCCTATCTCCTGCCCTCTACGTGCTCGCATTCGAACCCCTGTTACAAAGGCTCTCTCGAGACAGTCGCATAGCTCGCTTTCCGCTCCCGCCAGGTTCTCCACCAGCTCCCATCTTTGCCTATGCAGATGACCTACCATTGTCGTCCCGGAAGAGGCTTCTGTCTCCTCCGTTCTGGATGTCATGGAGGTGTACTGTAAGGCGAGTGGGGCTAAGGTTAATAGGTCGAAGAGTGCCACCCTCTATTTTGGGTGTGCACCATCCAGTCCTCAGCCCGCTCATGGTCTTCCCGTGAAGGCTGAAGTCCGTCTCCTTGGTTTTTATTTCAATTCACAAGGCCTTTCAGATAGGAATTGGTCCTCTGCTCAAGAGAAAATTGAATCGAGGGCAAGAGAGTATGAGAAGCTCTTGTGTCCGCTTACGGCTCGAGCCACTATCACTCGGTCCCTCCTGTTCTCGGTGCTGACCTATGTCGCTGGCGTAACACCTTTGTCAGCACGGACGAAGCTTCACCTGGAACGGATCCTTTTCCGTTTCTTGTGGAGTGGAGCTCCTGACAAGGTCAAAAGACTTGTGGTGAAGCTGCCTAGGGAGAGGGGAGGCCTCGGCATCTCCGACCTTGGCATCGTAGCCTCAGCCTTGCACGTCAGGTGGACCCAAGTGGCATTGAACTCGGACATGCCTCTGACTCAAAGCCTGTCTTCGTTTTTTCTGAGTACTCGACTCCGCCTTTTCGCCCAGAGCACATATTCTCGTTGCGTGCCACGATCGGGCTCTCCTTCCCCTTTTTATGTTCAGGCAGCTACCTGCCTTGAGCGTCTGCGTAAGGAGGGGGCGGACATTGATGTGGTTTCGGTTCCCCTAAAGGAACTAGTTAGGCTTCTGACTCCCAGTCTCCCCCCTCACCTCCGTCTTTACGACCTCGCTAATGTTAAGCCCAGCTGGCGGTATATCACAGCGGATTTTTTGGAAGCAGGCAGAGCGTCCTTTATGTACCGCTTCGCCAGGGGAGTCCTCCCTATTAAGGCGCCGGCATTTACACGGACCAGCCTGCGACCAACTTGTCCGACTTGTGGTGGTAGAGAGGACACTGTGCACATATTCTCGCAGTGTCTCCTTCCTGAAGCGCTTCTCCGTCGTGTAGCTAACCTATTCGTACCAGACCGTGCAATACCTGAACCCGTTGCCAGGCGTGGCCGTTAACCAGTTCGTCCTCTTGCTCGTGGAGTGCGCGTACCAAGTATGGCTGGCACGCTGCGCGGCCGCATACAACAGCAGAGTTCCGGGCCTCCATGAAGTAATTGCAAAAGTACGGAAAGAGGTCTGGTTCTGCCTGCAGCGGGAACGTCGCATTCTTGGCGAGCAGAGGTTCTCGAAGGTTTGGTGCGAACCATCTGTGATTTTTTCGGTTAAGGGTGGAACACTCTCTGTGTCATTATGATTTTCTCACAGGGATTGGTTGTCCTTAGTGACACTCGCGTTGTCATGAAGGTCCGCCTCGTCGGCTCGATGCCACGATGGCGCTGCAGGCCGTCTTTGCGTTTGATGACACTCACTCCTGTGAGGGCATCACGCGGCGGCCCCCTTGTCCGGGTAGGGCCCGCACCTCGAACTAAAAAACTCTCCCAGACCCCACTTGGCCCTGGGGGGGACTTTGCCGGAGGTGTTGAATGGATGATGATGGGCTGATGAGTTCTGTGTGACTCTGGGGCACGGCACCTCCGGGTGTCAATCCCCCTCCCCATCTGACAACGGCAAAGTGTATTGCCAAAATAAGATTTAATCATCTGTCATTAAGTTTCTCACCGAATCACTATTAATATGTGCAGTGCTGGAAAATGTGTGTTGCCAAATAAGATTTAATCATCTGTCATTAAGTTTCTCACCGAATCACTACTAATATGTGATTGTTGCTAGTTAGGGAATTTATCGAACCTTTCGTTGTCCTCCCATGTATGTACTACAGTGCGTGTGGGTGTATATACAAGTACCTCTGTGTGTGAAAGACAATTAATTCCCTCTACTGTTCTGTAGGTATGGATGAACACGGAATACCTATATTTATGTGATTATTGCTAGTATCGCACCTTTCGTTGTCCTCCCATATATGTACTACAGTTCTTTAACGTGCACTGACATCGTTAAAAAACCCCAGGTGGTCGAAATTTCCGGAATCCTCCACTACGGCGTCTCTCATAGCCTACGTCGCTTTGGGACGTTAAACCCCACAAACCACAAACCATGTACTACAGTGCATGTGTGTATATATACTAGTACCTGTCGCCGTCTGTTTGGAATGGCGGCGAGCACGCGCCTGCGGCTGAGAGACCAACAATGTTTTACATCTATATTGTGAAATCGCTGAACATACTGCAAAATACATTACTAAACTTTGAACTTAGGGAAATGACCCCCAAAGCATATGTGAATGCATAGCAATTAAATGCTTGGACAACGATCAGCGCAGGAAGGCTTATAGAAGAAAACGGAAGCCAATGCTTACTGCCTCTCTCCCCGATGATGTCAGCGATTTCATTTGGTTAAAATAATGGCAGGCTTTACCAACAGCAGACCTCCTTGAGTCGTGGGGCGTAGCACCCTCCGCCGCATGCCCGCAGTTCGCTCAAACCGGAACTTTGAATCATGCTTTGCACGACTGTTGTGTAGCACGCACGTTCTGGCGCCTAGTGACGCGCATGTATCATGCCAGAATGCAGTGGCAGGGTCGCCACAGGGACAGTTTCATAGAGCTCGGCATGTGCACAGGCATCTGTGTACTTTGGACGAGGAGGAGGCCTGGCTGTCTCGAAGGGACGCCCGCAAAAAGCCATGTTTCCAATGCTGTATAAGACAAGAAAAATACTGTACAAAATAATACTGGGGGAGGAAGAATTCCTCCGACAATTTTCTACAAAATTTATCCTTGTTGTAAACGGCGGAGGGGCCGCGCCTGTCCTTCCGTACTAAAAAGGTAGGTTATGTGTTTTTTACTTGCATGATGTCCGAGTTCATAGAGCAAGAAGGCTACAGAAGTGTTATTGTTGCAAAGAACCTGTATAAGACATATATTCAGTGTATGTACCGTCTGTTGCAGAAGTTTGCAGCCCAACGCGCCGGGCGGAGGAGCAGTATCGCTCCCGAGAGGCGGCGCTGCGCCCGCCGGCGCTGCCTGGTGACGTAGCTATAAAGAGTGAGGAGGCTTGTTCTCTTCCTCTCATCCCGCGGTTGATATCGCACTTCTTTGCTCTCAGCCGCGGGATGAGAGGAAGAGAACAAGCCTCCTCGCTCTTTATAGCTACGTCACCAGGCAGCGCAGGCGGGCGCAGCGCCGCCTCTCGGGAGCGATACTGCTCCTCCGCCCGGCGCGTTGGGCTGCAAACTTCTGCAACAGACGGTACATGACTGAGTGTTTTTCAGACCAGTAATTGTCCCAGAAACATTGTGCTTTAGTTGTGTAGAATATTATGGAATATAAAATTCTTTTAAAAGTCAGTATCGAACAATACCTTGGGCATAAAACACAGACAGGCTTAACCTAGACCCATATTCCGAGTCGTTATTGAAGTGTCGCTATTTCACGTGACCTTGAGAAATCTTATTGGTCGAAACGCCGAAACCGGCTTTTGCCACTACGGAACTGGAAGAGGTGGCAAATTCATGTTCCAGCGTTTTTCCCAATCAGATGACTCAAGGACACGCCAGACAGCGACACTTCGATTACGACGCAAACTCGGAAAACGGGCCCAGGTGAACCAGCTCCCTACAATATTACGTAATTGTTTGATCTGTTCTGCTTAGCTAAGGTGGGAGGCTTGTAGTGGTCGTCCCTGCGTATTTCACCTAATCGCGTCTGGTGATTTTGTCGCCATGGCACCCTGAACGCCGTGGAGTTCTTAAGGCTTTCGTTATCGATGTACACTGTAAACAAAATTTCGCCGATTTACGTAGAAACATGGAGGTAATTTATTGCCGAGCTGTTTCCGTATTTCATACAACGGACGTTCCTAATATAACGTAAAACCGTAAAACGGACTCTGTTAATTGGTTACAGAATCTCTGTTTCCTGATTACAACATAATGTTTATTTCTGCATATAAGGTTTCCGTTTTCTGAATACAGCATTGAGTTCATTTCTGCTTTACAGAATTTCTGTTTTCTCAATACAGCATCAAGTCCATGCTAGGATTTCTGTTTTCTGAATACAGCATCAAGTCCATTTCTGCATAACCGAATTTTCCTTTTTCTAATTACGTTAAGCAACCTGTTACACAGACCTTCTTTTGCAATTATGAAGCTGTCTGCTTTCTGATTCACGCGCACAATCAACAGAAAATGAATTCTGTTCTTTTACCGACAGTACAGCATCGGCTGGTACAAACTGTACCAGCCGATGGGATATGATTGTTGATTTCTTTTTAGGAAGAATGTTGGTGTAGCGTCGGTGACCACATGTGAATTTTGTGATTTATCTAGTGAAGAAACATGCACGCATGCAAATTGTGTAGGACTTTGTATGCAAATATATTTACACCCATTCAATGGAACACGTACATACGGTTTATTTCCCTTCGTACATTAAACTGCCTTCGGAGCATGCATCCTCTTTTGCAATCTGCCATTCTGTCTGAGATTCTCTGAAAAGCACAAAAAAAAAGATAGTTTGTCAGAACCATAAGATTCTAGGCACTGGAAAAAGATGGAGAATTGGTTTGGTTTGGTTCGTGGAGTTTAACGTCCCAAAGCGACTCAGGCTACGAGAGCCGCCGTAGTGGGGAACTCCGGAAATTTAGACCACCTGGGGTTCTTTAACGTGCACTGACATAGCACAACACACGGGCGCCTTGCTTTTCACCTCTAACGAAAAGACGAAAAATGTTGTTTTCAGCACTTCTAAGGCAGTGATAAAATTAACACCTGAGTTTCTAGAATTCGACACAAGAAATAAAATAAATTATGAAAAATATAGAATATTGTAGAAACTAACATGCAAATAAGGGATGTAAGACATATAAAAACCTTTTACTGATAACTTGCACGCTTAGATAGGGTAAAGGACTTGAGTTTAAACTTAAACAAAAACTGAGTGACTATCAGTGATCTGAAATGTACCACTGTACAAGGGCAAAATTATTGCAGAAGTCAGAACCATTTTTGGTAGGTCAGCTGTTTCAGTTTTTACATGAGCAAACGTTCGACAAATGGGACGCTGGCATTTGAATGTTACTCCTGGACGTTCATGTTTCTCTGTACTCAATATTGGGAACCAAGTGGCACATGTTTCGAATGTATTACTACATGGTAAATCTGCCATGCCTTTTACTTTCTCTATGTAAAAAAGTTAAAATATTTGCTTCAAGTCATGCACGTGATGAAATGGGAAAAAAGCTTAAGTGATGCGGAAACGCAGAATTTTCAATTATTACACTTTTTCCGGGATCATGGTTAAAGACACATATATATATATTTAAATGAGGAGGCATCAGTTGTTTTTAACGTAGCAAGAATTCATCAAAAAAGATCAAGAGAGCCGTGAAGGCATGCAGTCAAGATCAACCATGAGAAAATTGACATACATGCTTAGTGTATCAGGAGATGGAACGAAGCTTCTGCGCCAACTTCATAACTGTCGAATGGATGCTGGTGAGTGACTTCTTTCCGCCTCGCCACTTGCTCCCTGACAAGGGACTGATGAAAAATATTTGCCTGTAAAACATAAATGACTTGTTTTAGTTATGTTTGTTTTACCAAAGAATACATTGTAACATGCTTGTTATGTTTGTTGCTTAGTATTTCATAAACCGTATGAAACACTGAATAGTTGGCTAAGTAGTTCTGCTAGAATATTTAAAGGCGGACAAACGTTTTCAGTGCAACTATTTAACATTCATGCAATTCCCGAACACTGATGTGTATCGTTGATTGCTTACTATTCCAAAAACTTCGGCTGCAGAAAAAGGTGAAATAGTGGCTAAACAACCTGTAAAAATTTTTTTAGTTATTTATATATCTCTGGATATAAGTAAATAAAATCGTAATGTACAGTGGCATAGATTCACGTATTCTGTAATACCCCCAACAAAAGGGGAATTGCAAACGCGCACAAAGTCACAGGTATATATTTTGTTGGAGCTACGAGAGGTTGCACACTAATAGAGCTTAAATTATGTGCAAAAATATTTCGTAGATTTTTCTTACAGTAAGGAACAGATCTGGCCATCACATCGGTGCATGTCAGTAACGTGTCTATTAAAAAGCCCTTGGGCTAGGTGTTTAGAAGGTTCTTGACGAAAGTGACAAGGGCACGTTGTGCGGCCTAGTCCCGCGAGGCAAGCAAAATGAGCCATGGTGAGGTTCGAGGCAAAGAGTGAGTGGGAGACTAGAAGTCTGTATGGCGTTGTGTGAGGCAATGTTCTATATCTGCTTACATTTGTAAACAGCTAGGGCACTGTGACATGGAAGAGTGTTTGTACAAATAAAGTTTGGCTGCTGTGTGAAGACGGAATTGCTGAAGGATGTACTTTTCACTGATCGATAAGGGTGGGTGTCCTAAGTGGCAAGTTAGCTGAGTCAAATCACTGGTGCGTGCATTATTCATAGCCTATCGCTTTGTACACTGTCTGCATTCACCCTCGGTGGGCTCGTCCATAGGAGCCTCAGCACCCGGTTTACAATAGAGCAGGCAAGCTAGTAGTAAGCCAGCTCATAGAAGTGCACAGAAATTATGTTTTCTTGTCTGCACCACTGCTGAATTTGACAACATAGGGAATATTATTTTCTTAATGAAAAAGTTGAGTACTGGAAACAAGACTAGAAAAGTAGCGTTACATGCATTAGTATATACAGCACATAATTATAAATCAGTCCTAAAAGCAACAAGAAAAGTAAGGCCAGGAGGAAAAATATTTTCAAATGGTCCTTTAAAGGCACTATCCTGAAATGCTTCGCCTCAACAAGTACAATAAACGAAGAATCAAGTGTTAAATGGAGAAATGACATTCATCCCATATATACGATACAACCAGAAGAAAAAAACGATAAGAGCCTCACCTCTGGATAAATTCCAGCGTTGTTGCCGCTGGCTCTGCATACTCAAGATTCAGGACTTATTACAGCACGAAAAGCAGGCAAGCTGCTTCACTGAATGATGCTGGCTCTATAAATACAGCCTCCTGTTCACAAAACACGCACTGCTTTCCATATATGGTACCTGAAATAGAATAAACATTTTTGTTATGCTTCTAATGCAACACAGTGCCAGTGCTTTATTTAAAGTAGCCTAAAAAGTGGAGGCATCATACGCACTGGTGCTGAAAATATGAAAGGAGCAGGTTTTTTGCAAAAAAAAATGAAGACAATTTTTTGGCTAATTTTTAATAACATAAATATTGACTTCAGTATTGTAAGCCATAAAAAATGCTAGTAACAAAAAAAGAAAGATGTGCCTGTCGCGCAAAATTATATAGTAATCATTATTTGAATACTCGAAGTGGCAACTTTTTCTCATTCTTTTTCGGAAGTCTATGCCTTCAAATGGTCATTTTGACTGAAATGGGAACACATAGTGATCTTGTATAATGCTCGCATATCTACAGTTTACAAGAACATATACCCATACTCATTGGCTAGATATATGACAATATCTCGTAACCTATGAAGACAGCTTCCCAAAATTTAAATCGTAATTTAATTTGATTAGTTAGCCTTTTTGTGAATGAAGAGCTAAGCAATCCAGGAAAAGGCATCGATCACTACAATTAGTTCAACCACACAATCTGCTGCCGCATCCATATGTACAAAGCATAATAATAAATACCATCATCAAGTTTACCGAGTACAAATATAACTGGCATGGACGGCAAATCGGAGATCCTGGATGTAATGCTCGTGCCTTCCTGATAAGAGACGGGAGTAAAATCAAATTCATGTGGTAACGAACAAGAACAGTTTATAGTGCTCCAAAACAGTGATAACTGACTAACTTTATAGCCATGTTTCTTTACTCAGCCGATGCACCGAATCCTTTGGTTTCTAGGAACATATACGCGGCAAACAATACAGCTGCGGATATTCCGACAGTCACCTGCAGATTTAACTTCAATGGTGCAGCTCTCTATTCCATACTGCAGATGCTAAGCATTTCAACAAAAATAAAACGGCGGTGACAGGTGTACCTTTTCTTTTTACAACTAAGAAGTTTCCTTTCTTTGATGGGTTCCACGCTCCTATTCCGTATAGCCATAAGCATCAGTCTTGCAAGTAGAGAAGAGTGGTGCCAACATATGGTAGCTACCGAACCTAACAAGCATACTGAAAAGACGTAAGGGAAGTCAAACTGCAATAATCAAGGTTTCTAATAATTAGAGTTCTTTCTTCTTTCTGTTAGGTTATACCTGACACCACAATAGTTTCACATTATTTTACAATCTCCAAAATGGATTGCTCAGGATTCACTACTGAGGTACAGTGGGGTTTATAACTCACTTCAGAGATACGGTAGAGAGCCCGAGGGTCGTCCTTGAAGTATGCGGCAAGGAGATGCATTACCACATCTGCCTCAGCTCTGATGTTGCTTTTTGTTTCTTCGAGCTGCCGCTCTGCAAGCAGGTACACGATTTCCTTTGATTGTGCACTGTCAAGGTACTTCACAAGGAGTGGAGCGCATATTGCAATACTGTCCTGAAATGTGGCCTGGAATAAATTAAAACATTTTTTTTTTCATCATTGGCAAGCAAAGATTATTGGTAGGCTTCAATGGCAAAAGGCAAATGTTTGCTTTGACATGTACGCAGAAATTTAAATTTGCAGCAAGAAACACTGCAGTATGCTACCAATTTTCTACGGCTATCACAGTATCACCATTGAATGTGATGCGGGTCTGGTAGTCCTAAACCAAAGAAACAAATTATCGGGAAAAAATAAACATTTAAAAGTTTTCATAAAATCATGCCAATTTACATCTTACTGATTAAATTTAGCTGCATATCTTCACCACCCTAGGATTTCCACAACTTTCGCTGCTCTGTACAAAGTCTGTGCTTGTAATGCTCAAATTTTTCATTCGCAAAAGCAAGATCTTTCACAGCATCGCTTGGTTTCCTCACATATCAGTCAGCAGAACTGAATATTCACAACTCCAACTTGTACACTGCAGCCATTCCCTTATCTTACCTGAACATCTTTCCCAAGAAAGTTATGTGCGTGACTGTAGAAGAATGGTCTGTGAAATAACAATGGCCATTCTTTCACCTGGGCTGTGGTATGCACAGGGTTAGCCGAGTTGATGAACACCCGTTGGTAAAAATATGTTTCTTTCCTGTACGCCATTGCAAGCGGGACGTCTATATCTCTGAATGTTTTCCTTCCTTCCTTTTTCAAAAAATCAATTTTTTCATGGCCATAGCTGCTGCTTTTACTTTTCTTAACTTGTTTTTTGGTCTTCTGCAGTGCCTGCGTTTCACGATGCTAATTTTTCACTCTGTTCTCTATTTGAAATGATCCACAATATGTGACACAAGCTTCATTCGTAATGACACGTATCTCCCGCAGGATGGCAGAGTACACAGGAAGGCAATGTTTTCTGTTTCAGCATGGTTTCTGTGGCGCCTGAAGACATGGCTTCTGAAGGTTCGGTAGTTCTTGAACGTAGCACCGCACGGACTGATTGGACATAAAGGCTTCACCGAATACACTACTATGATAAGAAAAATGTTCAAAGTAGGCCAGCCATGTAGAAAAGCTCTGCGCACATCTCGGGCATCTGTTCATCTTTCAGCACCATCCGGTAATAACGCTATAATAAGAAATAAGTTGTCATATAATTTACAAACATGCTGTCATACGAAGACCACCCCGCGCACAACCCTCTGAACAATCAGCACCATGTGATGTCACCTGCCAAAGCCACGCCCGTGATTTTTCGCTGACAATTAGTCGAACTTTTTGCTAATCGGCAACTTTAACGCTATCGCATTAATATTGCATACTGCGGTCGAACAGCTCCAGTTGAAAACTAACTTCCACGGTACAAACGAGCGGCTTAGTTCGCGATTGACAAGTTGTTTATGCCTCCTTTAATCTGATCACCGCAGCTGACCAAAATAGAAGCGAAGGTGCTGCTGTGTGCTGCTTAAGTACCGCTCAACACCGGACGTTCGTTTAGTCGGACAGTGCTATAAAATAGGTTCGATATGGTCCGAGTAGTTCCTCTGTCTGGACTCATCATGCGGAGAAACGAAAATCATATGAGCAATGCAAATAAACAAGTTTGTAAAGAGAGCGCGCCCTGTATCGAAATTGTTCACTGAATAAAACGTTTGCACTGGCTGAATGGCGCCTTTGCGAAGCGCGCAGCACTGCTCTTAGACACCAGTACGAAGCCAGCCACGAGTTGCACCTCAAAGACAATTGTAAGATTGTTCTCACCTGTTAGGCGAACACGTTGTCTTTTTTTGCTCGTCGGTGATCCAGATGTATTTGCAAGCGTACAAGATGGCTGGGTCGTCAAAGATAAAAAGTTGCAATGCAGTATCGCAGTCCAGACGTTCAGCTCCACACGTCCACACCCTGTGCTCACTTGAAAAAGGCGCGAGAATGCAGTGCGCAACCGCTACGGCGCATGCGTCATTGCCCTAGCGACGAGGGGACGAAGCAGTCGTCGGCGCGGGCGCGGGCGACTTTATGCAGCAGACGGTGCGGAGTAAGCGCGAAGGCGTGAGAACGTTGTTTTCCGCTGGGAGATGACACGTACAAGGCGTGATTAAAAAAAGAAAAATAACTTACATCGAATCGGCCAACACGGCGACAACCGAAGAGCCTGGGAACGCCGACTTCTAGAACAGTTTTCTATTTGTTTTTATAGTAAATGGCGCAGTACCCAAGGTATATGTACAGTACCTCTCACTTGTCGGTGGGCGCAGCGCCGGGAGGGAAGAGGTGAACGAAAGAATAAAAAAAAAGAAAAAGTACGCCAGCGGAGGTTTCGATCTCAACTTACACTGAGACCGCATAGCAGACAGGCGCACCTGTATTTTGACTCCATTGCAATACCGCCGCCGCGGCCGCGATGAAAGCGCTTCTCCGATCACCGGCCGAGAGCGTTTTGCTTGGCGCGTTAGGTGATGCTGCTGTGTGTACTATGCTTGACAGCAGCAGCATCCGGCCAGAATAGAAACGATGCGCGGCTTTGGAATGTTGCTCTTGTGCAGGTGGTTCGAGAAGCCCAGCCCGGCCGGAAGGCGTGGGAGCATGTACAGTGTGCATGCTTGGGCATCTTCCATACTTGGGCATGCGGGCGTCGCAGTGGCGTGAACTCCTCCTTCATCCATGCCCGGTTCACGGATTTTCAATACGTATTGAATAAGACGGAAGCGCCTGAAATTCGATTCACGGATGTTCAATACTTATTGAGTAACACGGAAGTGTCTGAAATGCTTATAAGGACATTCTCCTTCATCCGTGCGCCAATTTTCGGATGTTCAATACGTATTGAGGAAAACAGAACCGTTTGACGTTCTTTTAAGGAGGTTGTCTGCGTAAAATTACGTTTTTTTACAGTGTACTCATCCCTGTAGGCACCAGTCCCGAGACCGTCATCGACGCGGTGGCCTCAATAGTGGGTTTAGTTCAAGTTCGCTCTGTATCTGTGGACACCGCAACTACGCTGTAAGGGAAGGAAGGAAGGTGGGAGTGAAAGTGGAAAGAGAGAAAGGGAAGCCATAGTAGAGTGCTACGGAGTAATTTCTACCACCTGGGGTAGAAATTATCACTCTTGAAAGGTGATAAGTTTAAGCTAACATACCTTAATTAGAAACAATATAATGCGACATCTTTTTCTGTATTCTTGCCGGCATATCTTCTGGATGGATGGATGGACTAAACTTTAATGTCCAACAGATAAGGTGATCTACCCACCCCCCGACACGCAGGTCAAGGGGCGGGTACCGCCGCCTCCGAGGCAGGCCGGGAGGTCTTGGGTCCCAGCGGCCTCTTCAGCCAGTTGGACGAGTAGGAGCTGGAGCTCAGGGTCCGAGCTGCGCAGCAGGGTCTCCCAGGTGTCTCTACAGCCTATATTGTTCGTCCTCCTGGGAGAATACGGGCATTCCCATATTATGTGGTCGAGGGTCCCTCTCGCCCCACAAAGATTGCACTTGTCGCTCCTAGCCTCAGGGAACATGTGGTTCGCCATAACCGGGTGCGGATATGTATAAGTTTGCAGTCGCCTCCACGCCACTGCTTGTCTGCTGTTTAATTTCGGGTCTGGTGGGGGTACCAGTCTACGATCCAATCTGTAGTGCTGCGTGATCTCCCCATATTTTAGCAAGCGCTCTCCGCTTCCTCGGTCATCAAGTGGCCCTGTAGCGGCTCGGCGGTAGAGATCTCGAGCCAGCTTGTGGGCCGCCTCGTTGCCGGGGACGGCTTCTTGCGCAGGAGTCCAAATTATTTGAATTTTCCTATCCAACTTTTTCTGGCCTAGGATTCTGGCGGCTAAGGGCGAGATTCTGCCCTTGCTAAAATTTTGTATGGCAGTTTTGCTGTCACTGATGACAAACTTCGCTTCCGTTCTGACGCAAGGTAACGCGATCGCAGTTTCCTCGGCTATTTCTATGCTCCGCCCGTGCAAAGTGGCAGCTGTCACGGGATTGCTCCGGCCGCTGACGACCGTTGCTACCGTGAAACTGCCACCACCTCCCGCCGCGTCTACATAGGCCACTTCATGTTCCGAAATTTCGCCGAATCTAATTTCTAATGCTTCGGCTCGTTTTTTCCTCCTGTCTTTGTTATATTCCGGGTGCATGTTTTTTGGCAGCGGGGGAATCACCAAATTTTGTCTGACTTCTCTAGCTACCTCCACCTTGACCGTGGGACCCCTATCCGGATTTATTCCAACTTTCGTCAAAATGACTCTTCCTGTCTTCGTGGTGCCAAGTCTCTCAATTTGAGAGGTTCGCACCGCTTTCGCAAGTTCTGCCCATGTGTTGTGTACCCCTAGAGCCATCAATCTCTCTGTGGATGTGCATATGGGCAGTCCCAGCGCTCGTTTTACGCATTTTCTCATTAGTGACTCAATTTTTTCTTTTTCCACCACTTTCAAATCTAGATACGGCGTTGCGTAGCTCACTCGGCTGGAGATGTAGGCCTGTATCAGTTTCATCAAATTTTTTTCCTTTAACCCTCGGCCTCTGTTGGCCACCCGCCTAATTAGGCTCAGGGTCTGCATCGCGTGATTCTCCAGCCTCTTGGTGGTCTCGCCGTTATGTCCGTGTGACTGGAGAATCAAGCCCAAGATTCTGATTTGCTCGACTATTGGTACCTCGTTACCCGCCACTTTAATTTTGATCTCCGACGGTGCCTTGCACCTTAAGTGCTTCGGATTGTATATAAACAATTCTGATTTCTGCGGCGAGCACGCTAGGCCTCTCTCTGCCGCGTAATCGACTATAATGTCGGTGGCGGCTTGGAGCAGGTTTTCGACGCACGAATCACTTCCCCGGTTGACCCAAAGGGTGATATCATCCGCATATATACTAAATTTTAATCCTTCGAGCTTTGCCAATTGCTCGGGTAGTTCCCTCATAGCCACGTTGAAGAGTAGGGGGGACAGCACTGATCCCTGGGGCGTACTCTTACTCCCTAGCTCTATTGCGGGGGATTCCAGCGTCTGGAACTTCATGCAGGCCGTTCTACCCGTCAGAAAGTCCCTGATGTACCGATATGTCCTGGTACCTACATTAATCTTGTTCAGCCCTTCCAGGACCGCCTCATGTTTACGTTGTCGAAAGCCTTCGTGAGGTCGAGCCCCAAAATTGCTTTCGCATCTTTAGACTTTGAGTCTATTATGTCATGTTTGATTTGGAGCATGACGTCCTGCGTACACAAGTGAGGACGGAACCCGACCATCTCATGTGGCCACAGATCACCCTGCTCCATGAAACTCATCAGTCTGGTCTGGACGACGTGCTCCATCAATTTCCCCACGCATGAGGTTAAGGAAATTGGTCGTAAATTTGCTAGTTGAGGAGGCTTCCCTGGTTTCGGTATTAAAATAATGCTTGCCGTCTTCCACTGTTGTGGGAGCTCGCCTTTTTCCCAACATTCCTGCATATACTCCGTTAGATACCTAATGGAGTCATCATCTAGGTTCCTGAGCATTTTGTTCGTTACTCCGTCAGGGCCTGGAGCCGACTTCGTTTTAAGTCTTACAATATCCGCCCTCACTTCCGCTTCTGTGATGGGAGCGTCCAACGCCTCATTAGGCGCTCCACCATAGTCAGGAAGTGGGGTTCGTGAAGTTTCCCCCACATACATCTCAATTAATTTGTTCATGAAATCATCATCGTTCCTTTCGAAAGCGTGCCTCACTTTTGCCAATTTTATACCAGATTGCGTCTTCGAGTTGTCTGGGTCCAACAAGTGCCGGAGGAAGCTCCACGTCTTGGAGAGGTTCATGCTCCCCTCCATTTCGTCACACTTGTTGTCCCAATTTTGTTCGGATAATTTGAAAGTATAGTCTTCGATTTCCTTATTATGTCGCGCAATCCTTCTTCTGAGGTTGCGGTTCCATTTCTGCTTTTTGAGACGACGCTCCATGCTCTGCTTAGCTTCCCACATATGCAGAAGACGGCTGTCCGCAATCTCCGGGGCGTTATCACCTTCGAGCAATTTTGTTGCCTCTCTAACGTCCGATTTGAGCGCCGTCGCCCATTCCTCGATGCTTCTGATGGGCTCTAGTTCCTGAGCCCTCCTGATATCTCTAAATTCATCTCACTCAACGACGGCCGGCGCGCGAGCCCGGCGTGTTTTAACGCCTTTCCTCAGTGTGGAGACAATTATGTAGTGGTCGCTGCCAAAATTTTGATCCGAATTATGCCATTCTAGACCCTTTACGTTTTTCGAGAATGTTAGGTCTGGGGATGTATCCTTACTGACGCTATTGCCCACCCTCGTTGGGCTCTCGGGGTCCGTGTGCGAAGTGAGCCATAGGTCATGCGTATCCTCCCACAGCTGTCTACCTTTTGGGCACGGGTGCGGGTACCCCCATTCCTGGTGATGTGCATTAAAGTCCCCCACTATCAACAGTGGCTGGTTGTTTGAAATTTTGAGGGCCTTGCGAAGCAGAGCTCTGAACTTCACCTTCCTTTGCCTGGGTGAGCTGTATAAATTTAGAATGAATAGACTAGGGTCTTTCTGTTTTCCGGTTAAAACTTCTACAAACACGTTCTCGATCTCTCTCGACTCTAGATCGTGTTCAATGGCTGCAATGTTTCTTTTCACGAGTGTTGTGACCGAGGATTTCTCTCCCCTGCCACTATGAAATGCCTGATATCCCGACAATTTTGCGGGCCCCCCGGTTTCTTGGAGAGCAATTGCCAATGGAGTCTCATCTAATAGCAGAAGGTACTGTTGCAGAATCGGCCGCTTGCGCCGGAAGCCGCGACAGTTCCACTGCCAGATTTGATTTTCATTTGCGCGCCTGGCCATTTTGCAGTTGCGAGACGACCTGTTCTATATTTTGTTGCCACCCGTTTATGGCGGCCATCTCATTCCTTAACCTTTGGCATTCCTCGGCCTGTTTCTGAACTGCCCCGAGGACAGCTTGAATTTGGATGTTATGATTCATATATTCACTCATCTTGGCATCTAACCGTTCCAAATTTTCCATCCTTTTCTCCATAGCCTGAATAGGGTCGGTGTCTTGAGTTTTGCGTTTCACCGGTGGTGGGAGGGACGGCTCTGTGACCATCTTATCCTGTCCTTGCGGCTGTTGACGTACCGCTTGGGAGGTCGTTTGTCTAATTGGTTGTTGCAGAGGAGGTGTTGCCTGCCTCTGTGATTTCTTTAAGTTTTGGATCTCGGACCGCTGCGATTCGACCATCCCCGTTAAGTTTTCGATCATTTGCTTTAATTTCTCAATTTCCTCGTCTCGTTTACCCCTGTGATTATTTTCCTGGGAGACCTTGCCCGCAAAACTCACACCCTTACGTTCCTTGCTCCTACCTCGTCTCCATGCGTTGGCAGTATCCCTTGAGCTTGAGCGTACCCTGGACTGGCTCCTGGCACCAGAATCGGAGCGGTCTCTGGGCGGCGGCGGTGGTCTGCCTTGTTTCGTTTCCAGAATCGGGAAGGAGTCCTCGCGGAATTCGAAGTCTTCTTTTACTTTCGGTTCGCTTTTCCGACTCTGATGTCCCCCACCAGTCGTCGCTGCATGTTCCATCTTCTCCCAATGTCGCTTCTTCACTTCGTAGGGAGTGCGGAAAAGTTCTCGACACTTGGGGTCTCCTAGTGCATGGCCTTTGCCGCAGAGCTGGCATGTTGGTTCACATTTGTGTTCTCTTGACGGGTTCTCGAGGCCGCAGCCACGGCACTTGACGTTCGTCGGATCCGGGCACACGTCCTCGCGATGACCGAGTCGGCCACAGGCGACGCATACTTCGTATTTTTTGCGGTACAGCTGGCACCTGTGCGGCGTCCCGTTGAGATAAATCCATCTTGGCACTTCTTTCTCCTTGAAGAGAATGAAGATCGACTTGGAATCTTTGCCCAGCCTGCGGACGCCTCGAATCTCGGGGTTGTCCTTGCGATCTAGGCGGTATAGAATTTCTTCGACAGAATATCCGAGCGGAACCCCGTGGATGACTCCCTTGCCGCAATGCTCGGGGCATATCTTCTGAAAACTTCCTGTATAAGTTTGAGAAAAATCAGCGATGGTGTTTTTATATTTTAATCTTGAAAATAAGCTTTATAGCTAAATATGCAATATTTGGCATTCCACCTTCACTCCCATCTTCATCCCTTCCCCTACGGCGCGGTTCAGGTGTCCACATAGCAAGTGTGACAGATACTGCGCCTTTCCCTTCCTGTGAACAATTATTATTATTATTATTATTATTATTATTATTATTATTATTATTATTATTATTATTATTATTATTATTATTATTATTATTATATTTGTTATGCTTGCCTTCGCTCGCCAGCAATGAAATGCCGTACGATTCTTTATTACATAAGTACCTAATTACTGTGTACATTTAAAGACGCTGTAAAATAAAGCCGAGGAGGGATACAAATCCCAACTATAGCCTAATTTTGTGTTTTAGCTGTATTTCAAATTTTTTTACAGAAAACACTAACTTACTCAGAATAGCAGAGATAAGCCTAATTTACTCCTTACCACCTGTACCTTCAACTTGCAAAATTATAATCCTAGTGACATGTATAAATGCACTCGGACGTCGTTGCAAAATCTAGACGTAGTCGTATGTACGAAAATATGACATGCGCCATGATATCGTTCATATTTTCTTTCTGCGGAAATTTTATCATTAGGACAAAAATAAATTCACTGTTGATCTATTCAATACCACGCGCATAGCTTACATAAAAACCAAGGAAACAAAAATACCAAATAATTGGGCAGTTTGATCTCTCGTGGAATCACCCCTCTCCGTTGCGCCTTCATCTAAACGCAGCCGTCGGCGGTCGGGATCGTACCCGGGTACTCCAGCACACTAGTCTGACATCTTAACCACTGCACTACCAGGGTGGGGCTTTGCTTAATTAGGCGAAGCCTTTCCAGGCTCATGGAACAAAACCCCGAGCGCGAGAGTTGTGCGCGCGATCTGTTATATTTCGCGAGATGTGTTCTTGTCTAGAGTTGCTGCCATCTGCAGTGCCACCCTTGAACGTGCGCCAAGGAACGCCACGCGACAGGAGCGATGGTGTACCGTGCAAACTCACACTTTCTGGAGGAAGCGTGACAGATACAGTGCATTTTCTTCCCTGAAAAACCAATTATAATTATATGTAGCCATGCAGCGAACGCCGATAAAGGGCAAACGATGAGAGGCAAATGATGGAATATGAAGGGCAGGATTTCGCCATCCTCCTCTTAAGAGACAGCTATAAGAGACCTAATTTTACGCCTAACTTACAACCAGCGGTTTTTATGTGGCTAGTCGCCGTTGCGTGCATAAAAATGACGAGGACGCTCAAACTTCGCCTTCAGTTCAGTTCAGTTCAGTCGTGTCCGACTCTTCGTGACCCCATTGACCATTTCACGCCACGCTTTCCGGTCTCTCACTATCTTCCTAACATCACATCGCCTTAAGAGTAGGCAAAGTAGCGCCTTTAACACCGAGCTTGCTCATTAGCGAACTTCCTTTTAATGACGCAGCCGTTCTTTAGCATACAGTCGTACGGCAAAGCATACACGAGGGGGACGTTTTATTAGGACGCCTCGATGCGCGCGAGCTCCGCGTATTGCGAATGAAGGAAGGAGGAAATAAAATGCGCTGTATACCACACTCATGCATACTCGCTTTCAAGTGACATTTTCTTTCTGTCGGCCCATAATTAATGCTTAAGAACACATTCCCGTTTAGCCTCAGGAGTCAGCTTCTTATCCATTTTCGCGTAAAAGGTGGGTCTGGTGTGGCCACCTGCATGCGATGCTGACTGAGGCTACGAAAACTGGCCCTTGTGTAGTAAGAGAAAGGGTGTGTTGCCCGCCCAAGGTCGAGTAAGGATGAACCAAGGGGGGTGGGGAAGTGAATGTTGACATCCCACCTGCCAAGGCAGCCGCGGCGTGTGTCGCCGCATTGCCCCCTGATTCGTCCGAGTGACCTGGGGTCTACTGAAGAATGACAGTTCTGGTCGCGAGTTGGTGGCGTTTAAGGAGGCGCCGTAGGAGTTGCATCTTGCGAACCCGGCTTAGCGATTTCCTTGTAGCTTTCATAGGAATCAGTAAGAATACGTATTGAATCAGTTCCCGTGCAAGGCACTCCTGACAAGGCTTTCCAAATCGCTAGGAGTTCAGCATGAAGAGGGGTACCATGAGGTAGATGGCAGGCATAAGCGCCTGAAAGGGAAGGGTTGTCATCGCATACAGCCCTTAGATGCAAATTCGCTAGTAATTGAAGCGTCAGTGTATATGTTAGTTGTATCAGGGATTCGCTCTTGTCAGTGATTGGCAGCGAGGAGCTTCCGGGGATCATCCGAAGTCAAGAAGTCGTCTTGAAAAAGCTCATCACCTATACAGCTTACACGCCATGTATTATGGCCCGCTGGCGTCAGTAAATGATTATGTGCCGCCACTGTACGACTTTAACGCGCGGCGGCATGTCTCATCTACTATGGGATTGCCCTGCTTTTTCTACTGGACGCTCCGAGATCGAGCCCTACCGCCAGAACTACCGTTCCCTTCTAGGAACAGATGCTAACACACAAATGATATTTACGAAGTATGGCTCCCTTAGTGGCCTGGTCGGAGCAATATGATTTGAGTGACGACCTGTGCAAACAATGAAGATTCTGCCTACTCCCCTTTACCCCCATTTATGACCAAGAGTCTTCCTATTCAATAAAGAATGGTCCAATCAAGTCAAATCTTAACCATTTATTTCGCTTTTATTAATGGGGAACCATGTTTTTTTTTTTAAGTTTTGGATTCTGACGCTTTTGCTGTACATGTATACGTTTTTTTACCTTTTTCGTTTTCTAGCACTTGCTGTATCAGTTCTGGTCGTCTTTTGTTAATGGTTCACTGGGTATTTTTTTTAGTTATTTCCATCTTCCACTTCCGTATAGTATTCTCAATCCCTTCTTCAGGTTTTGCAGCAAATTGTTAAAATTTGCGAGCTTGTCCCTTGAACGGGGCTCTTCAGAGAATATAAATAGTGGTTCTAAATTTCACGAGAAATCTATCAGTTCACATTGGTTATGTGATAAGAAGTCTCATAATTTTTGGCATGATTTCGAATCGCATTTACAATGATTATCTTAATTTTTCGAGGTGTGTTAAGCGCCATCGCACGCTGGGTGGCTTTGCAATGCTGATGTTGACCCGTTTGGAAAGCACTGTAGCGTCAACGCAACCTTTGAGTTGTTGACACGATGATAACGTTTGATCTCAGTGCAACCTTTTGCTGCTTGCATTGCATCCGCCACTTGAATTCACAAAACCTTTGCTTTGGACCTGTGCTACGTGTTAAAGTAGCGTTGCCGAAAGGTGTGTACAATGTTATAACAGAATATTTCTACAGCTAACTTCATTTTCTGCAATTACCAATGTAGCCTAAGAAGTGAGGCTTCCAAGCCTTTCAACGGTGATTCGTGACCTACTACTTCAACATCAGGGGCAGAACAGGCTTGGAAACCAGAGAGTGTGAGCAGATGAACTCGATATGCCTCGCGATTTATGGGTTAGTTAAAAACTGCGTACAAGGGAATTAACTGCAGGGAATGATGGCAGTGCCACGATGTACCAGTCATTTGATTTCAATATATATTCTACAGTCCTTTTCAAATACAAACATCTTTGAAGGCCTCGCATTCTATAACAACATTTGTTTCCCACATTGACAATTGTGTTCACATTCGTCTGTGTATTAATTAAAAAGACACATGGGTCACCAAGGCCAGTGTGTTCTTTGCCTATTACCTAACCAGTAAGCCTTCATGATGACTAAAAGTGAATTCACTGAAAATTTCATCCCCAGAAAAACTGTCCATGAAATGACTGTCAATATCTCTATTACCATCGTCTATGTTAAGGAGGTATGGTTGCATGGGTGAAACAGTGGGACTCGAGATGTAAATTTCTTTATGGCAAATATGCAAGCTGCCTGAAAGAACGTGTTGTCTGAGAGAGGTGTTTGTTGTTTCATAAATAATTGAGTCCTAAACGTACTGAAAATACTCTTATACATCCTGTTGCAAAATGAACAGTCTGGGGCTGTTGAAACCCGTGCTAAAGGATAGGTACAGTAAGAAAGGATAAACATTACTGTATACGGTAAAAATTTTAATGGTTGCACTCATCCTTTCATGCCGTTTCCTCGTGTCGTTTTTTCACTAGTTAGCTGTACAGTACGCACCAAACAAGTCTTTTGAACTTACCGAAGGCACGAAATAGCCGTGTGCAGGAAGCAGCGCGTATGGGTACTTGTGATGCACGTTGTATAGTTACCCGCCCCATCATAGGTTGGCCCCCAGCTGTGTCTTGCTAGTTGTCTTCCAGATACCGGGTGAGTCGAAACTCACATAATGCATATAATGGGACAGTGTTAAACAAAGTTATGATTTATAATAAATTTCAAAGTGGAAAACATCTACCCGCAGCAAAGGATTCCAATAAAAGGCACAAGCATCCACTAACTTTCCTTCTTAGCGCTTTGTAGCCTAACTTAGACAGAATATGTTACAAATGAGCGACCAATATTAATTTTCAAAATTTTAATGTAGTAAAGCTCACTTTTGTTTCCTGCGTTAGGAGTTAGAATTACCATCAGGTTCACTGTAATAATACCACTTTTGCTCACGACTGTACATTAGGTCTTCTGTAGACACGCACGTATGCATGCGTGCACGTTTGTCATAAGTTTTCGCATGAAGGCATAAAACAATAAGGAAACAGATATGCTCAGACAGAAAGAAAGGAAGTGAGCAGCACTCTGAGAGCTGTGCAAACGGAGTGCGGGAAGGAGCCATTGATAAGGGTCTGCTGCGAAGCTGACTGAATGATGCTGCTCTGAATTAGCCTTCAGATAGCGGCAGCCTGGCTAAGGTCATTGAAATGGGCCGCGAAGACGAAGCTCAGATGAGGTCTGGGACTAAGGGCCGGCGACACCAGGCAGCAGGAGTGGACCTACGAAATAAAAATGAAGCGAGAGGTTAAAAATTTAATAAAATAGATTATTTTATTATTCAGTACTGCGGTTCATTATCTATAAACACAATCTTAGTAAATGCTGGTTAGAAGTCTTTTTGTCGCGTATACTTCCCTGTAGAAGATAACTGGTCTGCTGTCATAAAGTAATATGTGTGCTTGATTAGTGCCTTCTCATCGTAGCAGCAGTTGCGTGTGAGTTCTTTACATGCAACTGCCTCCGTTTTATCAGCGTAAGTTTCAATTTCTTGGTTGTCTTTACCGTTGCGCTAAATCCCGTGTGATGCATGTGGGCGCCTTGTTATGCCATAACAGCCGCAAGTGAGATCGTAGAATAAAATGTTCTGCTTGGGAACATGGCAGGATAGAATGACAGACACAATACAAGCTGCCCGCAATTGGCTTGCAGCGCCCTATGGGCACCGTGCAGAAACCCAGGGGCAGCACTTGCGGCGAACAGGCAGCGCCCCGAGTGAGCGCCGGAACATTTTCGTAGTGACCCGCGCGGCCGCCAGGGCAGGGCCCGCGCTTGAAAAAGGCGGCCTGCGAAGCGAAATGGTGGCAGTTTCTGCCAGCTAGAGCGACGTAGCGAAGCACAAACAATGCGAGAGCCACACGACACAAGAGCTGTTGCGGTGCCAACGGACCGCAACAGCTCTTCACAATTTCACCCCAGCAGTCGTCATGTACGATCCAGACGACACGCCTCGTGAACTGTCTGCGCATCAGATTGCGAAGACGACAGGCCGAATCCGATCATCAAGCAACAACCAAGTCTAACAATGCCTTACCAGGCTTAACTTCTAAGCTTTCGCTATAGTTATTTAGGATGAGCGGGGTGCCGTTAAACCGCTGCCTTTTTTTTTCGTTCAGAACCGCACGCACACACAAGTTCACATTACAACGTCACCACGTTTTACACCACACACAAACACACCTTCAACGTCTTATGCCGCCCTCATGCATGCCAATTTTGTTCTGGGAAGCGAAGTGCCCGTATTCGCACTCAACGATGCCCGCCTCGAAACCAAAGAGTACGCGGTGGAGTTCAACCAAATCAGATCAATTGTTTTTGGTGGAATTACTTTCTAACGTCACGGCCAGGTCACCACTCTTTTGGGCCAATGAAGCTTCTTTGTACATCACAGAATGAAGACGCCGGCACTTCGTCACAACGGGACCTATAAGGATATCGCGTTAAAACTTGTCTATGCCGACCGCAGCAACGTCAGAATGCTGGTCCCTTGTTGGAGGACCGTGGCGCAGGATATATGCTTAGCTCGAAGGGCCAGTTTCGGGAAGCATGTTTTCCGTCGTGGTTGATGTGCACAGGAAATGGGTTGAAGCAGTGTACATGAAGCATGCTAAAGCAAGGCTAACCGTCTATGCTTGCGGGTGCTTTTCATCAGGTTTTAAATTGTGAAAACAGTGACCTCCGATAAAAACACTCCTTTGGACAGTCATGAATATGATAATTTTATGAAAACGAATAATGTAACGTATCTCCGTGTGTCTTTTTCGCTTACAACCAAGTGGACTGGGAGGAAAAGCAGTCAGAACAGTACAGAATATGGGCTTAAGAAGATGGGGCCCGGAAGAAAAGAAAATTTCCTCTCAGCACTCTTTTCTAATTAAAATGGGACATGCAATAGCTGAGGCAGGTCTCCATTAGAGTCGCTTTTTGGCATTGTCTGTCTCCTCTAAGTATGTGATTTCATGCCATCCTTGTGAGCATCGCTTCGGAGCCAGAACAATGGGCATCAGTCGTCCATGGAGTGCAACGTAAAGATGCAATTTTTGAACGGCGAAAAACAGCGATTCGCAGCCGTAACGTCTTCACTTGGGTGAGGGACAACTTTAAAACTATGTCTAGGTTCGACATTAGATAAAAATGAACAGAGAACTACGTCTTTTGAGGAAAACTAAGGAAGGACTATATTACAGACTCGAACACATAGTGCGTCCGAAAAGGACGGAGTACATAGAGCTTCTGCCCTGGGTCGCCGACTTGACGCTTGGCCGCGGTCTTTCTCCTTTCCCTGTTACTATCGGCACTCGGCACTTCAGCTCCGACCGCCCGGCTCCGGCGCCGCGGCGTCACTATTTATGAGCGCGGTTGTTTACAGAGTGGCGTTGGTGGGTAAGCTTCGTGGTAAGCGATCCCGTTCCTCCCTACGACAGGGCACGACGCCCTTTTCGTGTTCGAGGCTCCCTGTCGGTTTGGTCTTTTTTAGAAAACCGCAGTTGGGTAGGAATACGGAGACCTGCAGCCGTGACATGTGTCTGTGTTTTCATCTGGTTTCACCACATGGGTCCCGAATGATCATCATACGGACACCGGCCGGGCTAGAGAAGCCTTACTTCAACCAGGTGCGTGTGCGACGTGCACCACGTGCGACATATGCTCATTACGTGCGCCGTATCACAGCCAAGCGAAGGTAAATTGTGCTCAAAAAGATGCATCATAGCCCGCAAGACACGGTAAACAAGCGACATTCATGAACCCGGCCTACAGCAGACAACCCGAAGTCAATGGCTGTATCACCGTCGGGTTCGTCAGCGAAGCAAGAGAAAATTAACTCTCAGCAGGAGAAGTCAATGATGCCACGACAATATTAAGCTAAGACGAATGTTCTAAGCTTCGTAGCTTATTGCAGTGACTCAATTTGTCGGTCACTCCTTGCACACGTCAGTGCCACATTCCCTCTCGCCTTTTCTGTTACAGAAAAGCGAGTCGAAATCAGCGGGCCATCTGTTATCATTCTGGTCCCGGGCCACCTGCTGTTATACCTATTTGTTATTTATTTTCAATACTTCAAATGCCCCTGCAAATGAGTTTTACATGAAGGCTTGGCATTAAACACCGACTAGTCGTGCTATGACAAGCTTCAAGATATTCGTTATTTTGAAGACTGAGAGCAGCAGCGAGGTCCTTCTAATCTTCTGATGTTATGCCTTGTCACGCTTGAGACCGAAATGGGGATTTGCGGTTAAAATATGAGGGTGCTGAGGGGATTCATTCTAGAATAGTGAACGACTTTCAGACGACATACAAGGTTGAGATTGTTAGCTTTGGCTTGTGCTTTGATATTTTAGCCTACTCTTATCGGGTTTACCTTCCCAAACTTAGACTACGGGGGACGCCGTAGTAAAGGGCTCCGGAATCTTCGGCTACCTGGGGTTCTTGCACAGACATCGGCGCCTTGCTTTTCGCATCCATCGAAATGAGGCCCCCGCGACCGGGATTCGATCCCACGTCTCAGAGTCAGCAGTCAACTTGCGGGTTTGATCCCGGGCTCAGAAGTCGAGCGCCTTAACTACCGAGACACTGCAGAAAGCCTCTTGTGCGGTGAAAGTAGCAATAGAAGTATATTCTCACGTATAGTGGTGACAAGTCCAGTAGTCACAAATTAAGACACTGGCTTTGCACTCGAATGAAACCCTGTATTGGGCTGACTTCCGCCCACAAAGGAATTAAGCAATCGGCGGCTGCGACAACTGCAAACGAACTAAGAATGCCCGTTTCAATGGTAAGCGCTCAATTTAAAGCGGCGAAGAAACGTCTACATAAAACCGCGAACGGGGACAAGCCTAACCTGTAATATTGTAGAAATACAAACGAGTGGCTGAAATCCCTCGAGATACATCTCAAATTATCTGCCGCAACAAAGGAGATGATAACGAAGCGTCTTGCGACAACGAGCATGAACAGGTAGAGAATGCAGCATTGATCCGTGCATTACAATCAGGGGGTTAAAGTCGCATGCTGGTGGCTGCCGAAAAAGAACAACTAAACATTTCAATGGTTCGCGGCAAAATCCTTGATGAGAAAAAAAAAATTTAAAGCGCGCAGCACGTTTGTGGACAGATTTTAGACGGTTAGTGTGGTTTGCTTGGTAGCGGTCCCATATTACGCAAGTCCCTTTAAGTTTACGTCGAGAAATAACGCTGTATGCTGTAGTTTTACACAATGTCTAACTGAAGGTTAAGACGTAAATAGCTGAGGAGGCGGTTGACTTTATTGGTTAGTTTCGTGATGTGGTGAGTCCATGTAAGATCAACAGATAAATTTTATGAATGGGTTTAGCAAGGATCAGTCAAGATGATTATGTTTAATTCAGTCGTCCTGGTGAAGTGATACAGATGATCGCGTTTGATATGATGCTTCTAATATTTGTATAAATAAGAAATACGGGTGACATTTTATTCTGGCGCTCATGAGCATTTGATTTTATAGCTAAAAATTAAGCAAACTAACCTGTCGCGCCATGTGGTCGTAAACGTGTACGCGCTGTGGTCAAAGATATGGTATCGCGTGTCTTTGAATTCGCGATTGGCACCATTACCAATTTATGATATTTAAAAAGTTCAGGAGAACATTTTTATAACAAGCTACACAATCAGGATGATTTCATAACAAGTAACATAGCGCTGATGCTGCTTACAGTTTATTCCTAGAAACATAAGAGCTTAAAAAAAAAAGACCTTTTGGAAACTTATGTGCTCGCCGATATATCTGATAGTCGCACAGTTTCAAGTACGCAGGCTTACAAGACACTGCAAATAACATAGCATACCACGACGATTCAAATGCTGCAAAGGTGAAGAATTCTTGCATGAAAATCTGAAGTACCCTTCAGGTCACAAGACACAACTTTTCTGCTCAAGGAACTGTAATATATTATCACTCCAGCTACATATTTAATCGTAAAGTGTGGAGTAAATATTCCCTCGCATAACACAAAGCTGTGCTCTGCAGCTCTCAAAGAAACAAGAAAGTAGTCATAGCTCCGAGAAATGCGTGCATTCCTAAAGCTGACGAAACACAAGTGCGCTAATTCGCCTTCTATTCAGGCATCTGCTACGCAATGGGAAATGGCGTAAGGTGCAACAAAACAACCACCTAAACGCTACACTGAATTGGTTCACAGCAACCGTGCACAATAAGAAAAGAAAAATAAGTGCGGGGGAAAAGATATAAGCGAAGAAAGCACCGTTTTAAGATTACCGCAGTTCCTCGACAGCTCGTCGAACAGCACATACCTGGAGCACGTTGCGTTCGCAGCTAGTAGCCTATCGCGCCCACTTCCCTACTGGAGCGAGAGCGCACAAACACAACTATTATTTCTTTTTTCGCCTTGGCATCGAGAGGCAATCCTTATCCGTCACGTGACTAATCTTCGACTCCCCCCCCCCCCCCCCCCCCCCCCCCATCTCTCGCCGCCGCCGCCGCACCACGCACACACAAAGATTTCGGTGCGCGCACGCTCTCGCTTGTCGCATCGCTCGGCGCCAGGCATCTGCTTTCGAGGACGCCGAGAGTTGCTGGAGTAGGAACTGCTCTCGTCGCCTGGCTGAAAGGCGTCGGCTTGCGACGCGGGGTAAGTCGACGCTCTTTGCGTAGCAGCGCGTACGCTCTCGCTCTCATCTGCTTTGTGGCGGGAAGCGCGGTGCAAGGAGCACGAACCAGGTAAGAGAAAGCGTTGGAAGCCATTTGGGAAACCCGCTTGGAAGTTGGGCGTATGCGTTGGAAGCCGTTGGGGCAGCAGGATGGCAATTTGTGCTGAGTAGACGACGGCGTCGTATAAATAACCATTGCCTGAGGGGGTGGATGTTTGACTGTAGGTTAACCTCGAAGCTGCGGTGACTTCAGCAACGTTTGCATTTTTACGTTAATTAGCAAGGTTGCAGAGCTCTCCTGTTGGTAGGTAAGAAATATTGTTGTTCCGTGTATTCAAAGTTTTGTTACTGTTCTGGTCGTTTTGTGCGATGAAAAGAATCTAATTTCTTAACTTAGGCTGTCCGTAAGCTGGACATATAAAGTAAAACGCAATAGAAAGCTTCGCGTCAGTCTGCTAGAGGAGTTTTCATTTATTACTGTTTCGTCTACGTGACTTCATACATATAGCATTGAATTCTACTTCTGTTTTATTGCTCCTTTTTCCCCCTATGTAAACACTGGGTGCTGGCGGAATTGAGCCGTTGACGTGCGTTGTGCAGCGTAGCTTTGGTGTAGTACAATCTGTGTGCTGTAAGGTTATACACCCTTATTTTTCTCGTTATCTTTGGCACTAAATTTTTCTTAGTGTAGTGCGCTCAAAGTAGTAACAAGGTGGCTAACTAATATGCTAAGCGTATTGTGCAATTATATGTGTGCGGGTGGCAATATTATCATCTAGCTCTACTTAATCATAGCTTGCAGAAGGTAAGCGGCTTATATAAACACACACTTGACGGTTTTTTAGAAGTGAGGGGGGGGGGGGGGGGGGGTTGCGCAAGCCATGAAGGCTGAACCATATGTTGGAGATAAACTGGAGGACGTCGTCTGAAGGCCACTTTCATTTGTGGAAGGTGGGTAGTGGTGCATCCTGTTCTCGGCTTGAAATTTCCTCTCATTGCTTGCAGTTTGATTTTTCGTGTTGCGTATTTTATTATGCTCTGGATATTAAAAACTATGCTTAGCTGTTCTGGTTTGTTTTGTCGTATGTTCCTTTCTGGATGCTTTGCTCAAATTGCACCCCCCCCCCCCCCCCCTATTTCGCAATAATGCCCTTGATGAGCTGCAGGTACTTGTAAAAAATATAAACCACTTACCCTTACTCTTTCATCTTTATTCTACTGTTTCTGCATGAGTTCATGCACTGCGGCGAGCTACGATATGGACAGCGGTACTTACATTTTATCAGCCTAGATATTGTCAGCAAATAAGACCCCCCTGAACCTCTTGAGCACGTTCGCCATGTACTAAATTAGCATACAAAACAGGTGCACGAGCACTTACTTTGCAAAGCAACTAGACTTTACCTTTGTGAGATATTTTTATGCGAACAGGGGGCGGACGTAAACAAAAATTTGTAACCTTTTCGAAGCACAGCTGACTCAGATGAGTTCCGTTATTTGTTAATCCCCTTGAATCAAACCAATTCAATCTGCACCTTGGAACAAGCTGTTTCTGCCTCGTGAACTTGACACGCAACGCATGCCTAGTGAGTCTCGATGAAAACTTTAGTCTAATAGTAAATGTGGCGGTGAATTTTGTCTGCACTGGATTTATCCTCGGCTATACTGTAGTTGTGGCTTCATGTCAGCGTCTTTGGAGTAAAACTACTCGATAGACTCTCCGCTCCTTTTGGCGCATTCCTCTCCTTTACTTTTCAACGAAACAATGGGTTCATTATATTTGAACGAGGCCCCTAGATTATTCTGCGCTTGGCCAAATTTAAAGGAATCAGATGGCAGTTTTTCGCATGCGTTTGAATGATTTATTCCCTACTGAAATTAGTAAATTAGTGCTTCGCACGTGGCATACAAGGGCTCCTTACGGCTTGCTATATTCCTATCAGGGGTAGTAATCCAGTTTGATAGCCGCGTGCAACCTTTCCAGTGCCGGTGCAGCATCGGCAGTCAAATAATCTTGCAATCGTTCACCATCGAGTTGTGACCTATATATATAGCTATTTTGTTGCTCTATCAGCACGCGAGATACAATATCTTGAAAGGTAGCTATTCACGGGGCTTGATTACACCCTATATGGAGCTAAGTGTTGAATGAATCTCTGAGCGGAATGCGTATAGCGGGAGGCGACCAAGCCGCCTTGCCCACTTTGGATGAAGTCTTGTCAGGAAAGGCGCGCGGTAGCCAGCGTTGTCTCTGTGCAACGCATTAAAGTCTGTTATTCTAGCCGTTACTATACTTTCTAGTTCGCTTCTAGTAATGAATGTGTTATTGTGTGTTATCAGATTTTAGAAACAACGCGCAACAATGGAGCAGGACACAAGCGCTGACTCGCAACTGTTGTTAACCACTACAAACAATCAGTTGTTACGGAAGCAACGTCGGTTGCTATGAAGGTCTGCAAAGAACTTAAGCTTGATTGCCTCTTTCGAGGCATAAAACACGCAACAAACATAACCTGGGCGTATTTCTGTGAAAATTCAAACTGGACTGTCCCTTCAGGATAGTAATTTCTGAAAGTGGCACTTGGTAAAAGATGTTTACCTGCTTTCTGCGAGAAAAACTAACTAAAACTCCAAATCATTGACGACCCTTTCCATGTAAAATCCTCGAACGACGTAGTTAGTTTTTTAAGCGATAGTTCTAGCATTGGCTTTGCTGTGTGCTCGGTCGACGTCAGATTTGTATTATTCCAATCCACAGGACGAACTAATGGGTTCTGTTGAAGAATCCACACGTACGGGGCGGTTTGCTTTTCAAAAGGCCTGGCGGATCTCTGGTGTTCTTGGAACTTTTAACGGTGTACCTGAGGTCGACTTATGTTCTTTAGGACGAAAACTCATCTTCAAAAACACTGTTTGTGCATTGGGTCAAGTATCGCGCCTTTACGAAGTGGTGGTGATGTGTATTTGGATAGAAAAGACAGGTCCCTTAACCTAACCCTCGCTGGCTCAGATGTTAATGTTTAGGTATGTTGCTGACGACGTCGTTCTTTGTAGCGGCCAAAGCGCAAATACTCTAGATAGAGTGATGGGGCAGTGGGCCGCTTTGCAGCTACTTGTAGTCCTGCACGAGCTTCCTGTCCTATGGTCTCTCAGGTTTTTGGACTTGCGGCTAGAGTTCACAAGAGGGCATACCTGCTGGGCGCAAGTGCAATTCCATTCGGCTCACTCAAAGCTGGCCAAGAAAGCTATATTGTAAAGTTGTGCACCAGAAGTCTTGTCCGCAAAATGACAGACGGCTTGGCGGAGCGGGTTACGGGTACCCCCCCCCCCCCCCCCTCCCCACTTGCTAATATCAGTTGCTAAACGGTCGAAAAAGCCAATGATGCGGGCTAGGCCCGAACAGCTGGTTGAACCAAGAAAACATAAAGTAGGCCTAGAGTTGGAATACCTTATATTCACAACGTTTTACATCGCCTAAAGAGAAATGGGCGAAAAGCTGGAGTGACTATGGCTATGACGGCCCTAAAAATCTGCTCCGTGCAGACGAGTGGATGAGAACGCTGCATTAAAGAAACAGGCCTGCACGATTATACACCAAACTTCCTTTGTAGAATGTTCTGTAGGCCTCGCTTATTCGTTTCCTGTTACATGTGGGAAAGAGTACATAGGACAGATTGGCAGGTGCATGAATGAAATACTTCTAGAACCTAAGACTAATTTCAAGCAACCGTGCAGAAATCTGGGGATTCATTGCAGACTGTCCCTCAAAAACTGCTGCACCTGATCGAGCTCATCAAATGCAAATGTATTGTCCGGCACAAATAGCAGCTCGTCAGAGAAATTATCGAGGCAACCTCGATAGTAAGGCTGAGCGACTGTTGTATCAGCACGGTCTCTGCATTGAGAAGGAATTGAACATTTTAAGATTGTGATTCGCTTCTTTGATTACAAGGCTCTGCTTGTCAATTGAAATTGCCTCGGCCATATGATTGTGACGCATGCAATTTGAGTTGTGGTGCAAATGTTATAAGAAGTCGTGTTTCTTCGAAATAAAAGCACTTCTATGTCAGCGCTTGTCTTGTTCCGTTGTTACGCTGTGTTTTGTCAAAAATGGATAGCCAACTTACCCAAGTAGCTGTCCTGGCTAATTTCATCAGATTCCCCCAGACAAGCTTTGACCCACCTACACTCCCATACGGCCTTCGTAGGTCCCTCAAATACACATGCGGCTAGTTTTAAGTTTATGGAAGATAGCGACACGTGTATTATGCAGAGAGCAGCGCGATAGGCACGATGGCTACTAGGTTGCCAACTCTGTACCATCGCATATTTCGTGACATTCATTAAAAATTGCAGATGTGAAAAGGTTTGGAAGGGAAATGTTCCTTTTGTTTTGCGTGCACAATACTGTGCGCGGACTGCTTTACACCGTCACGAGGACGGTGCACCTGTTTCACATTTTGTCCTTGCAGTTATGGGAGTGATAGTGTGCTGCAAATGCTGACTTCACTGGTGCAACCGTCTAACCTTAAAATGAGAACACGTTCGGACAATTGCCCGATGTGCTGGTACAGTCGAGAGCGATTTGAAGGTTATCGCGTGAGAGTCTACCAGCCTAGCACTCCAGGCACCTGGCGGCCGGGTTCGGATCAGGAAAAATCATGATTTCGCACTCTTCTCTCCCTCGTTCGCTGTTCCAAACAACTATATTCACCCCCGCGACAAACTCACCGCCCTTTCTCTCTATTCTAAGCATTACATTTATTGCGATAAAGGGTCCAATTTCAGGTACTAATACCAAAGAATACGTCGGGCTTACTACGATCACTTCCTGTTCGCAGAATCAAAAAAAAAAAAAAAAAAAAAAACTGATAGCCCAAAAGGGAGTGATAGCTGCTGAAGGAATAGCAAAAAGAGTGAGGGAAGCTAACCTGATACCTCCCTCGCCTCGGCAGAGAATTCTGGGCCATGGCGCTGTTTATGTTCCCAGCCGACGCTCGCGCGATAACCTTCAAATCGCGCTCGACTGTACTTGGGAGTACTCACGGTAGCGTAATGGTGGCTGGTATAGGCTTCCACCGTGTTATCACTGCTTCAACCGAATAGCCTTCTCTCTACAAGCCGGCGGCAACGCAATGTTTTGTTACTACCGCTCATGTTTTGGATCATGTTCTTTGCTTCTGCGGTTATTACAGACAACAAATTCCAGTAAACGTTTTCGGAGAGTCCCAACGGCCAATAGAGCCCATATACCTTCTGCAAAGTGAGTTTGGAAAGCAATTTTGTCATCATTCGTGATATTGTGGTACGGGATCGCGAAGACTAGTAGCGGCGTGAGAGGTCAAATATTTAGGGCTATTTGAGGATAAATTGTCTGCTACTGGCCGAGACTTGTTTAACGGCGTTAAAATATTTGCACCGTTGTCCTTTTTACGATTGCTTCTTTTTATGTTGTGGCAAGCGCAGCGGGTGTCCGAATAGTTTTCAAAACATATGAGACCGTGAAACGCCCGTCGAAAGCGTTTCCGAGGCAAAGGTTACGGAATGCAAACGTACATAGCAGTCCGTTGTGCCCAGGTGCCCCGATGCGGTGGCGCAGCGCTTAAAAAGCTCGACTGCAGTACCCAAGGATGCGGGATCGAATCCCGGCCGCTTTTCGATGCAGGCGGAAAGCAAGACGCCGTGCGATTTGCGAAGTCGGTGCACATTAAAGAACCACAGGTGGTCGAAATTTCCGGAGCAATCCATTACGGCGTATCATAGCCTGATTAGATTTGGAACGATAAACACCAGAAACCAAACCAAGCCATTGTGCCAAGGCCATAAGCGTGGCGGATGGTACAGCATAAGATACTGGATGCTGAATTACAGGGTTTTTTAATCCATGCCGTAAGGAAGACATTGAGGCCCGATTCATAATATATTCTGTGAGAGATAAAATCAAACATCCACAGGAAAATTGGAATACGACGTGCCAATCCATACTATGCGCCGCTCTTCTTCCTTTCCTATGTCGCGACACCGGAAGTTCCAATTCTGCGCTTTTCCTTCCTGTTTACGCCTGATGCGGAGCCTCGTTTCTAGTTGTCGGTACTTGATTTTATAAACAACATACGATGTTCTGCACACGCTTTATTAAGGGTTATATTTTGTCTATCACATTTTGCGAGGATATACTGGGCTGCTTTCGCACACTTGCATGTACGTCTAAATTTTCCGTGCAGAACATACGCCAGGCGCATTGAGACGTGCCTAATGCTCCCATACCTACCAATCATGTGGCACACGTGGCTTTAATCGGCAGTAGTAGCAGCCTAACTGCTTCCTCGGCAGTACAAAAGCAACTCCCATATCCCAGTAACCATGAAACCTCTTCTATGCCAGCTGCGGCAACCTTATCTGATCATACTACCAAACTCATGCGCCTATACCTAATACTGCGAAGCCCCTACTAAGCTTCCCTCCGTTAGAAATCCGCTCCGTTGCATTATGAGATCATTGGTGATATTGTTTTCGCAATATATGTCCTTCCCATACCCATTTCGGCTTCTGTACTTTTGTTAGAATTCATCGACTCCCAATCGCTCTCAGAACTACTTTATCTCCACCTGTCTCTCAGCATCACACGCATCATTTTAATTTCCATAGCACATCGCATTGCCCTACACCGAATATGAAGCTTTTGTTAGCCTCATTTCTGCCGAATAATGCCTTTAATAAAACAGTTATGCACTTTGTTTTTGAAGGATACCGGTAAACTATCATTCTTAACTTACTAATGCCTGGAAAATGTCACCCTATATCTAATTCTTCTGGTTATTACTCATCCGATCGAAAACAGGCACTACCTTCCCTAAATAGATGTTCCATGAAAATTTACAATTAGTATTTGGTACCTAACGTGAACTGCTGTGCCGTTCCGAGAATATCGAAACTAATCGCATTTCTTGATATTATGAAGAAATCTTTATGAACAAACCTCAGATGTGCAGCGTGCTTTGTGTAGATTTTCAGGAAACGTGTTTGCTCAGGAATTCAGCACCGTATTATGGAGATCTGCGTGTATTGTGTTCATATATTTCAGCTCAATATAGCAGTTGAGAACACGTGCAGCCTGTCAGTATATGAACCCTTCTACATTCGCAGCTTACGTCCAACAAGTGACATCATGACTGCTCGCATCGTGGATGGCGTGCTGCAGTCACCGTTTGCAGCCTCTGACTACCAGGGAATCTCGGTTCCTGAGCTTGTGCGGACGCGCCTGGAACAGTTTGCCGACAAGGTCGTCGCTGTGAGTAGAGAAACTTCGAGTCGTGTATATAGGATGGCGGACACTTTCCGGTGTTTCGCACAATCGTTACAGAGCAACCTGTGTAGCCCAGTAGGTGCTGCAGACGCTCGATAGTTTCCCTCGAAGTTGCCACTCATTGGCGTCTGAGTTGCAATAAAACCCAGACGGCATTTTAAACAGTACAATAGATGTGCGCCTATTTCGTGTAGCCTTCATCCATATTGCGAGGCCCAATCAGAGTTGAAACCACGTGGTTCAGGTACGCAGCTGAAGCGATCACCAGCCTCCCGGAGACACTGATTATTCAACGGGAAAACTTATTATTGTGAGAAGTTATGCAAATAATTTATTGAAAGAAGTCCCACCTTGGCCGCCGGTTAACTATGGTACTTCTGCAATGCCTTGCATACACACGATATGTTCCAAAACTGCAGTAAATTTGATTCCTCCATACAGAGTTGCTTAGTAAAGAGATCAGTATAACACTCGCATGTTTGTGGAACAAGCGAACAAAAGCACACTTGTGTCGGATTAGAGGCGCCATGAAGCACGAACAGGGCAGATATAGTTTGACGCAATAGATAGGGCGCCCTTGTCTACTCAGGCCAATCCCTCCGAAAACTGCTTATATAATATAAACTAAGAAACACGAAGAAAATGAAATAGTGGTTTGGCGCCAAACAGCAGATTTTGCGAGTATAATGCGTGCGTTGACGGCAATTTTTCTACGCAGATTAGTGAGGCTATGCTTCAACGTCACTGTCTTTAAAGCGACGGCAACATATCCTGTTGCAGCAAGGATGGCACAGGCTTGAGTCGTTGTCTGGAGTATTAGTCTAGTTTTATCTCCGATAAACGCGTCGTTTACTGCCTAGAAAACGCCAACTACTGAAAACTTGTCATAGTCATTATTTCGAATAACTGGAAAAATAATCATCTATGTCATAAGTACTTTCTTCTGGGCGAGTTGGTTCATATTAGCAAAAGGTAAAAGACTTGCGCAAAAAGTAGATGAAGAAAGAGACGTGACAACAAGACAGAGCGCAAACTTCCAACTGGTTTTATTTAGGTAACGGTACCTACTTATATAGACAAGTGAAATCATATCATATCGATCTTCTTCTGCTTCTTGTTTGTTGTTGATTTTTATGACTGACGCGGCTTTTGCCTAGAAAATTTGATTTTATTCACTTAGGTTTTCAGCCACTTGGCTGTTTTATCGGTTTTAGTTTGCGACTGCCTGTTTTACTTTGTTTTTAGGTCTGACATGGCTTAGCCATAGACAATGTGTTACGATTTTACGTGTGCTTGTCTGTTTGTGTGTGTATCTCTGTGTGTGCGTGTGTGTGTTGTTTGCGCGCGCGCAGTCTTGCATGTGTGTGTATCTGTCTGTGTTTGCTGGTATACCTTGCATACATCATTCAGCCTTCTTACACAGCAAACATTTTTTTGGCCTCAGTGATAATCTGATGAGATTTAAGTCATTTTTGCCCTGCTTGGTAGATGATTTTCGCTGCTTGTGCTCACGTGTTTACTCTTGATCGATATGATATGATTTCACTTGTCTATATAAGTAGGTACCGTTTCCTAAATAAAACCAGTTGGAAGTTTGCGCTCTGTCTTGTTGTCACGTCTCTTTCTTCATCTACTTTTTGCGCAAGTCTTTTACCTTTTGCTAATCATCTATGTAGTTGTCATCGCTGTCCGTTTATATTACATATAAGCTGTGTTTTTGAGGGGGAGAGCCTCACTATTACTAGCCTGTTCTGTCCGTAAAGTGTCGCCGGAAGTTGGTCTCCTCGTAACGTCATCACCAAGTGACGTCACGAAGCGACCTTATGCTACGCGTGACCAGAAACTGACCAGAAAAACGTCCTTCGTATTTCAAGGGGAGAGTCAATCGTTAGTGCATGAAATTGCATATTACGATGAGTAGCTATTAAGACGCCCACGGCGGAACACATCGCAGTTGGAAAATATGGCCTGTACTTCGTCATCGGTGATGTTTTATTTAGCCATGTTTCGGTTACGATCACTAAGTTACGTTCTGTATAGTGTCGATTATACTAGTTAATTCATTGCGCTTAGGCAGGAGGCTTCTGATGTTGGTGTAAAGGATTGAAAGTGAGCTAAGAGGGTCAGAATTTGAGGGCCTTGTTTACAACTATGGGGTTCGAGGTGAAACAAGTTGAGATGAGTGATCGTATGTGTATGTTGTGTTTCCAATTACCATCCTATCATCCTCCCGGAGAGTCAATATTTTCTGGTTACTTTTAGCGTAGTCTATCAAGTTCTTGCGAGCAGTGCGGGTATTGCGGGAGAAATCTTCCGAGACACTGAAATTGGTCCCTTTAAAGCATTTTGCGTTAGAATTTCTTTTCACTTTGAAGTGGGCGAATTTAACTATGATGAGTCTATTCTTGTTAGCTTTGAATTGATCAAGCCGGTGGGCCCGTTCTACGTTCGTTGGTTTGAATGTTGAGGTCCAGTTCAGATTTGCAAATGTCGGTAAATAGTTTTTCGGATTCGGCCCAGGGTTTACGGTCGATATCGTTTACTCAGAATACTAGATTAGATCGGCGGGCTCTGTCTTCACTGTCGTCTAGCCTACGCGCAATGTCAGCAAGTTTATTTGTGTTATCTTCAGCGAGGCATTGGACGTCGTTAATTTGGGCCTGGAGCGAACCAACTAAGGCAGTCTTCCTCGACCTTTGTTAGCCTTGTTTTTATCTCATCAAATCTTTTTTCGTGCTGAGTCAATTTAGTGTGGATTGGTTTCATTTCGTTGAGGATAGTTGCCTACTGATTCTTTAACTCGTCCAGTGCCTGCAGCAACTCATTGTTTATGTCGGCGCTTCCTAACCGAGTGTTAGGCCCAGGATTTTGCTCGATATCACCACACAGCAACAGAAAGTCAAAAATGACATGCGCACATTCAATTGCAATGGCAGAACAACGTCGACTCAGCAGCACTATCAAACCGGCGTATCGGGTACGCTTTCAAAAAAGATGGTAAATATTGTTTACCTGCACGTAGAAAAGGCGAGGCATTTTAGCGTGACTGTCTTTGGTTGTGCTGCCGAGTCCACTGAAGGGGGCATCGATTGCGCGGGCTTTTATAAGAGTTCATGGCGATGTAGCTGAGATAGCTGGCAGTTCAGGGAGCTCGAGGTGAAAACTCGCCGGCGATTCCTGGGGTGGCGTCAGAGGGCAGTAATGCCGGTCTGTCGATGAATCCTGGTCAGTTGCCGGTCGGTGTGGCAGTTTTTTTTTTTTTTTAATGAGGAGAAGTCGCACATCTCTTAAGCCATGCTCCACAACGCCGGAAGAGCTTGGTGAAGGGGCTGCGCATTTGGTCTTGACTGTGACGTCACGGCATGCGGCATACGCGAAGCTCGGCTCTGACCCTGGAAGTGAAGCTTTTCGCTTTAAACACATGCGCCTCTCTTAGTGACGTCACTCGGCGAGTTCGCGCATGCGCAGCGTTGGCTAAGAGTGATCACACGCATGTCAGATCCGGTGTTGACTAGACTAGTGAAGCTTTTCGCTTAAAAAAATCTCGCCGGGAAAACAATTTAGTGCATGCGGCTGTCGAAATAGCCAGGCGAGTAATGTCGACGTCCAAGGGGAGTCACGTGGTACCCAATTTATGGGATGTTTTGTCGTAGCATGTCACAAACCGGAAGCTCTTCTTTTTCCGTGTCTCCTTATTCTTGCATAAAGAATTATTACGCAATTCCCCAATGCGGGTGCCGCAGTGATTTTCAGACGTACGCATATGGGCGATGACAAATGAGCAAAACTGAAAACGCACAAGGTTAAGAAACGGGCAACACTGCGGTTAACATATATTATAACGAGAAAATACATCACATATCACTACGTGCACAAAGATGGATAAAAAATTAGAGCACTGCAGAATCTGCATTGGAGTAATGCGAAAGCACGGATGCTGCTGTTGGTTGCTTCTAGTTGCTTAATTCACTTCCTGTTTGCCCATTTTAGTCTTTGGTACTTTCAAAATGCGCGCCAATCCCTTCATATGCCCTTTTCCCCGGCTCTGCTTCCGGCTGTGTGACGTTACATCCTTGACTTCACCTCAATTGACTGAATTATTTGACTATTTTAGTCGTTGGTAGTTTCAAATTGGGTGCCGATCCTTTCCTATGCCCTTTTTTGGCTCGACTTCAGGTTGCGTGACGTCGAATCCTTGACCTCACCTTAATTGACTCTTCAGGTTGCGTGACGTCGAATCCTTGACCTCACCTTAATTGACTGATTTAATTATTTTAGTATTTGATACATTTAAATGTGGTTCCAAGCCTTTGGCTATTGAGACCATTTTCACCTTCGCTTTATATTTTCTTGCCTCTAATGAATTACCTAAACAACTTGTTGGCCTAATTACTTTTTCGGACACAACATTACGTCACCCTTTATCGATTGACACCACTCATTAACCTGTACCACTTCTCAATTACTCACAACTGCTGGGGATACGATTTTGCGAACACGTACTGCGGACGCGGTCTGCGGATAGAAGTCAGTGAGCATACCGAAGTAGCGCTTTCGCATTAAAAACCAACGCGACGCGTCCGTCCGACACGGAAAGAAAAGGGCAAGACTATTGGTGAAAGAATTCTCCCCAAGGTAATAATAATTGGTTCATAGGAAGGGAAAAACACAGTACCTCTCCCTTTTTCTGTAGACAACTGAACGCCGTAAAGGAAGGGAAGAAGGAAGGAGTGAAAGTAAGAGAGAAAGATGAGCCGGTACTGGAAGGCTACGGCGTAATTTCGACCACCTAAGGATCTTTAACGTGCGCTGCACAGCACACGGACGCCTCTTCGTTTCGCCTCCGTCGAAATGCAACTACCGCGGTCGGGATCGAACCCGGGTACTCGGGCAAAGTAGTCGGGCGTCTTACCTCCCCCAAGGTACAGATACAAAAGTTACTTCCCTGAGCACGAAGGCTTACGATTTTTTTTTCGTAGATGCACTAAAACGGGGAAATGTTTAGGACATTGACATGTGTGATGTGTGAGGACAAATTACCAAAACTGAAAATGTACACTGTTAAGAACAGGGGACACTGCTTATAACATACCTCATGAGGTAATACATTAAAAATCATTATTGACATTCCGAAAAAAATATTGGCTGCTTGTGATGATTTTATACACAATTTTGAATGGCAATATCCATAAAGTTGTAACTTTCTATATGACTATAGGGACCGGACAGCTGAATGGGTGGCGCCGCCTCTCGGCGCATCGCTCAATCACAGGAATGCGCCGGCCCCGGCCGGCGCATTGCCAGCGCATTGGAGGTTACTGTTTGTCGTTGGTTTGTGTGGAAATTGGAAATCCTAAGGTCTAGATGACGTTGTGCCTGAATATATCCTGAAGAGAACAGAAAGTTGGGCTAGTTAATTGTGTGAATATGTTCAGTGAAATGAAGTCTGGTCGAACAAGGCTGGCGAAACGCGGTGCGTTGTTGGCTCCACTGGCAGCTACGCAAACTCGTCGGACGTTTTTAAGTCGATTCATTTCTACGGGTTTCCACAGAAGCATGAATGGCGGGTGACCTAAGCATGGTTCTTTGAAAGGCAAAGGCACGAATCTACGTATTTGGTTACTGTGTGGTCATGGAAAGCGCCGAATTTTTAAAATTCCGCTTGCTACCGGATGCTCTGTGCCTTCTGTTCCCCACGAGTGACGGCACGAGAGTCTCGGAACCGAAGCCGCACTCCTTCATCTGTAGTCACTTTATTGACAATTGGAAATCGAAGTAACCCAACAGCGTAAGTTACAACGCTAGCATTTCCCCGCCTGTGTACAAGAAAGCCCCAGCACGGAAAAAGAAAAGGCAGCTCCACCATCTTCGTTCGGGCTGCGTTACGACCTTCAGTGATGGGTAGAGACAATGTTTGTGCGCATACTTACGCTGACAGTCAAAAATAATTAACTTTTTTCTCTTAACAGAAGAGCAGATAGGAGACATGAACAATCCCTATTGCCATGATCCTGTCATTTTTCCTCTTTTCGTTTGTCAACCAATGAAAATGCGCTGAGAGCTAGCTCTGCGTTGATACTCTTGGAATTTGTTAACATTTGTTTGTGGCGTGTCCATTTCACCTAATAAAATCACTCATTTCAAAGCTCAGTCAATACCGCATGGTCACAGAATCTGCTATCGGCTTCATATAAAAGTCGAACAAGGAAAAAAAAATACAATTTAATTTGTGGAAACGAGCATAAACGTAGCATGTCTTTTTTTTTTTTTTTTAATTTCGAAGGCCATGTAGCGTTTATTTTTTTTTTCGCATTCACGTTGCATCTGACGCGGCTTTACGTATTTTCTCAGCAGTGTCCATTTCCTGGCCCGCCTAAATACATGTTTCTCATCGGCGTTTTAGTGAACGTGAGATTTCTTGATTGTGGCGTAGTATGGCAAGACCGTTTTACCTCTCTCAGAAATTGATTCTAGGTATGGCCAATGTAAACAGATTTAGCAGCAGTCCGGCAAGCTGCAGTGACAAAGTTGTAAAAGGAATGGCTTTCAGTTATCCGGATCCCTTTACGTGCAAATAGAAAACTACATACATGGTCGTGTCCTCCCACACTCATCAGGTATCGAGGTCAGCTAGGTATCGGCCCCGTAAGTTCGTGGTACGCTGAGAAAGTAGACCACCTTAGCGAACGAGCCATCAGAAAGATTAATTTAACAATAGAACGCTTTCTTAGTTGTCGGTGGCTTATCTTACAACACATCACACTGTGTTTTTTTTTTCGATTGTATTTAACAGTTTGACAGTATTGGACTATTGCCTTCAGATGTTCAAGGCAGGTGCGGTCAATCGCATTGAACTTCCTGCGCTGAGAGAACGCTAGCAGGAAATTTAATTTTTTTTCTTTTCACAACCTACGCAGCATGTCGGGAGAAAGGCATGCATAGTATAATATTTTCTAAGTCAATTATATGTAGCAGCTCCGACGTGTTCAACAAGAGCATTGCCGTATATGTGAAAATGATGCTGAGGTGGTATTACTAATTTGGCTTATATTATGATTAAGTTTGACGGCCTCAAGGCCGGGTTCAGTGAGCTATTGTAGCGTAATTGTGCAGGAAGTCCTGGAAGTATATGTGTGTTTGCTATTCCAACCATAAATAGGATCCTACTTTTGTCTTGCTTGTTTATTTTTCTCCTTTTACAGCTCTCGTTGTAAGGTTGAAACTGGAATGTCTCTGAATCGTTTGAGCCTAGCTATTACCAAAAAAAGACAGGTGCAGAATCTTTTTCATTTTACATGAACGCTGACCATTACAACTACCACGCTACACGGCTCGGCGGTATTTGATCTTCAGGCAGATTCAGACTAGACCTAATATAAGATAGACGCGCAGTGCAGGCGCAATTCCCGTCTTCGAAGTCGCCTTAACAAGTGCCTAACGAAGGTTTCCTAGCGCATGGTGAAATCACGCGCGCTGCATTTTCGAGTATATATAACAGAAATACCATGCGCCGGGCGGTTTCAAAACAACAACAAAAAAAAACACGCACACCCTGCCGAGAACGGCCCTTTTCTTTTTCAAGATTTCCCTGTCAAAAAAGACTCCTTGCGATTACTCAAAGCAGCTCAAAGCTCTCAAAGCCACACCGCAAAACGACGGGTAGGAACAGGCTCAAAAACGCCTCGCAGAACGGAAACGACTGCGCCGCTCAGCTGCCTCGCCATTCCGCTGTTTCGGCACTCCGCCGTGGATGGCGCTGTTCCACCGAGGCGACGGTGGCGCCATACAACGGGCGCCCGGTCCCTATAATGGATATTTAGAAAACGTTTTATTAGACATCGGACGTTTAAATTAGGCATTCAAATGAGCGCCGACAAATGACCAAAACAGGAAATACACGATTAACAATAGACCCTCAAAAAATATTACAAACTCTAAATGACTGCAACAAACTGTCCGTCACTCCGCCACATATTGATACATGGCTGTCCATGGTACACTTATTTTATCTTCCTAGCTATGGATTATATACTCATAACTTTAAAAAATATATTTGGCTTAGTTGCGGAAGAACACGCGCTTAGGTGATTACCCAAGACTTTTATTTGAAACATGCAAAAAATTGTTCACCTTAAAATGTATTCCAAGGCTAAGTAGTTTCGTATATTCTCGTTGATATGTGTTTTGAAGCATAATGATAATTGGTTCACAGGAAAGAAAAGGCGCAGTATGTCACACCGTGGACACCTGAACCGCACCGTAAGGAGAGGGAGGAAGGGGCAGTGAAATTGGATAGTGAAAGGAGTCGTAGTGCAGGGCATTGGAGTAATTTCAACCACTTGGAGATCTCTAACGTGCACTGACGTCGCACAGCACACGGACGTTTCTCAGTTTCGCTTCCATCGAAACGCAGCCCCTGGCGGTGAGGACCGAACCGGGTGCTCCGGGTTCTCCGGTGCGAGCTGAGAGGGCGAGGCGGTGAAGGGTGGCTGTCCCTGGCCCTACTGGGCTGGGACGGTAGGTCAACGCCGCTTGCGGGGGGGGGGGGGGGGATAGCCAGCCACTGATTTTTTATGTTGTAGGCCGTCATTGCACCCGCCAGCGCTTAGGTGATGGACGACGGCTGTGGCGGCGCGCGTCTTTCTCTGTTGTTGTTGTTGTGGCTGCAGGAAGAAGCAAAAGAAAATGCGCGGCCGTGCTACTGGCTCTGTAGCTGAGCCACCTCCGCTGCTGATTGATTTGTAGGAAGGGAAAGTCGTGGTAACTGTCTCACTTGTTTTTTGTGGACACCTCAACCACGCCGTAAGGGAAGGGAGGAAGGTGGGAGTCAAAGTGGAAAGAGAGAAAGAGGAGTCGTAGTGGAGGGCTACGGAGTAATTTCGACCACCTGGGGATCTTTAACGTGCGCTGAGCTAGGAGGGCTGGGAGGATTAGAAGCCAATCTGCTTTCTAAAGTTTGAATTTTGGTAAGCAGCACCTCATTTTGGGTCCGGATGGCTGCCATCTGTTTTTGGAGCTCGATATCAACGTGAGAATGGGAGGGAGGGGGAGGAGAGGAGGCAACCCCACCAATGCCACTCACCTGTTTGTCATTTTTCACGGCACGGGCCCAAGCGTCAGCTGTGCCATCCGTCTTGTTAGTATGGGCTTTGTGGCCTTTTCCCCCATTCGGTGGTGGCGGAGGCGTCTGCCCCTTGGCGCCACCTCCGGCAGGGGACTCTGGCTGCTTTTTCGTTGTGACGTTGGTCTGACGCTTTGCGATGTCTTTGGTCTTGGCGCCGGAGTGTTTTGGCTTCCCGTCAGAATGCCGTGTTGCTGGAGGCCCCGAGCGCTTGGCCGTAGAGGGCAAGCGGAATTTCCCCGTGCACTCAGGAGAGTTTGTTGGTGCCCGAACCCACATGTTGCACATTTATGCTGACAGTCGTGAGGAGCCCGCACCCCCTCCACTGCCGGCACTTTTTGGCCACACAGGCCGCAGTTTTCACCATTCGGTTTGGGACATGTGTCCGCCCGGTGTCCAACTGTGCCGCACTTCACACATGCCGGAATTGTTCTTTTGTATGCCCGGACCAGGGCAATTTCTGAGTTGTAATGCACATACCGAGGCACCGTCTTCCCGGCTAAGGTTTTTCCCCGTGCACTCAGGAGAGTTTGTTGGTGCCCGAACCCACATGTTGCACATTTCGGCTGACAGTCGTGAGGAGCCCGCACCCCCTCCACTGCCGGCACTTTTTGGCCACACAGGCCGCAGTTTTCACCATTCGGTTTGGGACATGTGTCCGCCCGGTGTCCAACTGTGCCGCACTTCACACATGCCGGAATTGTTCTTTTGTATGCTCGGACCAGGGCAATTTCTGAGTTGTAATGCACATACCGAGGCACCGTCTTCCCGGCGAAGGTGAGCTGGGCCGCGTTGGAGGTGCCGTATTTTAGGATGTCGACGACCTCTCCGGCTCGCCATTGAATTTTTTGTTGCAGGGACGCAGTGGTCTCGCAGCTCGCTACGGTGATGACACCTTTACAAACATTGTCGGTTTGCTTAAGATGGCCCCGCATGACAATGGAGCCTTTCGGAGAGGCAAGTTGAAATTCGCCAATGAGGCGATCTGCCACGTCGGCAACCGGGGTGCCCGTGACAACGTGATTTTGCTCCCATGAAGGAAGCAGAGTGAGAGTAGCTGCTGCCGACGCACCCAGTAGGGCCTTGAAAGCTTCTCCCAACTGACCGCATTTATACAAATCCCGGAGGGCCACCGGTGTGCTGGGTTTGAGGACGACTTGATAGTCATCCGGATGGAATCTTGGAAGTGGTCTGGGTTTCCACTTCGGTGTCGGCTTATGAGCTGAACCGCCTTGGGACGCCTCCGCACGCTGGACGCCATTTTGCTGATTTGAGAGCGCTGACTCCGCTGACGTGGCGGAGGACGCTATCTTGGCTCATCGTTGGGATTGGCGTTCCACGAGCTTGAACAGATTTTCATGCCGGAGAGCTGATCCCGGCATAAGCTCTTCGGTGGGGGCAACCGGGACCGTGGACCAGGCTATAGTCTCGGGATCGTAGCCTCGCTGAGCTTGCAGAGCGGCCATATTCTCCGGAAGGGCTCCTCGGCTCGGAGACTGACTACGAAACTGACCTCAATGATCAGTGCAGCGATGGAGCAGGTCCTGACCAAGGTCATAGAGACTGTTCCGGCTATGATTTCAAAACATGTCGGTGAAAATGCCCGCCTTCTCCGATGATCGGGACCCCTTCGGGTTGTGTCCTCTCGACTTCCCAAAACAAGCCGTCGAGTCATAAACTCTGACACCGAGGAAGCTGCCCTTCACCCCAGGACCGAGATCCATGCCCAACCTTTGGGTGCTGGCTCTGAGGTAGTCGCTCCCTCCAAATTTATATTTAATCCTAATGATGGCGGGGCCCCCTAAAAGTAGGCGCGTTCCACCTTCAAACTCTGCTTCCCCATTTACAATAACACAGTGGAACTGCAGAGGTTTCCGTTCTCGCTGTAAGCGGGCCAACCTCCGTCTTTACCTCGCAACTTTTGAATGCTTACCAGCCGTGGTAGCCCTCCAAGAGCCAGGGATGGGCGCCGCACTCACAAGCTGTACGACATTCCAACAAGACCCCTCGACTTGTCTTTGTGTCTACAAAAATTATACAGCTAATCTTGTCGACCTCGACCTCCAAATTGTATATTTCTACGTGATGGTGACTCTCCTCCCTCTCCGCAAGCAGGACCCACCACTTCATATTCTCAATGTATACTGTCCTCCTAAACTGCAACACATTTCTTTTGTTGACCTCTTCAGCCGAGCGCTGAGAGTCGCGGGTCGAGGCCCCCTCCTGATTGTAGGCGACTTTAACGCCCCCAGTCGGCTTTGGGGCTACCACCGTGAAGAAAAGCGAGGGCGCAGGTTGGCGGAGCTTGCGTCCACGCTGGGGCCTCACTCTTCACACTGACCCCGTCCACCCAACCTGACTTGGTAACTCCGTGACAAGGGACATCTGTCCGGACCTCACCTTTACTTATAACATCCAACATGCAGACTGGGTCTACACCGAGGAAACCCTCGGCAGCCACCACTGCATTATCAATACCACAATCAGAACTCGTCCACTCTCTAAATCCACAACACAAGTCCGTCTCCCAGATTGGACGAAATTCAGGCAAAATTTCGACAAAACAACATCCATTACAGAGCAAGGGTAACCCTCATGGTCCCAGCATTTGGTTTCACACCTTCGCTCCACCGAAACTCAGATTCAGCTTTCAGACGTAGTATCGGATGTGGGCAACCACCTACATTCACCTCTGGGAAGCTCGGCACTGCCTCGTCCGCCGATGGCGCCGGCAGAAACATAACAGAAAACTTAAAGCTCGAATTGCCGAGCTCACCCAGCGAGCGGCTGAGTACGCGGCCCAGCTCGCCGGCTCTAACTGGATGGATAGGTGCAACACGGCAGCGCGTCAAATGTCCAGCCGAAACACATGGAGCCTCTTTCGCGCCATCATTGATCCAACTCAGACCCGTAGAGGAACACAAAAGCATCTTCAGCGTGTAGTCCACACCTTCTCTGGTAATACTCACAACTCGCGCACAAACTCAAGGACCGATATTTGTGCAACATACAGGGCACCCGTGGGCAGGCGTACACTTATGCAGGCTCTGAGAACGCTGAGCTTGATCAGCGTTCAAGCTCCACGACTTACGGGCAGCCCTAGGCAAAATGAAACGTGGTACTGCACCTGGCCGGGACAAAATCACTGTTAAATTACTAGCTAACCTTCCAGACTCAGCCTATACAACTTTATTGGACTACATCCATGCAATATGGCGAGGAGATGCGCCACTCCTCATTGATTGGAAAACTGCTGTGGTCACATTCATTCCAAAGGCCGGCAAAGCAATAAACACGGACAACCTCCGCCCTATCTCTTTTACCTCTTGTGTGGGCAAACTTATGGAGACGATGGTGCGGGACCGGTTGTCTGAGTACCTTGAGACACATGTCTTCGCGGACACCATGTACAGATTTCGCCCACACAGATCCGCACAACTACATCGGGAAGTCCTTGACCTCCTCGAGTGCCCTCATAACGACAGGGTCGTACTCGCCCTGGATCTTAAGGGGGCTTTCGACAATGTAACGCATGATAATATTCTCACTCATTTAAGTCAAAACCAACTGTGGCCATCGTGCCTTCCAATATATCCGCCAGTTCCTCACAGACCGCCACTCTTACATCCGCATTCAGGACAACGAACACGGCCCCTTCCACCTAGGTACCAGGGGAATGCCGCAAGGTGCAGTGCTTTCTCCCCTGCTATTCAATTTAGCCATGATGCGCCTGCCGGCCCAGCTGGGTGCTGTCGAGGGCGTGAAGCATGCACTGTACGCCGACATCACACTGTGGGCCACACAGGGCTCGCTTGGAGACATTGAGGCCAGCCTGCAGCAGGCGGCGACTATAGCAGACCGCTATGCAAACCGCTGCAGCCTTCAATGCTCCCCACAGAAATCTGAATTTGCGGATGTGCACAAATTCAGATTTCTGTGGGGAGCATTGAAGGCTGCAGCGGTTTGCATAGCGGTCTGCTATAGTCGCCGCCTGCTGCAGGCTGGAATCTGACTTTGTGCACATCCGCGTTGCCCCGCCGGGGTGGTGCAGTGGTAAGACGCCCGACTACTGTGCCGGAGTTCCCGGGATCGAATCCCGGCCTCGGCGGCTGCGTTTCGATGGAGGCGAAACGAAGCGGCGTCCGTGTGCTGTGCGATGTCAGCGCACGTTAAAGATCCCCAGGTGGTCGAAATTACTCCGTAGCCCTCCACTACGGCCCCCCCTTTCTCTCTATCCCCTTTCACCCCCACCTTCACCCTTCCCTTACGGCGCGGTGTCCACAGAGCAAGTGTGACAGATACTGCGCCTTTCCCTTCCTATGAACCAACCAACCAACCAACCAACCAACCAACCAACCAACCAACATCCGCCCCTTTCCCAAATGCACTACTAAAATTCAACTTACTCTTCAATCAGGTCCAATTCCAGAAACATAAGTCCGAGTACTGGGACTCTTCATTCACCAACACCGCAAGCCAGACATCACATTGGCTAAACTCCGCAAGGGGGGGGACCAGGTGGGCCGCATGGTCCGCCGGGTTTCCAATAAACGCGGGGGGTTATGAAGCACCTTGCGGCTAGTGGACACCTCTGGCCCGCACCATGGGGGGTGGTACACGGCCGCAGTCGTCCACGAGGAGAAAACAGTCAACGGTGTTAGCTTCAGGGCCCGCAACATAACTCATGCGGAGAAGGTCGCCATAGCATTGGCTGCTTCCCACTCTGACTCGAAATATATAATTTCCGACTCGCGAGGGGCCTGTCGGAACGTCGAACAGGGCTGGACCCCTTATCTAGCCTACCGAATACTTCAACATAGCTCCTACATTGGGGACCCCGCTACCCGATATATTATTTGGGCTCCTGCTCATCAGGGGCTTGCTGGAAACGACGCTGCCGACGCCGCCGGCGCGCTCTCTCTACGGGAAGTTTCCTCCTCCTCCCCCTCTGACCAGGACGCTGATCCTAACCCGGCTTATACATTCAAAGATATCGTAAATTACTACCAATCTAGCCACAACCTTTACCCCCGCCCATGTAAAGGCCTTTCAAAGGCGGATGAGCGGCTCTTATTCCGCCTCTATACCAACACACTGCTGTGCCCGGCAGCTCTAAAGCACTTCGACCCTGCTTTCTCTGGCAGCTGCCCGCACTGTGGGGTGGTGTCTTCGGACATCTGCCACATGGTGTGGGCCTGCCCCTCAAATCCGGCTATCTCCCCTCACCCCAACGCAACCCGGGAGAACTGGGAGGCGACCCTGCTCGGCTGCTCCAACCTGCAGGCCCAACGGGCCTTAGTCGGGCGAGCCCGAGCGGCGGCAGACGCCACTGGGGTCCCGAACTAGGGACCTCCACCTAGTGTTTGTGAGGGTTGGCCCCTTCAGGGTCAGCTCATGCGTAACCTCCTGTATTTGTATCCTATATAAATGTTTTCCACCACCACCACATCGCACAGCACACGGACGCCTCTTCGTTTCGCCTCCATCGAAACGCAGCCGCCGAGGTCGGGTTCGAACCCGGGTACTCCGGCACAGTAGTCGGGCGTCTTACCACTGCACCACCCCGGCGGGGCCCACCTCCGCTGCTTGGTGCGGACAGAACAGAAGAGAAAATAGAGAAGAAAAAGGAGAGAAAGACGCACGCTGCTACAAAAGCGGTCGTCCACCACCACCTAAGCGGTGGCGGGTGCAATGACTGCCTACAACAGATAAAAATTCGGTGGCTGGCTAGCCCCCACCGCAAGCGGCATTGACCTACCGTCCCAGCCCCATAGGGCCAGGAACCCGGGTACTCCGGCACAGAAGTCGGCGTCTTTCCGCTGCACCACCCGGGCGGGGCCTGCCTGGTAACGGAAGGAAGGAGAGAGCAGAAAAGGTGCTGTAGTGGAGGTCTTTGGAATTTTGCAACCACCTGGAGATCTCTAACGTGCGCTGACTGGTTGACCTCGCATAACACATGAACGCCTTTGCATTTTGCTTTCTTCGAAACGTGGCAGCTGCATTTGGGTTCGAGCCCGGTTCACCCGGAACTCCAGTTCAGTAGCCGAGCGTCTTACCCGTTTAGCCACCGCGGCGGGTGTCAATCCTGTCCGTCCGGCCTCAAGTGTCAAACTTCGCGAGATTGCTAGGGATACCACGAGATTGTCTTTAATGGCTCATACTCGTGGTCATGACCCTGTTCGTTCGGCCATGACCATGTCACGGCTTAACTATTACTAGTAATACTTAGGGCAAGTGTCTCACTGAACTGTACTAATTAGTCATTGGTCATGACTATTTGACATTAAAGAAATGAGATGACTAATACGTCACCACATGGTGACATCGACTGTGACGTCATGCCCGGAGGTGACTTTATCATAATGTCACACCCATCCATCTCTAATAATCGGAACTAACCCCATAATGACGTCACAATCGGCCATGACGTCACGACTGGTCATGACACCACCAGACAATTCACACATATACGAAGCTTATGCAAATTTCTAGGAAAGATAAAACGCAGTATCTTTCACAATTCAGACCATAAGGAAAAGGAAGTTGGGAGTGCAAAAAAGATAAGTGCCGTAGTGGATGGCTTCGGACCACCGCGCGATAGATGCTTTCGCCTCATGGAAGTTAGTGGTCCAAAGTGCCCCCTAGAATGTTTTTGCCAGGCTTTCGCATCATGGAGGTTAGTGGTCCAAAGTGCTGCCTAAAATGTTTTTGCCAGGGAACGGAAGGAGCACCAGCTATCTTAAATTCTCTGTAGATGTCTAAGCCCCCGCCGTGAAGAGATTTAGTTTAGTTTATGGAGTGAATTTAACTTCTATAAGAGATTTGGGCTATGATCGATGCCATAGCGAGGACTCCAGGTATTTCGACCACACGCGGTTCTTTAACCTCTACTGACATCGCACAGTACACGGGTGCCTTGCCTTTCGCTTATACCGAAAAGTGGTCTCCGCGGTCAGTATTTGATCTCGCATCCTTGGGCTCAGCAGTCAAGCGCCATAACCACTGAACCACCACTTGCTCCACAGCGGTGAGATGGCACGCTGCTGTCAGAACATGGGAAAATGAACTTTTTAAACATCTGTAGTTCATCCAGCGCTTTTACCTATTTAAAACGTGACGTTCAAGGTTACTCGTAAGTAACCACTCGCCTGCCTGTCATATCATCCTTAACAGCAGTTACCAAACAGCGACCTTGGAAGATGTATTTAACTGAGTTGGCACTCTTTCGATCTTAAACTATATCTGCTCGAGATACTTTCGCAAAACGAGTGCAGTAAAATAAATGCATTTTCCATGTTTGATTGCTGGTTCTGCACGACTAGCTATGCCTCAGTCCTTAGTAGTCATGAAAGAAAACCTTCATGAAAGCTTTTGACCTTGTACCGCATAAATTGAGATTAGAAAAATTATCAATGTATAACATTAACTTTAAAGTGATGGCATGAATTAGAGCGTACCTTCATTTAAGAAAACAGAATGGTGGTTAGTGGCGAAATCTCGGAAGAAATTGCTGTCACCTCTGCTCCCGCACGGGTCAGTTTTAGGATCACTTTTGTTTGTAATTTTAATATATTTTCGCTGCTATATCCTCCACATTGAGACTATTTGCTGAGGATTGACTTTTATACCGAACTGTCGCTTATCCTACCGATTGTGACCCTCTACATTAATCTTGGCGAAATCACTGATCGGTGTGATAAATGCGGCCAGGAAGACCGAATGCAAGTACATCAAAGCTAGAGGGGTTTATTGTAGCTAGAGGGGTTTATTGTAGCTAGAGGGGTTTATTGTAGCTAGAGGGGTTTATTGTAGCTAGAGGGGTTTATTGTAGCTAGAGGGGTTTGTTGTAGCTAGAGGGGTTCGTTGTAGCTAGAGGGGTTTGTTGTAGCTAGAGGTGTTTGTTGTAGCTAGAGGGGTTTGCCGTAGCTAGAGGGGTTTGCCGTAGCTAGAGGGGTTTGCCGTAGCTAGAGGGGTTTGCCGTAGCTAGAGAGGTTTGCCGTAGCGAGAGGGGTTTGCCGTAGCTAGAGGGGTTTGCCGTAGCTAGAGGGGTTTGCCGTAGCTAGAGGGGTTTGCCGTAGCTAGAGGCGTTTGTCGCAGCTAGAGGCGTTTGTCGCAGCTAGAGGCGTTTGTCGCAGCTAGAGGCGTTTGCTGTAGGTAGTGAATATATGAAAACATTATAATGTTAAGAACGGCCACACCTGAACTCCGATAGATATATGCGCCACAGTGCCGATAGAGCACCACGGTAAAAATGTCATCTATATAGAGCTCAAATTCACCAAAAATAGACTGCGGGCTGGTCTGAAAGCCCCACAAATATTTTTGAAGACTGAAATACCGAGTAATGCTTAATTTGCCCATAGCACTTATTGTATTTTTTGTGTGGTATGCTGAGGTAAAAAATTGGGGAAAAATGTTTTGTCGGTTTGAGTCTACTGCACATTTTCCCACTTAACAATGCTTCAACTCGCACTGAATTCCCAGATGCTGATTGCTACAGAGAAGGCTCCGCCATTTTACCTGCCAGCGCCTCTCCTTTCTCGTCTGCGGTTTCCATTTCGGGTGCACATGCTCGTGTATGCTGATCGATAGTGGCTTAAGACTGCACACATACAATATAGCATGCAGTCGCAAGCTACACTACTGCCTGAAATATCGCAAAATATAGAATAACGCCCCCATTTACCAGACGTGTGAATGTACCGCATGGTCTAAGGGCAGCATGTCTGCCTCGTGATCCCAAGAGTTCGAATCCCATTGCACCCTCCCGTCTAGAGGGAGCCGCCAAGTTAGTAGTTCCTTCCAGCAAGGGCATGTCATGTAGTCTCGTGACTTCGCATAGCCCGACGACCGATCAGTGTCCGACCATGAGACCTGCTAACGGCCACCTGTCTGAGGCATGACTGTCATTTTTGGCCAACAACGGCAATGCCGGATTTCCCGGACAATGAGGCCTTTTATGCTACGTCGTTAAACTGAACACAATTTTCAAGTTATAACTTTGTTCAAATACTTTCTCTTCACCTTACTACCCTCAAATTGAAAGCGTCTTGATCACCAAATAATCTTTTAAAACCAATGGCTGGCCTGTAAGACAATTGTTTTCCCATACTGTGTCGTCTGATTTGCGCTTGTCTTTATGTTAAGGATATGTTGCGTATGTGTGAGCAATAGCGTCCTACGTTATACACTGGGATCTACGTATTTGATTCTAAGCCCCTCTCCCTATTTTTTCCACGCTCGCGATACCCAACGTCAGTGGGTGGTGGTTGCCTAGATACGCAAATTTAAATTAAAATCCCCCCTCCCGCCCCCATGTTTTCGCGTCGATATCTTGACGAGACGAGGGCAAGAAATAGCAATTTATTTGGCAAACATACTTGGAAAGCATCTTCCGCAAACGCGATTGCAGTGCACTTGAAATTATTTTTCATTCCGACTTCGTTACGGATGCCAAACAGTTGATATAAATAAAAATTGGCAGTGGCTTAGCTCTGGTTAAGCCTGGTAAATTGCGTTAGAATGGCCGCACGGCTACTCTGTGTGTTCGCTTGTGGTGTAGCTTGTGGTGAGGGGTGTGGTTCAATAGTTTCGCTTTAGAGTAACACATGACACGCAGTGGTTACGACTGTTCTCGTTCGCTTTTATTTATGCCTATGAATACGCTACGATGGTTCGTGAAATAATGCGATTTGGTTACCACTTCATTTATACTATGTTCAGTCTGTATAGATGTTCTTTGCAAGACGAGGTCCAGACTTAGCACGACGTTCTTCACGTTCTTCCACTGTCTCTTGTGCACGTTGTCGCTTCCTTGCCGCAGCTTGTCGCCGATACATGTTTAGCAGCCTGCACAGAAAAGCAATCATGGCGAGGTCGAAGCAATGGCGCACCTTCTGTTCAGCGCGGCAGCGGCGCACCGATGGGGCCGCCATCTGGCGGAGCCTTGGCTGAAGTGGTTGCTAGGCAATGGCATAAACAGTGCCTATGGCCGGTGCTACGAGACGAGGCGAAACCTGGAGTATTGCTATCGCAAAAATTAAAGCGGACTGCAGAATCTGCATTGGAGTAATGTGAAAGCACGGATGCTGCTGTTGGTTGCTTCTGGTTGCTTTTAGTTGCTTAATTCACATATTGTTTACCCATTCTAGTTTGGCACTTTCAAATTGCATGCCAATCCCTTTCTATGCCTTTTTCGGCTCAACTATCCGTTGCGTGACGCCACATCCTCTACATCACATTAACTTTTTGTCTGTTCATTTTAGCCTTTGGTACTTTCAAATTTCGCGCCAATCCCTTCCTATGCCCTTTTTCTACTCTACTTCCGGTTGCGTACGTCACATCCTTGACGTCACATTAATTTACTTTTTGTTCACCCATTTTGTCTTAGGTACTGTCAAATGGCGCGCCAATCCTTTGCTATGCCCTTTTCCGGCTCTACTTCCGGTTGCTTGACGTCATATCCTGGACATCAACCTAATTGACTGCCATAATTAAGGAGGAGGAGGTAAACTTTATTTAAAGAAGAGGCCGTAGGCGCAGGTGGGTTGACGTTCCCGTCCCCGTGGTGGGCTCCTCTTCTAGGCCGGACGCCAGGTGGCCGACCGACGACGTCGTTCGGCGACCTCTTCGGCCCGCTCCGTGACTCGGAGTTGAACCTCCGGGTCGGAGCTGATCAGCGCGGCCTCCCACTGAGATTGGGTAGAGAGCTGCAGAATCTGTGATGGCTTGTCCTGATTACATGAGTATAGGATGTGTGGTGTGTCTGCCTTTTGATGTCCACAGAGAGAACAGACAGGGCTGAACTGCTCTGGGAACCATATGGAGTACATGTACGGATTAAAGAAAGTGTCTGTTTGAAGCTGCCGCCAGGTGACTTGTGTTTTACTTAGAGATCGATTTGGTTCTGGGAAGATGTCTTTCTTTCTTGAAGTGGGTAGTAATTTTTTTGTAGGTTGTCATCCGCTCCCTGGCCGACCTGAGCTCAGGGCAGCGCACCTCCCGGTTAACTACGAATCCTCGGGCAAATTGGTGCGCTGCCTCGTTCCCAGGATGGTCCGAATGGGCAGGGACCCAGATTAATGTGATAAGGCGGGTATGGGAGATTTTTTGTAAGATTTTGTTGGCTGCGGAGTGGGCCCTTCCTTTTGCAAAATTTCGAATTGCGGTTTTAGAGTCGCTAAGGATGCATTTGGCAGTGGTGGAGGTAATGGCTAAAGCTATGGCAGCCTCTTCGGCCTCCTCCAGAAATTTTGTTTTATTGATTGTCGCCGATGCGAGGGGAGAACCTCGATGATCGACAACTGCCAGGGAAAAGGCATCTCTGTCCGCATGTTCTGCCACGTCCACGTGCGCCGTGTCTTTCTGTACTGAAAATCTTTCGTGTAATTTTTGTGCCCTAGCCCTTCTTCATGTCCGTGTCGTATTCTGGATGCATGTTTTTAGGCAGAGGACGGACTATTAATTGCTCGCGCACGTGTCTTGGAATTGGCAAAGTGTGGGCCCGGGTCCCTTCATATTGTATTCCTGCTTTTTTTTTTTTAGGATGAAACGTCCCGTTTCAGTGCTTGACAGTCGTTCGTATTGTGCGGTGAGGTGTGCTTCCATCATTTCCGCTGAGGTGTTATGAATTCCTAACTTTAGTAGTGCTTCATTTGGGGTATGACGAGGGAGGTTAAGCGCAATTTTATAGTACTGTCTAATTAGTGAATCCGGGTCGTCTCTTTCTCTAACTGTAAGGGTGACATAGGGTGTAGAGTAGATAACTCTGCTAAGAACGAAGGCTTCAAATAGTTTCCTGGCCTCAGCTTCTTTAACTCCTCCACGCCTATTCGCGATTCGTCTGAAGAGGGAAATTTGGTTGACGGTGTTTTTCAGTCTCTTAATTAGTGTGTCGTCTTTTTGGTTTGACTGTATGAGCATTCCCAAGATTCTTAGTGTTTCCACTTCTTGGATGGCTGCACCTTCCGCGTAGATTTTGATCGCAGGCGCTTTATTCTTTCTTTGACGCTTTGGGTGTAGAATGAGTAATTCAGATTTCTGGGGGGAACACGCGAGTCCCGCGGCTTGCGCCTCCTCTACGACTACGTCTACCGCTTGTTGTAGCGTATCTTGTATCGTGCCAATACTCCCCTTGGTGGTCCAAAGGGTGATATCGTCCGCGTACAGTGTTCTAGGTCTGGGATTCTTGCGAGTTCGTGTGCCATTTTGATTAGGGTTATATTGAACAAAAAGGGGGAGAGGACGGATCCTTGCGGAGTTCCTCTTATCTGCTAAAGTGAAGGTGTCGGATTTGATAGTGCCAATTTGAATTTTAGCCATCCTATCGGAGAGAAAGTCCTTGATGTAGTTAAATATTCTTGCGCCTACATTCAGCAGTGAAAGAGAATCTAGGATTGCTTTGTGTTTAACGTTATCAAAGGCTTTGGTTAAATCTAGGGCTAGGTTGCCCTGGTACTCTTTTCTTGCTCATGAGATAGGACTTCGTTTGCTAGTCTTAGCATCGTATCCTGTGTTGATAAATGGGGTCTAAAGCCGACCATAGTGTTTGGATATAAATTCTTTTTTTTTTTTGCATGTGGGACTGGAGTCTGTCTGGTATGACGTGCTCTATCAGTTTTCCTATGCAAGAAGTAAGCGAAATAGGTCTGAGGTTTTCGAGCGGGAGCTTTTTGCCAGGTTTTGGGATGAATTTAACGACGGCATGTTTCCAAGACGCTGAGAGTTTTCCCTCCCTCCAACACTCGTTCGCAAAGTCCGCGAGGGCTGTGATAGAAGCGTCGTCTAGATTTCTGAGTGTCTTATTGTTAATGCCGTCCTCGCCTGGGGCGGATGTTGTACGTACCTTAAAGAGGGCTCCTCTTATTTCCGCCATTGTTATGTCAGCATCCAGGATAAAGTTAGGCTCTCCTTTATAATCGGGCAGGGACTGCGTCTCACGGGTTGTGCAGAAGTATTTCTGCTGTAGCGTGTCTATAATATCTTGATCCGTGCCTGGGTCTGTTTAAAATTTTGGTGATTTCCTTTTGAGTGGTAGCTCTGTTGGATTCCGGATCAAGGAGATGCCGCAGAAGATTCCACGTCTCCCTCGTGCCTAGATTGCCATTCACATTTTCAAAGATATGGTTCCACTGCTGTCTCGCTAGTTCTGCGGTGTGGTGTCGAATTTCTTTCGTGAGTGTGACGATCCTGTTTCTAAGCTTTTTATTATATTTTTGCTTAAGCCATATTTTTTCTAGGCTCTGCCTTACCTCCCACATCTGCGTTAGTCGGCTGTCAACCGTATTTACGCCAAAGTCATGTACTAGTTCCTTAGTGGCCTTTCCCACATCCGATAGGAGGGTCTGTGTCCAGTGTTCTAAGTCTGATTGGTTCCTTATTTTGGTCGCGGATAGTCCTAAGTTTGTCCCAGTCGGTGATTTTGTTTTTTCTGGGTTGGGGTTTGAGATTGGCAATGGTGATTTTAGACATTATGATATAATGGTCACTTCCCAGATTTTGTCTGGTGTTGCTCCAGCTTAAGTCTGGGAGATTTTTGCCTATCGTTAGGTCCAGGCACGTGCCCCTGGTCACGCTGTTGCCTATCCTAGTAGGTTGCATGGGTCCGTGCATTGGGTGAGCCCTCTTTGCTGGATAAAATCCATTAGGGCCGTTTCTTTCCTGGATATGGTTGCGTGTCCCCATTGCACGTGTTGAGCGTTGAAGTCGCCCACAATTAGGGTTGGGTTTTGGCCTGCGATTTGGAGGGCTTTGAGTATATAGCGGCTTTCGCTGGTCCAGCCGGTGCCCTGGGATGGCTGTATGCGTTTAGTACGAACAGAGAAGAGGAGTTTCTTCTGCTAGGCAGAATTTCAATTAAGATACAATCGAGCTCTACGTTTTCAATCTCATGGTTAACCACGGTAAGATTTCTATGTACCAACGTAGTGGTTAAAGGCTGTTCTTTGATGTGACGTGGCAGAACCGCCCGGTACCCTGGCAATTTTAGTCGAGACATTCTGGGTTCTTGAATCGCTATAACGTCAGGTTTTTCGGATTGCGATTGAACGTGTAACTGCAGGTTTGTTTTTTTGTTGCGCATAGACCTGCACTTCCACTGCCAAATTGTTACGGTTTTAGGATTGGCCATTTTGCTGGGATAGATCGATTGGTGCCCCTTGAGCTGAAGGGGGAAGCCGGTGTAAAATTTCCTGTAAAACGGTGTCAATTACTCCGAACTTGTGATTTACATCCTGTATGTGTTGTTCGAGTGTTTGTGTTAACTTATCAACTCTTTGGGTTAGACTATCGAGTTTCTGGCTGTGCTCCTCCACTTTTTGTTCGAGTTTTGGGACTCTATCCTCCACTGAGATATTTCTTACGTCAGCTGCTACTGCTCGTTTTTTGCGAGGTGTTTCTTCCTTGCTAACTACGCTTACTGGGGTTTCGAATGAGGCGGTCACAGTAGTTTCCATTGCTGTGACTTCCGGCAGTGGGAGTGGTTTAGGAGGTGGGTCCTTAGATATGGCGGGTGCTTTTAGTTTACTATTTTCCTCCTCCAAGTGTTTGATTCGATCCGTGAGAATTTGAATGTGGTGGAGTGCCTGATCTAGATTAGACTGTAATGTCTGCAGCTCCATCCCCTTCCCATGAGAGGCCACTCCTGCCCAGCTCACCTGTTTCGGCCCGGGGCTCTGAGTCCGGCTGCTAGTGCTGGCGCCTCCTCCATTGCTGCTGCTTCCGTTGCGTCCGCCGCTGCTGCTCCGTCCGCTACGGCTGCTGCTGCGTCCGCTGTCCAAGGACGGGAAGGAGCTCGAGCGGTCCTTCCTTTCGGTAGATGTTGGGTCGTCACATGTCCGTGATTTGGGTCTTGATTGGTGCTCCGACATTTTCGTTTGCTGTCGTTGAAATCGCTTCTTGCAGCTGTTATCGCCTGTGCGGTGCCCTCCTCCGCAGATTATGCAGACCGAATCGCAGACTTCTTCTTTCAGGTGTTGGTTGCCGCAGTACGGGCACCGTTGTTGCGGTGGCTCCGGACATACGTCTCTTCTGTGGCTGACTCTTCTGCAGTTTGTGCACGCCTATACTTTTGGAATGAAGGGGTAAACTGGGTACAGGACTCCGAAGTAGACGATGCTATCTGGGAGTTCGTCCGCGTCGAAGTGAAGCAGGAGGGACTTTGATGTTCTTCCCATGGTGCGTGCTTGAACGATTTCAGGGTTTCTTTTTCGGAATTCGGTCATCATTTCTTGGTGCGCTTCGCCATCGTAAGCCCTATAGATAATGCCCTGCAGGGCCCTGTCCGGAGGGGCGATGTACGACGTCATAACAATGTCTTTGCCTTTTTGATTTGCTTGACTGCGACGTAGCGTAGTGTGTTTGCCTGCACCGGCGTCGATATGGTGATCACATTTTTTGCAGAGTTGGTTCTAGATTGGTCGTTTTCGGCCGCGGACGCGGTGACGCCGCTCGCTGTTGCGATCGCTTGTCTAATAGATTTGTCGGCGTAGCGCGTGATGTCTACGCCACCCGTTGGTCTGTAGATGATTTTATAGTCCTTCTCCGGGAGTCGGGGTAGCGGTTTTTTGGGATGTAGCGGAGGGTTTCGCCTTCGGTTTCTCGGACTGCTCATTTTTCTTCTGAGGTGTTAATGACTGAGCTTTGGGGTTCTTAGTACGGTAAGAAACAATTGTCTTCCAATCTGGTGTTACGAATTCGGCTGGGGAAGCGTTCGTCCCAACTACGGCGTACTCCATGACTGCCGCCGGGGCATTCGCGCCGCACTAGGCCTGGCGTTCGGGTAAGCAAGGGCGCCGGAGCGACGCTGGATTTAGACAGTCGGAGCTCGGTCTCCCGAGCTCCGATTTGCGTAAATAAGGTCTTGAAAGGTGCCTTACTGCTTTATTCTTTGGTACTTTCAAATTGAGCGCCAATCCCTTCCTATGGTTTTTTTCGGCTCTACTTCCGATTGCGTGACGTCACATTAATTCACTTCTTGTTTTCCTTTTTTTGGTATTCGGTCACCTTTTAGACGTCACCCTAATTGACTGATTTATTTAACTCTTAGTATTTGATACATTCAAATGTGGCGCCAAGCCATTCGCTAATGAGACCATTTTCGCCTTACTTTTTCATTTTTTGCCTCTAAATAATTACCTAATTAACCTATTGGCCTAATTATTTTTTGCAGACAAGATTACGTCACCCTCTATCATGGAGGTAGGAAAGAACTTAGGATAGGCCCTGACGTCACTTTTGTGGAGCCGGCACGGCCGCGCCGGCCGCGCCGCGACCGGACGCTGCAACGTCTCTCCTCCTCCTTTACCCTCCGCATTTTCTTTCTCCACGACGCTCACGTACCTCGTGCCCTTAGCAACGCTTTTGCTAGTGGCCCGAATTTTCATAGCAACAGCGATGCCGTTGCTAATGGTCCGATTTGGCTAACCCTAAATTTTGACGTCACTTTCGCCACACTTTCTCCAATGTACTGGGAATGGCAAGGACCTCTCCTTAGTTTCCTTCTTCCATGCCCTCTATCGACTGACACCACTAGTTTACCTCTACGACTTCTAAATTACTCAACTGCTGCGGACACAATTTTGAATGTTTTGCCTATATTTAAATACCGAATTACCTTACTGGCCTAATTATCGTTTCGGACAAAACATTACGTTACCCTCTATCGATTGACACCACTCATTAACCACTACCACTTCTCAATTACTCACAACTGCTGCGGACACTATTTTGCTGACACGATCTGCGGACAGAAATCTGTGAACATAGCGAAGTAACGCTTTCGCGGTAATAAAAGCAACGCGGCCCCGCGATGCCTGCGAAACCTACAAAGACCTGCCGAATGGCCGCCGATTCTAGGTCCACGTGACAACGCAAAAAGCAACAAAAGTAGACTGCATGCGCCGCGAACTTCGCACCACATCGGGTCTCCAACGGCTTCGGTTCGACAGAGGGAGCAAGCGCTCTGGACGCTTTGTCCGCGCTATCTTTCTCGGAAAAAAGAGGCTGCCAAGATATGCGTGCAAACGCTTTCTTTTTAAATTCTTTTTGTGATATTGAGGGGAGGGTATTTAGGGGAGGGGAGGGACGGCATCGGTTTTAATTGTGGTCTGTGGTCGAAGAGTGTGAATAGTTCTTTTTTCGAAAAAAAAAAAAAAAAACCAACAAAAAAACTTGAAGTGCCATAGTAACTCTTCGGCAACTTTCTGTTCCAAATTTACGTTTTTATCCTGATGATTGCTCGAATTCTGGGGTAGTCTGGTATGGGAGCCTGAGCGTTTACCGAAGCAGGTTAAAAAGCAAATATTAAATACGTAAACAAGGCTAAAAAGCCGGCCTCAACAGATTTGAAAGCCCATGAGGTTTGTTCTGTGGTCTAGTTGGTGAAACATGACAGTAAGGCTCACCACAAACGGAAGACGGAGGAAGACGAACGACCCTGTTTCGTTTGTGTCGTGTGGCTTCCTTTGTCCTTATGCCGTTTTTTCCTGGCATGCGAGTGTCCAGCACCTGCAGCAATATCCGCAGGAAGAACCCAGTGCTGATTCACAATGAGAGCGTTGCGTCAACGTTAACGAAAATTTTAAGACTGTCTTTATTTGATACTTCATGTTAAGATAATGGTAATAATAAAGCACATTCTGGTGACGAGTATGAGATCTATTTGACGCTCACCTCGACGATTTTAAATAGCGCCCCATTTTTGCCGCGCTGCTCAGTTCGCAGTCTGTGCGGTAGATGGCGCCTTGATGTAGTTCTGTGACTGGCGACAGCGGGAGCTTCCGAAGCGTCAAATAGATGAGTTCTTTCTTTTATTACCTTATTTCTTTTTCAGCTAGTTAGGTTAGGTGCAGCCTAAAGAATAGATTTGAGCTCTTGGTCCTAGCGGCCTGGTTTTTCGTGCCGGCAGCTAGGTTTTCTTGGCGTTCATTGTTTAGCTATCTTGTTTAGATAAATATTTTTCTTTCTAGGCTATTGGCATTCGCAGATTTGGTTTTTAACGCGTGTTTGCTAGTCGTTTCTTGTGTCTTCTTTTGTAAATTTGTATATTCTAAGAATTCGTAACAGTTATAGTTCAGTCGATGAGCGCTTAAGATGTGCAATCAAAAGAAGGTAAAGTGTACTCAGTGTGAGGCGCAGGTTAATCTCAAAAAAAAAAAAACGCGTTTTGATTCTGTAGGTGAAGCGGAAGGCAGCGACTTTTTGTGTCGATGTTGCGTACTGAATGCACGTCTAGATAGATTTGATCAAGAAAGGGGCAGTTTAGTGTCTCGTGTGGAGGATTTAGAAAATGAAGTACGTTTGCTAAGGACGGAAAATCAGAAACTGCTTGGACAGCTTACTCAGATTGAAAAGAAAGGGGCCGACTTTGTCCTTGGAACCAACAAGGACGAACATTCCAATGCGGGCCACGTGGCTGGGGCCAGCACTGGCATGGAAGGCACAAGCAAAGTAGGTCAGGCGGATCCGAACCGTCAGAGTTATTTAGAAGCAGCTAAGACGCCGGAAAAAAAGGAAGAAGTAAGGAAGAATGAAAATCCCAGAGATAAGGACACAGATAACCGAAAGCAGGAGCCAACAATTGGGGAGGGAGAGAGAAGGCCCAGGTGCTTATCGCCGGAGATTCTAACATGAACAGGTGCAAGCGAGATATCTTGGAACGTGTAAGGGGTGATAAGAGAGTGTTGGTTGGAGCCTTCCCATGGAGAACAATGAGGGCTGTACTAAAAGAGAGTAAAAATAGGCTGTTGAAGGATTCCGCAGAGCGCAGTATGGTAATAGTAGCCGCGGGTCTAAACGATGTCCTAAATGGTGACGCTGCAGGAGTGGTGGAAAGTTTAGCTAAGGGAGTTGACGAGATCAGGAAGATAGCACAGCAGACGCAGATAGTTGTATGCACAGTACCAGAGGTGCTAGGATTGAACGGAAGGATGGAAAAGGACGTGGTAACAGTTAATCAGGACATAAGAAAGTTAAGCCTGGAGAAGCGTTTCGAAGTGGTTGAGGTAAACAGGGAGGTACATAAAGCAGGTTTTGGTAGGGCTTTTCAGCGAGATGGCATTCATTTTAACAGAAGGGTCGGAGCAGAGATCGGCTGGCGCTTGGCAGGCAGGGCTGTAGCTTTTTTAGGGGGTCCGCGAGGACTCCGTGCACAGAGGTAGTTAGAAGTGAAGCAGAAGAAAGTGTAATAATGGAGGCTGAGCCCCCAAAAATGGCAAAGAGTAGGTCGAGAAAGAAAAGTACAAAAAAGAATTTTAACACTAGGATCAGCTACATAAACATGCAAGGAGGTAGAAAAAGAGCGAAATGGCTAGAGATAGAACAGCAGTTGAAGGATGACAAAATAGGTGTGTACGCTCTTTGCGAGACTCATCTCAGGGATCTAGAAGATCCGCCGTTTATAGAAGGCTACGTCTGGGAAGGATGCAACAGAACGAGAACGGAAAGAAAGGGTGGACGGGTAGATATGTTGATACACCTGGGAACAAATTGGCAAAGAATTAAATCATCTTGTAAAGAACATATCTGGGTTTCAGGAACCATTGCCGGCATAAGGACATGGCTAGGAGTAGTTTATTTAGGAACAGAACATCAATGCAGGCAAGAAAACAGGGATCTTGTTGAATGTCTCAGTGACGATATAAGCCAGTTTGGAAACGGGGCCAATATTATTCTGCTGGGGGACATGAACGGCCACATCGACGATCTGGATGGATACACGGATTGTAACGGGAAGCTAATGCTAGATTTCTGCGAGCGACACGATCTAGTTATAGTAAATAGAGAAACAAAATGTGAAGGCCAAATAACGGGGGAATTCCGCAACAGGCAGACGACCATTGACTATTGTCTAATGTCGCAGGAAATTTATAGCAAGGTCACAAAAATGGAAATAGACGAAGAAGGGGAGTGTAGTCTGGGAAGTGATCATAAACGTATTAGTCTGCAGATGGGGCCCTTGATGCAAAGAGAAATGGAACTTAGACAAAACGTAAACGCAAAATTAAACGACGATCAAATAGCGCAGATAGCAGCAGACATAGAGGAAGCAATAGAGAAAAGCCCCATGGAAGACTGGGATTATGAACAGGTAGAACTACTCATAAGGAGTAAAATTCAGGAGGTTAAAGTAACAAACCGCTGGAATGGAAAGAGGAAGCCACGGAGCTGGTGGAATAAGGAAATCAGGGAAGCTATTGAACAACGATGGGCTGCTTCAAGGGAACACCGAATGACAAAGAAAGCACAGGCTTCTCAGGAGGAAATCGACCAAAAATGGGAATCATATCGACAAAAGAAACTTCAAGTGCAGGCCCTCGTCCAAAGTAAAATAAGACAGTCCACCGATCGCTGGATGGCTGATATGCACGATGCCTCTAGAGGCGGAGCAAGAAAATTCTGGAACCATATAAGCTGGCTAGGGAAAAAGAATCAAAGAAAGCAAGATCGGATTCAAAATAACGAGGGAAATTGTTTAAAGGGAGACAACGCAGTGAACTACATTACATCAGTTATAGCCGAGTCATTTAAGAACGACGATAGGGTAATCTCCGCAAATCAGGAAGCAACACAAGGTAGCAGAATACAAAGCACCTTAGAACTGACCAATCTAAACTGGAAAAAGGCAGAAAAAAATATTCCTAAAAACACATCTACAGGAATAGATGGAATTCCGATCAAGCTGATTAATGAACTTGGTCCAAAAAGTAAGGAAACGTTGTTAAAAGCTTTGGAAACAGTCATAGCGAATAAGCAAATTCCGGACAGTTGGCGGCAGAGTAAAATGAATTTGATTTATAAAGGGAAAGGAGAAAGGATGCACATAAAATCCTACAGGCCGATTACCATAACATCTGTAATGTACAGGTTAGCCATGCAGGCGGTGAAATTAAAGGTGCAAGCATGGGTTGAAAGTAACAAGATACTCGGAGAACTTCAGAACGGCTTTAGAAATGGTAGGCGCTTAGATGATTGCCTGTTCGTGCTTACCCAATGCATCGAAATATCTAGAGTGGAAAATAGACCTTTGTATTTGGCCTTCCTGGAAATAAACGGGGCGTACGACAACGTAAGCAGGGAACTCCTGTGGAACATGTTAAAAGAAGAAAGTAGCGGTTATGAGATAATAGAGTTCCTACAGGAAATATACCGGGATAACAAAGTAGAAATTACGTGGGAAGGGATAAGAAGTACGGAGGATGTCAAAGTATGCAAAGGATTAAGACAAGGCTGTCCTCTACCACCGGTGCTGTTCATGCTTTATATGGTAAACCTGGAACGGAGGATACAAGGCAGTAACCTAGGTTTTAACCTGTCGTACAGATTAGGTGGAAAGGCGGTAGAGCAGCGCCTCCCCGGTTTGATGTATGCAGACGATATTGTGCTGCTAGCTGAGAGTCTGGAAGAATTGCAAACTCTTAAGTATTGCGGAGACGAAGGGGACCATCTAGGCTTCAGTTTCAGCGCAGTTAAGTCAGGTCTGATGATTTTCAACGGCTCATCTGATCAGGGTCTTAAAATTCAGGGCCTTGAAATACCTAGAGTAGCAGAATATAAATATTTGGGGGTATGGGTAAACGAAGGATTGGCATACATTGGAAAGCATGAGCAATCACTTAAGGCCAAAGGGCGAAGGAATGCCGGGATAATGAAGCATAAGGCATATTGGGGATACAATAGGTATGAGGTATTGAGGGGTATTTGGAAAGGAATTATGGTGCCCGGACTTACTTTCGGAAATGCGGTTTTGTGCCTAAAATCAGAGGTACAGTCAGAGATCCGTTGGACGATTAGCACTAGGTGCCCACGGCAAAAATACAGATGAGGCGGTACAGGGAGATATGGGCTGGGCATCTTTCGAAGTACGGGAAGCTCAGAGTAAAATATTATGAGGAACGCCTGAGGAAATTGGACAGTAACAGATGGGCAGCTAAGGTATTTAAATACCTGTACCTAAAAAGCGTTGACTCACAATGGAGGAAAAGAAGTAGGAAACTAACTAGTAAGTATGCTAGTAACAAGCACGGAGAAATAAAGAGCATTAAGCAACAGGTGAAAAACACAGAAGGTAAAAATTGGATAAATTCGATGGAAAAAAAACGGTGTGGAATTATACCGAAAGTGGAAAATGCAGATCAGGAAGGAAGATTTCTTTGATAACTCAAGAGGCAGTGCCCTACTTTTTGAAGCTAGATCAGGGTGCCTTAGAACACGCAGCTACAAAAAGAAGTTTAACAATGAAGATGACGCATGTGCTGTATGTGGAATCTCCAGTGAAACAATTGACCATATTATACTCGAATGCAATGGTATCCATCCGGAAGTTGATGCAGGCGCAATCACTGTTCCTGAAGCTCTGGGGTTTAGAGATAACAGTGGCCGGGTGAATAAACCGGTGGTGGAAACTAGCAAAAAACGGCTGGAAGATTGGTGGCTTAAAAGCAGAGAAGTGACATAATGTTAGTAATGTAGGAGCAAAATTTAATAAATAGAATGATGGTTTAGTTAACCATTCTAAATCAATAATTAAGATATATGGAGAAAAATGAGCATGATAGCTACTGCTACCACCCCGTTTCAAAGGGGACGCTCCTATATTCCATCCATCCTTTCGTGAGAGTTTCTGTATAAACTTTTCCCGAGTTCTGCGTTTCCTTTCTTTCGCCGCCAAGTAGCCGTGTACCACCGTGAAGCCAACTCGACGGGCAAGCCAGCTGAATTGCATCGTCGCTCCGGGAATATCGTTTTCCAGCAAAACCTTCTCCTGGTTGCGCCACGGCTGTGTCTCTGAAGTTGAAACTACTTGGACTAGCGACTACGAGGACTATCAGCGCATGCAGAGAAAACCTAAATGACCGTGATTTACAGACAGCAGCTTCAATAACTGCTATTATATAACTATATAACTTTATGCCTCACTTGCGTGTCAACCAGGTATGTGCAAAAGCCGCTGCTAAATGTCCTCATGTAGAGACATGTTCTCGTACTCCTATACATGCTCCTAATAAAGTTCAACCCGCGGAACTCTTTAACGTCCTTTGACATCGCACAATACATGTCTAGTTTTTACCATTAATCGAAAAACAGCCTTCTTGGCAGGGATTGAAACAATATCGACTGTTTTGTTAGTCAGGTGCCCACTGAGTTACCGCGAAAAAGCAGCAGCCAATTGAGTGCACAAAAATACCACTGGGAGAGAGACGAAGAAAGGAAAAAGTTTAGCCCGGAAATGCCGTGATGGTTACTCTACACGTGCGGAGGAATATGAAGAGAAAAGGATAAAATGAAAGCTCACTTCCTTTTGTAGAATGAAACGTGTACATGTTGTCTATAACCAGATATTAATCTCAGTGAGTCCGCAGTCTGATACTCAAGCCTGTGTCTATTAAAAAATTGAGTGGAACAGTAATAGCTTTCCTAGAACTGCGGAAGGGTTGAAGCCATGTTTCCAGGAGTTCGGGATTTCTAAGAGAAATTTAATGAAAGTACTTCAGTGGTGACTGTAGGCATTCGTTCATTACTAAAAAAGCACTAACGGCGTAGCGAGCAAGCGAAAAATGAATGTATTTGTTGCCTCGCTTTTTGTTTGTATGACGCAGGCATAAAGTGTGATCACTGTTCGTGTTAACGTATCTGCACAGTACCGGCTGCTGCCGCACTATCTGAAACCAGCCACACTGTGCGCAGATGCTTATAAGTGTTTAATGATTAAGATATCGTTTGCTGAATAAATCTTAGATTGTCTCTTTCTAAATCTCTTTCCTTCTATCTCGGGATGCACGCATTGAATGGGCACAGTGTACGAAGTTATCGAGTGTATATATTACACAATGTTACAGGAGCTTCCGAGATATGGCTCGACATTGCGTTTACTTCATGTTCAGTATAATGAAAGCTGTTTTGTAAGGTAATAGTCCTCAAGCGACGAGGAGTTCCTAGAGGGTATTATAGAATAGCGAAATGTATGATTGAATGATGTAAAGTGCTATTTTGCGAGACAAGAACCAAACCTTTTCACTTGAGCATCAATCAGCATCCCTTACTTTGCAAACGACGTCGGCACATTACACAGCGACGCGTGACGCAAATGCCTGGCATGCGAATTTGGGGCTAGTGGATTTAAGTCGGGTCTTGGCGGAATAAGGAGACTTCGTTGAACGAAATCGAGGCAGCCGCTGCTTAAACAAATCTGGTTGGGAATTCATCAATGCAAATGGGAAGTGTGTGGGAACCACAAGCGGTCATTACCATTGAACATGCCTGTTCATTCGGATTCATTATAAAACATTCTTCTGATTCTTGCGCATTTGAGAGGATTGCCTTCAGAAAAAGTGTGTGGGACATGCTGAGAGAGAAAGGAGACTCAACCGACATGCAGCTCGATATGAGGCCCAATGGGACGAATTGGATTTGTACGACCACGCTGACTGTCTGGCAAGCTTAACTCTTGATGAATTCCGCATTCGATCGACGTCAGCTTGAGCAGAAAGAAAAAAAGTGAAAGAAAGAACTGTTTATTTTTATTTCCCCTGACGGGTTTTTTTGAGGGTAAATCTTCAGTGCAGGCTTGCGTTAAAATGGCCTTCTGTCAACTGGGCGCATTTGCATGTCTTAAAATGTAAACTAGGCACCTGGACCCATTTTCTCGAGTCTGCAACGCAGAGTTTTAATTATTCTCGGCGCCGTGAGTACATACGCGTCGTTGAATTTCAGTCAGAGAGAGACTTGAAAAGTCTACGCGTGTCGAAGAAAACATCATTGCTGACGTGGATGGAACAATAAAAAGGGGAGAGGGGGTAGGTTGGGGGTCGAGTGACGCAAAGAGCTGACGCATTTCGTCACTTCAGGGTGCCGCTTTTGTTTTATTTGCATACTTAAAAATTGGTTGCACAGGGTCTCCCGGTGACCCCGCTTTTCACTAAAGCTTCTCGAAAACCCACCGTCGTCTTTGTGGATACTTGTCTCCAACGGGTCTTAGTCGCTCAGCCCTACCATCACATGCGCGAAGATGATGTAAAGCAGGTGGCATCTTTAGATGTAGCTATTGCTTTTACTAACCAACCAAAATGTCAATTTTCATAGTGTGGGGATCACTTTCGAGAGTTCTTATCACGTCATAGTGGGCTACACGAGCGGAACACTTCGTACGTTTCAAATGGAAGGTGATAATGAGTATAGTGTGGTTCACGAAGAAATGCATCGGTTAGTTTGTGCCGGCCCTCAAGCTCGAAGGGGGGGGGGGGGGGGGCTATGAGCAACGCCATGTGAAATACTCCGAATCAATTTCGACCACCGGTGGTTCTTAAATGTGCACTGACATCCCATAGCACGTAGGCGCTTTTTAGATACGGCGTCCGCGGGCAGAATTTTCCCTTTTAGTATCACGTGCGCCGAGCTGGTTTGAACACTGTGAATTGGCAGGCGACTTAAATACTTTCTCGTTCTTCCTTGTTGGATGACGTGTGCCAATTAGCAAATTACATTTTCCCTGTGTGGTTGGGCTTCTGTCACACATATGGGCTTCTGCCATACAAGGCGGGCTTGTGGTTGTCTGATAGCGGAATGAAACACTGGCCCATCGGTGCAATTTTTAGGAAATAACGTAGCACATAAAGATAGCGAAGATGTGCGGTAAAGCGTAAATGCCACGAGAACGGCACTGCGGAGTGTCTCCTAGTTCTCACCGCTGGCGTATCTGAGTCGGTACATATGTTAGAACAGTAAGGCGAGGTAATGAAATGGCAGAGATTGCACGATTCTGTCGATTGTCATTTTTTTCCGACTGCTTACATTGCATTATGCAGTGGGGATTTTTGGAGCACCTATTCTGTTGGTAACGAATTTAGAATATTACTGTGCATTTGTGTAGAATAGAGAAAATGCTGACGGTTTGGCTTGATTAACCTAAAGCCTGTTTAAGCGAGAGCTTCGATCATTACTGATTGTTACACGTGATACAGCTCTTTATTTACAGCAGCCGGTAAAGTAGAACAAGATTCGAAGGATACAAAGAAGACGGGGGAAGGGAAGAAGACGAGGCGCTTGCGCAGTTGTGGCCTGCGTCCTGCATGGTGACCTTGGCTTTACATGGCATAGTGAAGCTTTCGCTTCAGAAATATTTTTGTTGAGTAATTGTCGACAAGTTTCCCCATGCCTTCATAATGCCAGATAAATGCTGCGAAGCCCAATGCACTCCGTTTTTCTCGAGTGTATCCCGTTTGCCAATATCGTGTCGGTTGTCTAGGTTCCCATTTTATTATCTATACCTAATTGCGAGTCCTGTAAGCAATAGTTATTTGCCAGTCTCGACTAGTAAGTGCTTTTTATGCCCTTGTAATCATTGCTTATTGTATTTAACACAAATACCCGCCGGGGTGGGTGAGCGCATCCAAGTGCAACGCTTTGTACGTCAAGGGTGCCCCCTGTTAGCATTGCTTTGAAATATTTTGTCTGAGCATTATCGCGAGCAGCACTGTCCGAGGTTTTATTTTGCGTGCGGCAGAGGTCCGCATATTCGCTTATGCCGATGACATTGCAGTCTTCTGTACCGACTACGAAAGCATTCGCAGAGTAGTCAAATTGGTGAAGGACTTTTGTTCTGTTAGTGGTTGTGCTGTGAACTGGAATAAGTGTCTGGGTTTCTGGCATGGAGAGTGGCTCACAACCCCTGCGAATTTCTTGAACGTGCCTTAGGTAACAACCCCAGTGAAGTATTTAGGAGTGCCACTGAAAAACTACCGAGACAGTGAGTCATATTGGAACCAGCAGGTTTTAGAATTACGTGAGAGGGCCGACAGACTCAAAGGATTTGGTTGGTCTATGTTTGCACGTGCTACGACTTGTAATTTATTTCTTGTTACTAAGATATGGTGCGTGTTAAAAGTACTGCATTGTTCTCGTGTGAATGTGCAGAGATTTCAACGTGTGTTCGCAATGTTTGTGTGGGGAACTACTTGAGAACGCACCCGCCAAACCAGCTTGTTTCATCGCGTCCTCTCTAGAGGAGTTGTTTTGGCGCATTTGTATTTTCGCCAAGTGGTAACGTTTTAATGTTCTTTCGTGATACAAAGGACCCATTTTCGTAACGTTCTTTACGTGTAAATTCTGATAAATTAGGCAATAAAGAAAAAAAACCGGGTTGGCGCAGTGGTTACGGCGCTCGACTACTGTTTCCAAGGACGCGGGATCGAATCCCGGCTTCGGCGGCCGCTTTTCGATGGAGGCGAAAAGCAAGGCGCCCGTGTGCTGTGCGATGTCAGTGCACGTTAAAGAACCCAGGTGGTCGAAATTTCGTAAGTCCTCCACTACGACATCTCTCATTAGCCTGAGCCGCTTTGGGACGTTAAACCCCACAAACCAAATCAAACCATTTAACACAAATAATTTCGTCAGTGACGTAACAAGTGCAAGCAGGTCCGGTTTCTGCTCATGCAACTATGCCATTTTTTTAGTTAGTCCCCGTTTTTCTTGCAGGTCGACGTCGACACACACCTGACTGGCGCAGAGCTGCTAAGCCGAATTCGCCGCAGTGCAGCGGAATTCTCGCGGGAGGGCCTCCAGAAAGGCGCGCGAGTACTCTGTCAAGTGAACAATGCACTCGACAACCTCGTGGCTGCCATGGGCGTAGTCTTTGCTGGCGGAACTCTGGTCATGGCGAAGTCTACCTTTGTCGAAAGTAAGTCGTACGCAGTCTGATGTCAGGATTGCCTTCATGTTTTAGCCCTATGTGTGGAATGTGAACATTTAGGCATATGTATAAATCTCATTCCTACCCACAAAAGCAAAAACAATAAAGCCTGTGAAATCATCAATGCCCTGAAATATTAGAGCGCTGAGCTTAGGACTTACCTTTAGCTTGAGTTGTGCAAATATTGGATATATTGTTTTAGCAGCGAATCGAAAATTCGGGTATTCGATCCTTGGAATGAACTACATTTTTTGCCGGCCGCGACAATGGATAACAAGGATTGTTTGCAATACCTTAAATCCTTTGAAAAAAAGTGGCACCTATTTCAATTTGGTCTCATTATCCTTCCTAATACAATATATAGCTAGATAGGAATGAGGATGGAAGGCAGGGATGTCAACCAGAAAGGTCTCCGGTTGGCTACCCTCTACTGGGGAAAAGGGATCAAGGGATTAAAGAGGGGGAAGAGGAAAGGGACGCAGAGCACAGTCAGAGTTCGTCACACAAGCCGGTGGCTATTAGAAAACTAAACATTTCCTTGTATGCCTTGAAGCCGGTCGACTGACGTGGCCATAAACCAAGGATCTTGGACCAAGGATTTTATCCGCCGTTAAAGGGCCAGGATCGAGGCGGTCCAGCGCACAACGCAGCTTATGTCTTTCACTCACAAATGCAGGGCATGCACATAAGATGTGTTCGGTTGTCTCTTCACAACCACAATTTTCGCAGGCAGGGCTGTCGGCCGTTCCAATCCTGAAAGCATACTTGTTGGTGAACGCAACATCGAGCCATAAACAGCTCAGCAACGTTGCTTCTCGACGAGCAGTATGATGGGGAAGGCGGAGGCGCAGTTCAGGATCCAGTGCCCTGAGGCGACGGTTGCTAAACTCGCCCGTATTCCACGAATGTTCTAAAAGAGGAGCCCACTCCAAAACCGCAGAACATGCTGCCGTGATCTCTTTACAGCGCTGAGGCGCGGTCCAGTCGAGTCGCGGCGTTCATAATCCTCACATGCGGCAAGTTTAGGTTTCATGGAAAGAATCAGACAAGTTCATAAAACCCTTTTGCTGCGTGATCGTGAACGCCGCTGCTCATTGCATAGCTCTCGTTGAAAAAATTCGATTATTCGATTAAGTTGTGTGAATGTTTGATTTTGATTTTGATTTTGGCAAGCTTATTTTGATTCGACAGCAAAAGCTGACCCATTTTTGTTAGTTCTTCCCGTTTCGTGCCAAGTTGGTTTGGGAAACGTTATTCGCGCATCCCTACCTACAACATATTAATGCGCCGAAAGGGTTGGGCCGGTAGCTCTCGCAGGGCGTTGTTTACAGTACAAGGTAGAGGTGTGCACGGGCCGAAAATTTGTGCGAGCCCGGCCCAGGCTCTGCACTAGATCCGAACCAGACCCGACTAGGATAGGGACTGAGCCAGGCCCGACCCGAGCCTTAAATTAAAACCCGTGCCCGGCCCGGCCCGTTATGCTATAATTGCAGTTGATGTGATGAAAAACAAGAAAATAATTTCACGAAGATAACTTCATTCAAAATCTTAAAATGTGGAGTTCTCTCATTTGAAATGGCAACTTTGCTTAATATATGGGGTCAGAGGACATTCATAGAATTAATTTATTGCGCGAAAACGTGTTATTCAGTTTATTATTTATATGTACCATATAGTGATTTGTATAGTGCTTTGGTCTTCTGTGAGTAATGTGCGTTTTTGCATGTATGTATGCACCCAATAAATTCTCTTTACATCATTTAATTGAGGGATTTGTGGCGCTCCTGCATAATGAACCTGGTAGCGCTTAAGTTACCTTCGGTGCTACAACTTGTGGCTGGAAAGACTAACACGTTCTTTGATTGGAAAGCAAGTTTTCGGCAAGCAGCTTGTTTGCTTCTCCAAAAGTGTGCTAACTCTAAACCTAAACAAGGGGTTGATTTTGTGGCCAAGTACTCGGTGAGCTCGTCTGGCCCACCGTGTGCTTTTCACTTGAAATTTTCGCATCAAGAGAACCACGAGTAAATTCTTACACCACAGATGCTTTGAGCTATGCTGCTTTAAGCGAATCACGAGACATGTGATAGGCGACAGCGTGGCGCAAATTTTTAAACGCACACCAAAACATCAGCGCCGGCGTTACCAAAGCGGAACACTAAATACACACAAGCGGCCCTTCTGCTCGATCACAGACAGCCACCAAAGATCCCTTCGGGGCGAGGAGGTGGGAGGAAAGGCGAGTCGACGCCGGGAAAGAACTGGGAAGCTCTCGCGTCGGGACGAAGTGGGATACGGCCGTATCTGCGCTTTCGCAAATGTTTTGTGTGTTCATGACCCGGCCCTGCCCGCCTGAGACCAATATACCTTGGCCCGGGCCCGGCCAGAGCTCGAGCGAAAGGGCTTCCGAGCGGTCCGAGCCTTGCCCACAGGCCGGGCCAGGCACGGGTTTTCGGGCCGGCCCGAGTCCGTGCACAGCTCTAGTACAATGCCGGCTCAGGGGCCGAAGGCTACTAGCCATGCACAACTATACTCGTGCAGCGACGGCCGGGAAGACTAATACGCGTCCCGTCCTTTGGAGCGGCACTGCGCTCGACGAACGCTCGTGAGGTCTCCCTCTCCAGCAGCAGTGCTCCCGCTTATACAGCCTGGAACACTGTTGCCACTCAAATTGCCCAATCCGGAGGCAGCGCTTGACGGGGGCCTGAGAGTGTACAATAAGAGAGCGTGTTGATCACCCGTTTCAAATTTCAGGGGACCGGCGCCAGGCTGTCTGGGATTTCGTGGGTATGCTTCAGCATGATGCTCGTTGATGCTTATTTGCAATGCGTTCCTGCCATGCGGAGCTGCACAAAGACTTGCAGAAGGGCATCAGCAGGAGAATCTAAGTTCGGCTGAGAAGAATCCGGACGGCTTTTCCGGATGCAGTGCCACACTTAAACTTTGTATTTTCTGCTGTGATTATTTGTCCCTGTTCTTTTTTGAAGCGGTGGAAGAGATGACCCATGTTTAAGGTAGTCCACCTTTGGGATGAATACGCGAAAGCGTTGCCGCGCTATATGTGGGGCATTGGCTCCGACACGGCCACACAATGACACGAAATAGCCGATGACCAGCATGACCCTCGGTTTATGTCTACCGGCGCGCCATATTGCTTCAGTGTGTGGTGGTGACGAACACAGTGAACCTTTAAAGAGCGCAGACACATTTCCACCCTGTATATATGAACTGTATTGTGTCATCATCATCAGCCTGACTATACCCACTGCAGGGCAAAGGCCTCTCCCATATTTCTCCACTTAACCCGGTTCTATGCTAGCTGCATCCACTTCACCCCTGCGAACTTCTTAATCTCATCCACCCACCTAACTTTCTGCCGCCCCCTGCTACACTTTCCTTCCCTTGGAATCCAGTTTGTTACCCTAAGCGACCACCGGTTATCCTCTCTTCGCGCTACATGTCCTTCCCATTCCCATTTCTTCTTCTTAATTTCCACTAGAATGTGTACACAATACAGTCGACATTCTAGACTGTATTGTGTACACTATCTCAAAGGCGTTATTTTGCTTCAATTACGTTATGTATAAACCAAACGTTTGGTTTTCTAATTAAAAAGCGCGAAATCAAAAGAAAATTTTCTGAATCCTAGATGAAATCGATATGTACGTTATGGCTGTCAGAGTGGTGCAAAAGTATTTGTGGAACAGAAAATTTAACTACCAAGAATGGCTGGAAAATGTGCCACAAAATATTCCTTGTTAAAAACGAAAAAACTTCTTCCTGGCTTTTGGATACCTTAAAAACTGAGCTGGAGGCATCGAATAATGGCTGCACTTTTAACCAGCATTAATATGCACGCTCGTCTTGAATGCGCTAATATGGCAGTGTGCGCTGCAGTGAAGACGGGAAACTTTCAATTATCGAGTTTGCTGTTTCTACTTGTTCCTTTGCAGGAGAGCTGACATACCAAGTAAACGACAGCACATGCGAGTGGATTCTTACAGATGTTATTCATTCTTCGAAAGCTTTACAAGTTATGGAGAAGGTTCCTTTAAAGGTACGCAAACTTCTCTGGGCACCCTGCACATTTTTTTCATTATTTCGGACGACTTGCGGTTTCAGAGGTCGTATTTTGAATGTTTAACAGAAAATTAAGGCATGGAGTTTGGTAGTATATAATGGAACCAACAAAACAGGGAATGTGATTCTGGTTACCTTGCACAGGATTCTGTGTCTGATCAGAAAACGTGTTCACCCATAGCAACGGCAGCATGATGTTGACACGGCGTTAGAAATATCCACATTTTCTTGCAAACACTGGCCTACAACTGCTCACGTTTATGATAATTTCGTAATAGCTTGTTTTGATGCGATGACTGCTGTGAATTGTGAGGTATTGTGTTACCAGCTATTGCATGATTTCGCGACAGTAACAAAGACCATGTTTCTAGTTACCATATATCATTGAGTTTACATATATCCCACGAGTTACGGTTTCATCGTAAACTATTTAGACTACAGCAGGCTGCAAGCCTGTTCTCTTTTTAGACAGTGTTGGATAACGGAGTGCCGTCTTATAGTCTATATTGAGAGCTACGTTTTCCATCCTCCTTCAGTAGTAACGGTGCAAAACTGCGGCCTCTGCGTGGCAATGCTGCTAGGATGCCGGGCTTTATGCTTCGAGTTAACTAAAGCCTAAATATTTACTTTAGGCCACTATTTTAAAAAGTATCGCGCGAGCACCGACTGCTCAAAGCTGCAGCGCCGGGAGACAAACCAGAGAAAAGAGAATTCTAGGGAGATGATTGCCCACATTTTCTTCTGCTGGACTGACTGTCGTCTTCTTGCCTGCTATTAGAGCGCCCGGCCCTTAACGGCGTATATATATAAAACCGGGAGGAGGTGCGACCACTCATTTTAAAGTGACAGCTTCACTAGCCTTACTACGCCGAAGTCTGGCTGTCGGCGTGAGCACCATGGTACCCGAAAGCGATGGTGTCTTCGCGGAGACGGCCAGCAGAGCAGGAGAAAAGGGAGCGCGGGAAGGGAGAAGGAATTTATGTTCGCTGGTCTCGGATGCGGGATGTTAGGGACACAAACTGGGTTGGCGTAGGCGACGCACCACAAGGCGTTGCTAGTGTAGGATAGAGGAGGTTGTCGGAGGAGTGGCACAATCCCTCTTCCATGCCAGTTACCTGGAGACAGCTATGTGAGCCGTGTGCAAGGAATTGTCCTCAGGGTAGGCGTCTCAAAAAAGCTTTCACTTCGAAGAGACATGGCGACGGCGTCGAGAAGCGCAAGACCGGCCAGATGTGAAAGGACGGCACGCTGCTGACAAAATGGTCTCGTTGTCTCCGATCGAATGGCGTACTCGTCGTGCACAACAAGTAGTCGATGCAATGTGGCGAAAACGAGCTTAAGACGACGAATATCGGCAACAGGAGCCCGATGCCGAAGGATACTGCAACGGGAGGCGCAGGCGAAATGCCAAAAGAGCTCGGAATGAGGTATACTAGCAACGAGAAGTTGCTGCCAGCGCTTTAGCTAAAAGACGAAAGTGACCGCAAGAAACCCAGACGAGACATCGCAGAAGTTTTGGATACATTAAGAGGTCAGAGTAATACTTTCGCATTCTTACACGCAGGCGGTCCTAAGTGTGATTACCGATTCTTTTTAATACACTGAATACAGTGTGATTGATGCCTGAAAGATTACACATTTCTGGTAAACAACGTATCGTATGGTGTTTAACCCCGCCAGGGTGGCGCAGTGGTTACGGCGCTCGACTACTGTTCCCAAGGGTGGGGGTCGAAACCCGGCCTCGGCGGCCGCTTTTCGGTGGAGGTGAAAACCAAGGCGCCCATGTGCTGTGCGATGTCAGTGCACGTTAAAGAACCCCAGGTGGTCGAAATTACTGGAGCCCTCCACTACGGCGTCCCTCATAGCCTGAGTCGCTTTGGAACGTTAAACCCCACAAAACCAAGCCAAACCGTATCGTGTTGAAGAAACCAGGTGCGATCGCTGCTTGTGAACTAATTGCAGTGGACACTCGTTATCGGCGTGTTCATCGAGTTTAAAGAAACTGCCCCGAGACAGAGCCCGCAAACATATCCAGAGCCTTGCTTCGTGCTTACAACGTCACGCGTAAAACAGCCAAGCAGGTGACGCCAGCTCCAGTAGCACTATCTAAGCGCATTCCCCTTACTGCTCTCGATGTCCGTTCAGCTTCCCCTCGGCGCTACTGTGCCGGAATGTCTATGTTCGCGCGGCACCTTTAAAAAAAAAAGCCGACTGTATACTCGCATGTTTTCCCGACTCCTGTACGGCAAAATTTATGGGTCTTTAATTTTTCACGGGGAATTGTCAAGTCGTGCAAAGTACTGAACTCGGCTGTGGTAGTAATTTATCTTATTCCCTTCCTGCAGGCATGCTGTGTCGGTGAGGTTCCCGGCTTCACAAATGTTGTCAAGTTTCAAAGCAATAGTGAAGGAGATTCTCAGCGAGAAGGGGATGCATCTGTTGACCCGGACGAAGATGTGGTGGTCATTCTGTACACTTCAGGCTCAACGGGTTTGCCGAAAGGGGTGGAGATCACCCACAAGGCTTACGTTTCCTGCTTCTTTTCTTTCAGGTACGCATTTTTTTTTCATTGTAACTCCGCAGTATAGTCAATGAATTCAAAGTACTAATTTCGCCCGGGTGGTAGCAAGTTTATTTCTGTCAAGGTTATATTGCTGTACGGGTTAAGGAGAAACTTCACCACTGCGGCGCCTTTATTTTAACTAGTTTTGGTTTTATAACTTTGTAAGCAGTGTAATATTAAATAATCAGTAAATTAATGGCCTGCAGAATAGATAATGCATGAAAGTGTGTCGTTTCTTTTAGAATTTATCAAATGGTGACAGAGTAGATGCCATACTACAAGAATGCCTACAGCACTTAAATGGACTTTCGCGAAGGCAGGAAAAACGTTTTCAATCATTTCTCTGTAACAACTAAACTTCATCGTAATGGAGAAAATATTTATATTCATTCGATGCTATAATAGCTTGAAAATTTGCATACCTTTGGGAGAAAAAAATACTATTTCTCCGTGCTCAGGCATCGCATTTCGAATATGCCAACTTTATTATTACATATGTTGCATGCATGATATTTGCAGCGGTTGCTCAGTGTTTAAGGCTCTAACCTCAAAAAGCTAACCTTAAGAAGGCTTAATACGCTATGGGGGGGCTGTTGGTACACGATTCCAAAAAAGATAGTGTGTAACAGAGACGTCACGGAAGACGCGCATGTGTTGGTCTTTCTTCCTTCCGTTTCGTCTGTTTTGCGCACTGTCGTTTTTTGAAATCATGCACCAATTACCCCTCAGAGCGTATTGTTAAGTTACCTTTCTTCTACTGTGAGCCCTGTTCTATTGTGCGTGTTTATATCTTTCTCAAGAAGGCTGAGGACATTTCTTGGCGCCTGCGAGATTGCGACGCTGAAGTTGTGGAACGAGTCGTGTTGTAAGGCTTAAAAGCAAGCCTTTTGGGCTGTTGCATTTTTGCCGAAGACTGTACCTACCTTTAGTGAACGTTGGCTTGGCCTTTAGGTGCAGGGTCCAGCATTGGCAGCATGGCTCAACCAGTGGTTAGCCGGTGCATGCAATGGCGGTCGCCGACTGCGCGACCCGCTATCTTGTGATTTTAGAGCGCAGCTACTTTGGCGCCCGTTTCTGCGTTTCACATCGTCATCGCGGTCGGCCTCGTAACCTGATGACCTCATGACTCACATCCGGCCATATCTAATAACAGGAAGTGATTAAGACGTCACATCTGGTCATGACTGGTGATGGCGTCACCAGAAGGTTCCGAATAAGTCTAAACAATAGGGAGGCAGTCTCAAGGCGGCGCCTGCAAGCTTGAAACTTTGCAAGTCCGGTCTGGGCATAATATGTCCAAATGGATGATAGAAAAAACGATAAATGCAAGCACTGGGGGGAGAGGGACCCTCGACCGTATAATATGGGAATGTGCTAGCTACCCAGAGGCTAAATCAAATATAAATTGTAGAGAAGCCTGTGAAGCCCTGCTGCGGTGGTGGTGGTAACTTTTTTTGCCACAAAATGAAATGAATTATTTCGGGCAGGGGCGAGTCTAGGGTGGCCTCCAGTCGGGGGCGACCTCTTGAGCTCGCGTGACGAGGACCATTGCGTAGATTTTTTGGGGGGCTGGCCAACAGCTTGTCCCATTCCTCCGCTGAGGGAGCTGGCAAGAGTGTCTTTGGAGAGCGAGGTCCTTGTGCCACAGCAACAAGCCATCCGCCTGGCGGAAGAAGCCGCGAAGAGCCAAGGCCACATTTGCCTGTTTCTTATGGCGAAGGTCCCGGTTCCCGTTCCTTAGGCCTTTGTGCCGGGGGTGGGGACTGGGGGGCCTCATTATCTGGTGGAAGAATGAAGTTATTACACACACGCATATACGAAGCTGACCCCGCCGAGAGTTTGATCCAGGCGTCCGTTCGCGCATCCTCGAACGCCGCACCACAGAGCATATATAAATATACGCAGTACAGCAGGCATCAGCGGTGTTTAAAACTGGTTGACGTCAAAGAAAAGGCGCGGCCGGTATCTGTCACAATTCTACGCGGACATCTTGGCCGAGCTGTAAAGAAAAGGAGAAAGGGGGCAATGAAAAGAGAAAGTGCCGTAGTGGAAGGCTTCGGATGACCACAAAGCTTCCTTCATGACAGCCAAGAACTGTTAGTGGAGTATTTCTTGACGGAATATGTGTGAAAAAAAAATTAAGTTGTCTGTAATTGAACATACATGTCTTTCTCGAAATATTTGCCTGAATCTATCGAAAAGGTGAAACAGCTGATGAGCTGAGCTCAAATTTCGAAAAAGCTCATCCGCCCACCTAACTTCTGTACGCCCCCTTCAGCGCTTGCCGTTTCTTTGGGATCTAGCAATTACTCTTAGCGAGCATCGATTACCTTGCGTGTCGATATCTTTTCTGCTAGGATGGTAGCAACTCGCGTTTGTTTCTCACCCACTCGGCACGCTTCGTGTCTGTTAAACATTACTCATTTTGCATTCTATAACTCTCCGAGTTGCCATCAAATTATGTTGAACCTTTCACGTTAGCTTCCACGTTTGTACCTCGTAGCTTAATTCCGGAAAGGGCAGCTGTTATGGTATATTTATTATTAAGAGACACTTAAGAAGTTCAATTCATGATCTGAGAGATATTTTCATTGTTCGCGCCCTCGTTTTGTCAAGCCCGCTTTTACACGATGTTTTCTTTTGCAGTAAATTCGGTTTCATTACCGAAGATGACGTCTACCTGGCTTGGAACCCATTCACGCATGTCTCTGGCTTCGCGCTCAACACGTTTGCTCCGTGCTACGGTGCCACGATGGTCCTGCGCGATATAACGCTACCATTGGACAGATTTGTAGACCTCATCCAAACTTACAAGGTAACTAAAGAAATGCAGCTGCATCCGATTGGTTTGCTAGCCAATCGAGTGTGTTTGAAACCTAGAGATCCTGCACATGCTTTTTGTGAAATGTTTCCGTGTCCGCACGCAATGTCCGCGCGCAATATCCACATGAATGGACACTTGACGAAAAAATTGTCTCCACCGAGAATCCAACCACTATCCCTCCCATCTTCAGCAGCGCTCGCAAGCTATTACTCCACGCCGGGACTTCTTTTTTTATTGCCCGGTCCCACTCGCAACATGAAAAGCACATGACTATGTACGTGCATGTATAGGGACATCACGATCAGCTAGCGTTAGCCTCGCTTCGCGACACAAACTCTTTACCCTTGAGAGCCAGTCGGGAGGTTCAGCAGCCGCTTTTTGTATGGCGATAAACCGATGCATACATATAACGAACCGCAAAAATAAATTTGAGCAGGTCTCTCATCTCGGTCAGTGATAGCCTGGCATTCTGGAGCACCATCTACAGTGGAGGCCCATAAGCATAATTACATCAAATTAAAAAGCATCCTAATTATGTTTCAATATCGAGTGCCATGCGAGTCAAGGCAAAAATCCTTTTTTGTCGTTTGTTGCAATTATTTCCCAGAAATAAACTCCTTGCTAACAAACGGAAAAAGAAACATGGTCCGTTGTTCCCGGTTTCCAGCAGATGAGGCAATGCGTTACCCATGGAAAAAACACTCTTCCCCCAAGAACTTCTTTACTGGTGACGTTACAGTATGTAAATTTAAGAAAAATAAATTATTGTGTAGCGTGAGCTTGATAGTAGGAATGAAAGTGACAATGCAGTTAGTGATAATGACGGTAGTGGTAATTTTAATGATGGTGCACTTAGGGAACAGTCCTGCAAAGTGGCTTTCACCATTTAGACTTTTAAACAGTCTTGAGCGCAGTCCTTCAATATGGAAACTATATTAAAACAATATAGCAACTGTATTGAAACAATATAGAAACTATATTGAAACATTATAGAAACTATAATGAAACAATGTAGAAACAATATAGAACGTGTATACAAACTATATTTAAGGTTCTAAAATTAATTTTTGCACTTGGTGCCTGACTGCCCGCCGCGGTGGTGCACTGGTTAAAATGCCCGACTACTGTGCAGCTGCACCCATGTTCAATGTCGATCGCCGGCGGCTGCGTTTCGATGGAGGCGAAACGAAGAAGCTTCCATGTGCTATATGACGTAAATTGTTGTTGCGACTGTAGGAAGAAAGAAAACTAAATGCACGGGCCTGCTACTGGCTCTGTAGCTAAGCCACCTCCGCTGCCTCGTGTGGACAGAGGAAAAAATGGAGCAAAGAAAAAGAAGTGGGAAAGAGAGAAAGACACGTGTCGCAACCGCCATCGTCCACCACCGAAGCGGTTGCGGGTGCAATGACGGCTTACAACAGACGCATTCGCCGGTGACAGGCACGCCCCTGTCGCAGACGGCGGGGGCCTACCATTCCCAACCCCGGACGGCCAGGAGCAGCCACTCTCCTCATTAAGGATCCACAGGCTGTCAAAATTACTCCGGAACCATGCAATACAGCACCCATTTCTCTCCGCTTTCATTCTCACCTTCCTCCATTTCCTTACGGCGCGGTCAAGGTGGCCACGGAGCACGTGTGACATATACTTCGCCTTTCCTTTCCTGTGACCCGATTGTTGGCGCTTTTTATTCTATTCCACGCTGTTGTGCAGGCTGCACAAGAATAAAGACAGAAAAAAAGTTTCAGATCAATGCGGATCATGTGGAGCTGTCAGTTACCCCTAATCTGCCTGCTGTTTGAGTCTCCTGCACATAGCTGTTTCTAGACGACCTTTTAGCGTTTTTTGAATTTTCTTCTGCATCTTCTTGGTTTCTGCATTTTGAGTTTTCTGGTATTGGGACACTACTGAAGCTGTTTGGTGGTTGCTGGGTAGAGTGTGAGGTTGGTTGGAGGTACTTCGGAGCCTTTGGAGAGTGTAGGCATGGTATGGGTGATAGAAGCTCGTAAATGGGAGGAATAGTATTAGAGTAACACAATTTTTCTCGCATAGCATAGGTTCAAGCGATGCTGAATATGTTGGCAATAATTGTTGTGCGTTGTTTATTTTGTTTTCTGTACCTCGTGTGCACCGTGTACTCATACACACAGCGTATCATAAAATATACTTTACCAAGCGCGAAAGCATGACAATGATCTCTTCGTTTTGTCTTGCAGATCACGGCGGTGATAGGCGTTCCGATCAAGCTGCAAATGCTGATTAACGAGGCCAAGAACACACGGAGAAAGCTTCCGCACATCGACAAGATAATATCCGGTGGCAGCCCAATGTCGAGCAGCTTGTCCCGGGACATCTGCGACATGTTCGCTCCAACCACGCTGGCAAACTTGTACGGAATGACCGAGACCTTTGGCCTTGTTAGCGCCACGCAGGTCGACGAAATCATCACAGAGCACATGGGGCTCCCTACCGCCGGCAGCGAAGTAAAGGTATGTGTGGTGAAGATTTTGTTCTTGTTTAGTTTCGTTTTGTTTGTAATCGTATCGAATGTGACGACATTGCACGTGTACGGTGAATGGGTCGGGGAGAAAAAACAATCCTTTACTCTAAGACTTATCGACCTACAACACAATTCTGGTTATTTTCTCTGTCGCTTGCTCCTTTTTTTTTTTTTTTTAATCTGCACCTCAAGGTTAGAATCTTGTAATTCACATGTATCTCCCTAAGTTTATCTATACGCACACAGCGCAACGTCTGTTCCTCCTCAAGAAGCCAAAAAGCTGCAGCTCGCACTTTATCTTAACTAACGCGTTACTTCATTGTGCAAAAGTCTAGCGTGAGCGCTGTCGGCGTTGTAACTATGTTGTAATTTTAATTGTTGGAACAATATTTATAGCACCCGGAAAAATTAAATATCTTCCCGAAAAAAGTACAAACTGTGGTTGCTTCGAAAAGCTACGGGCACTTCTGCAAATGCAGAAGGTATATCGCCACATATAAACAGCTGAGAAACGAAAACTTCTTGCAGTCTGAGCTTTACGACACTGCTTCATGCTTGATGGAAAGGCTGGAAGTGTACTCAAGGGAGTGGTCTCCTCCTGTTTACGTTTTCCTTACCTTTCGAAACCGGTAGAAAATCTGAAGGAAAAACAAAATGTAAAATTTGTCTGCTCTACATGTCTTTTCAGGTGGTAGACGTGAACACCGGAAAGCTTTTGGAGCCATTTGAGCATGGCGAGATTTGCGTCCGGTGTCCACACGTCATGAAGTGCTACCACGGCCGGCCCGAAGCCACCGCAGAGGTGCTCGGCAGCGACGGATGGCTCAGGACAGGTACATACAAACACATGGCGAAGAAAGAAATGCAAGATCTAAAGCTGTCATTCCTCTTCTAACGCTCACTTTTCTTCCTGGTACATTTTTTTGCTTTTTGTCCAGCTTCCGGCGATACTTCCGCTGTCAGGTGTGATGTGTGAGGCAACTCTCTATAGAATTATTGACGTAGTGTCCACCATACGTGTTTGAGCCCTTTCAGCAGGGAAAGGTTTGAAGTGAAGCGCTCGTGTGTCCCTTCTTTCGTCTGTTTTCTTTGTGCTATATACGTTCCGAGAATGCAAGGGTTTAGCAGTAGGCTTCGTGTCCATTAGCGGAAAGCCCTGCAACGGTAGCATGTTCAGAGTGTCAAGGTTTTGAATATGTGTAGTTAGCAGAGTTGGCCGCGCTGAAAATCTAGTGAGCCTTTTCTCGTATAGCTTGAGAGATGGGTAGAGCGAAAATGCCGTGGCATAATATATGGTGCTCAGAGAAGTGGTGGACTTTGAAATTTGTACATTCTTCTATACGTTCACTATCCTCTTGGGAGTGACTAAGAGCTAGGAAGTACAAAACAGCAACCAACGAACAAAGCATCTTTTCACATTTTTAGCGCATTCTACCACATAGGCTTTAATCCTTTCCACACAGGTTTCTGTATTCATTTTCTAGTTGGTGCGTAACAATTCACAGTAATATGTCGATCCTGATGCTAGTAATTCCTCTAGTGCTCAGTAGCGCTGTGCGATTTTCTTAATCTGGAGTACACGTTGAATATATCGCCACCTTCACGTTCACGCTTTCACAATGCACGTTGAATATATATATGGCCACCTTCAGAACCTTTTGCATTGTTTCCGGCTGTATAAATGCATTGGGCCCCGCCGGGGTGGCGCAGTGGTTAGGGCACTTGATTACTGTGCCCAAGGGTGCGGGATCGAATCCCGGCCGCGGCGGCTGCTTTTCGCTGGAGGCGAAGCGGAGTGGCGTCTGTGTGCTGTGCGATGTCAGTGCACGTTAAAAAACCCCATTTGGTGAAAATTTCCGGAACTCTCCATTACGGAGTCTCTCATAGCCGTAGTCATTTTGGGACGTTAAATAACTGCATTCATGACAACCGCGTCCCCGGTCCGCGCATAACTCGCCGAGGCAAATAGCACCTACTACAGCAGCTCAAGTTGTGAAATAACTTAAACTTTACGCTGCACGTAATGATGCTGGTAATGCAATTGTTTTGGCGGAAAGTAGCTATCGGGGGGAGCAGCGCTTCATGTAAATATACCTTTTTGTCTTATCTCGAAGCCATTCGCAGTGGCGTCATAGCTAGAGTACAATACGATGGCTTCTGCAGGCGTGTTACTTGCACGCGCTGTTTTCAAGTGTCCCTCGCTCTCGTAACTGAACTACGATGCCAAAGACTTCGTATGAAGTATGGCCAGATCGTAGTAGCCCCGTTTGCAATGCGTCCTTTGGCGCAAACAACGCCTTGTCGACCGCTTCAATGATTGCGTGCAGGAGACCTCGGCTACTACGACCGAGAAGGACATCTATACATGGTGGAGCGGCTTAAACAACTCATCAAATGCATGGACAACCAGCTGGCGCCAAGCGAACTTGAAGAGATCTTGCTAACGCATGATGCAGTCGCCGAGGTAGCTGTGGTCGGAGTTCCCAGCCCTAAGTATGGCGAGGCTCCCGCCGCTTGCGTCGTGCTCAACGCTTCTTACGCGGAGCCACACAGTGTGATCGAAGAGGAACTCAAGAAGCTCATAGCAGGTGCGTATTCAGGAAGATTCGATGCAGGTAGTTAGTGTGCGAATATTGGAAATCTCTGATAACAAATGGAATATCTTGCTAAACAATTATTCGAATTATTCAATTAGTGCCTGCTCAAAATTATCTTCAACAATTTGGATGCACACCTTTGGGATTGCCTATGGTGTCCTACGGGGACTCAAATTACTGGCTGGTATCGAGGTGGCATAGCGGCTACGCATAGCCATTGAAGCTGTTATGCAGCCGTTACCTTAAGGCCTATTCACACTTGCGGCTAGATGAGGACGCGTGAATGCCAGTCGCGCGACCAGAGGAGAGGAGCTCGCCACTACCGATGTTCACACTTGCGACAGTCGCCTTCTCGTTCAGTTCTCGTTCCGAACGAGTTGGAAGTAGGAGAGCTGCTGGGCGAAGACAGTGAACGTCGGTAGCTGCCGGCTGCCAGACACTTCAGCTTTTTCAGGCGAGCCGGTACGCATGCCGCGCTCTCGTATTTCCAGGAGAACGCCGACGACGAATAGACGATGTCAATCACCGTGGTGTCAATATAAAATGTTGCACCTGCGTGAAAAATCCATTTGTCAAAAGTTCATGGTATTTACCGGATAGTCCGAATATCTTTCCAATCTCCTCCCAGGCCATATCCTATCTCCCTGCCTTTGAATTCCGGGTGCCGTTTGTTGAAAAGGTAGGGGTATTCTTTAATTGCATTGAGAAGGTGCTCGATCGAGTACTCCGGGACCTCGCTGATTGGTGAAATGGTTTGCGACTAGTAGTCGCGCGACTGAAAATTCGAGCAGTGCCCGATCGGCCCGCGGCAGTCGCTTTTCGACCGATGCGACCATTTGCGACTGTCGCTTTTCGACCAAAACGGTCGCGCGACCGCTGCTAGTCGCAAGTGTGAACGGGCCTTTACACGCCCTAAATGTTATTTACACTGGCTGATATATTGCCGGAGAGTATTATTAAAGCAAGGACCGGTCAAAGAGGTATGAGTCTTTATGATAAGGTTGCTTAGATGCTTCATAACGTCGCGGCGGCACGCGGAAATAGTTCATAATGGCAGTAACTGTTATATGCGCGAGTCTCTGAAATCTCTGAAAAGATGAGCGTCCTTGCATTCGCCTTTACGTTTGGTGTCTGAATATTAGAAGTACGTCATAGAGACTTGACGTTGGTCTTTAATTTTACAACTAAATTTGTTACACGGAGCCCAACTAAGTACATTTCACATCCTTCAGGATCATTTTCGCACCTCTCTTCCTCCTTAAACCCACGCTCTTGGAACTTAGATTTATTCCTCGTTTATACGGCCTTCGTACCCACGCAAGGCTAACCACATGGCAATGCAAGCCCCTCTACAGATTTTGGATGGGCGCACTCACGTTCGCTGTGGGGGATCAGATTGCCGCATCGTCTCGAGAACAGTTATGAGTAACAATTCTGCTGGTATGCTAAAGGACATGTCACAGGTAATACAGCGATAAGTACAAATTGCTTCGAGAGATCCGTAGTGGAAATTGCGAGGCCTAGAGAAATAATTAAAAGCAAGAGCCTACCACACTATCCGACCTCGCCTATCCACCTGACTGCTTTTTCTCCTGTGAAAGCCAGCGGTGAGGCAGGAAAGATCGCTCGCAGGCGAGCATAATGCCGAGCGACATCGGGAGCCTGAAGCTATCGAATGCCACGGTACGTTGCTTTCGCAAAATTTAGCGCTTTATGCAGGATAACAAAAGCACTTTCAGTTTTCTTCAAAATTAGGAAACCATTTTTTTCAGAAACGCCCTTGCTCTCAGCACGTGATGTAGCTCCTGCGGAGTATTTGAGTAACGAAGGGAATTTATCAAGAATACCGATAAAGCCTTTTTGGTGAGACCGCCGGATGGTGGGTGGACTAACAGCGAAGTATTGAGGAAAGAATTCGAAGATTGCATTAAAATAAAATAGAGCATGAATGTGATATCGATGACAGCAACAAAATTGTTTATAAGGCGAAAGCCCTTCTAGGTGGTGGTGGTGGTAGTGGTTATTTTATTTATATACAAAAGAAAGGAAAAGATGTTTGCCAGCCCCGGTATCTGCTATCTGATATCTGAAGCACCTGAATTGGGGCCCTTTCTAAGTTCATGGAACGAAATCCTGTGTGCTTGATTTGTGCGCGAGATTTGTCAACGTGGATCAGTGAGATTCCGCGAGATGCGTTCTTGTCTAGCGTTCCTGCCATCTGAAATCCTACACTTTAACGCGAGCCAAGGGACGTCACGAAACAGGAGCGATGTTGTACCGTCCAAACTCACTTGCCAGAGAAGCTGTGGAAGATACAGCGGCTTCCCTTTCCTGTGAACCAGTTATATTTATATCTAGCACTGTAACAAACACCGGTAAGAGGCAAACGATGAGAGGCAAATGACAGGAGAGCAAGTGTAACTTTCGCCATTCTCCTAAAAGACATTTAAGAGACCCTCTAAGTTTTATACTGATGCTCGTTTCGCGCAGCTGTACACGTGTCTAGAAACAAACCGCGCAACACGGACGAAGGGGACAGATCAAAAGCTCATATTTATGATATAGTATACTTTTCAGCCTGGCTGCTCATGGCAATTTAATTCTGAAATTTTTTACGTTATCTTCGGTTATCTCGCACCCCGTATCTAGGTTACATCAAAATTCCTGACGTTTGCCTATTCATACCCTTTCAGTCTTAAATTTTATTCTGTTATTGCAAAGTGCAGAACTAAAATTTCATCAAAATTGAAGTATCATTTTTTTTTCCTTGCCGTAGAGTCGCATTAGAGGTCGCGATGACACTCACTGAAGTTTCAGCGCCTGAGTAACCAAAGATGCTTTAAGCAGTTCCAACTGAAGGATTTGGGAGTTGAAACAATTTGAACGAATATGTTTAAACAGGTAAGCGAAGGAGACATTTTTTTCTGTTGTTCAGAAGCTCTGAGCGTGTGAACTGCATAAGCGGAATAAGCTTCAAGGATGGTTTTCATTCATCTCTCATTCGTTACCTGAAACTAGGGCCATATAATTCAGTTTTGCTCTATATTTCCTGGATAATGGATAGGTAATGCTTTCCATGCTACTAAATTTGGTTCGTCGCACATATCTCGCCTCCCTTGGCGCACTCCATTGGACTAGCCAATGACGTTGATCGCGGACGCGATCCTCTGACACAGCTTAACTTTTGGCGGCGCTTTCCTCATCTATGCCCCAGCGGATGCAGGTTTCGCCACCCTCTTCTCATTTTGTTTGGGGAGGAAATCTTTACTCGGTGAAGGGGAATAGACGAGATGCGCATGCATGATTCTCAGTTTAGGTAGCCGGTTATCGCATTTAATGAATGTATCGTTTAGAGTAGTAATTCTATGAAATGGGTCAGAGCAATGACCTTCGAGATAAAACTGAATTTATTTCAAAACTCACACGATGGTACTGCGAGTATATCTGCCAGACTGCTGCTGTGGTAACATTGGTTGCGGTTTTTTTTTTCGATTGGCGTTCATTATTTTTATTTGCATTTAATAGTTTTTGCAATACAGCGCAGTTTATGTATTCTTTGTTACATATTTTTTAATGCGACCGCATCGTCGAGATGAGCACGAACACGTAGTGTGATGAAATCCTTTTATTTGAAAGGGAGCAAAGAATTACCTGACTGCTTGAGAGGTTGTGACAAGATTGTGTTACATGGTCCAGCACTGATTGGTCCGCCGAGTGTTTGCGTCACGAGACGCCTAACGTCCACGTGTTGTCGGTAGTGCTGACAAGTCAATCGCCAGTTGCATTCCCGAGCGCTCATTGGTCGCAGCAGTGTTCGGCGCAATGAGACCACGCAACAAGGCCGAGTTTGCAGATGCTTTCGTCACGTGGCTTGATTGAGAGCGGTGGCGAGCTCGGCGGCAGTTGGCAGTAACGGATTGTTGTGTGTAGATATATGTTGACAACTTCCCGTGCCAGGATGAATGGCGCTGAAATGAATGCTGTCAGTGTCTACTGACGTGAAACACGCACAGCTGAATTCGAACATGTGTTAAAAAATGAACAAAAATAAACTCACACTTCGGTCTGTTATGAAAGAAGCCAGATCAGTTATTTTGCTTGTAATGCTTACACATCCAGCATTTAAAAGGACATTTAAGCAGGCTAACATGGCGTTATAAGCCCCGTTCTCCAAAAGGTACGGTATCGGCGTTGTCGATGTCTGTATTGGCACAGTGAGCGAGAAATGGCGGGCCGTAGCGCTGGCTGGTGGTAGATAGCAGATGTTAAGGCCGTGCACATTCTGTAAAAAAAAAAAAAAAGCCACAGGGAAGGGGTACGTTTTTAAAGTTGCCGAAACGTCACTATGGTTCCGTATGGTTTTTCTTTCATTCGCAGGGCAAACGGCTGTTTACAAGTACCTTTACGGAGGTGTCATCTTCCTCGACTCACTTCCGAAGGCCGAGAATGGAAAGATACTCAAGAAGGAGCTGCTGGCGAAGTTTACAGACAAGCCTATTCCTTGAAGAATACAGCTTAAAAGTTTCCACTTCCGCGTTTCTCCTAAATGTGGAGGCTTCAAGAATGTACTTTATGCTCAGGGGCATTTTCCCCTGCTAAACGTGCAAACTAGCAAAACACATTGTTAACTTTTTGAAGCGTGTTACTGTTTTAGGGTTATATGTAAGATGTTAGAATAAATGTACATACGTTTACAGAAAGAGACCGCGTCTTTTAATGAACAAAGCCACATCAGCTCGCATACCAGGCCCACTTTCGCAAAACATTTGCACGCCAAATGGCTCAAAGCTATCGGCTCATTGTATATTAAACAATATGGGTGGGCTCATGTCATACTGGGGCGACCGGCTGTACACGAAGAAACTTTTTGGCCACCTATTCCTTTTTCTAGCTAATAAGAAATATTACATACTTTCAGTTTACGAGCAAGTTGAGCAGTTGAAAAGCTCACGTTGCCTGATTTATTTACAGTGGTAGCTGTTAATCGCAGCTTCATCCTCCGTGTCTGCAACGTAAAGTCTGCAGTCAAATAACCTTATCACATGCCAGAAAATCTATTAGTGACTGACTGCGTGCAACGAACAAGGCGATTCGCGCCGGTAGCTTTCTCTGATAGATTCATGACGCAGCGTGTAAGCAAAAAACAATAGCTTCGCATCGCATTCCGTTTGAAGAGCCCCGAAATTGTGCGCCATGAAAATCGAACAAGTGTCCACCCAAGAATTTGCAAACAGCGGAATATAGGGGTAGGGGGCATAAAAATCGCGAACAGCAATGTGTGCCCTTGCTTGGCAGAACACACAATTCTTCCGATTCAAGATGGGGACCACCATGGATGGAGTGGTGCGGGTACCACGTAAACACAGTCGATGAAAGTGGAAGCGTTCTGAGGCTATCAAGACATAGAAAATTGGGTGACCAAAGCAAGGCAAACCTTCGGCATTGATCTCGCCGACCGAATCTTCAAAAAACATCTGTAAGCACTCGAGAGCACGGACAGTATGGGTGGTTGAAATTTCCGGAGCCTTTTATAACGGCGTCTCTCATAGCTTGAGTTGTTTTTGGGCGTTAAACCCCGTAAACCAATAAACAAAGTACGGACGTTCGTATCCCAGGGCACAGATAACGATTAGACTCCGGAGGTGCTGATGGGACGCTAAATTTTCGATGCCGTCCAAGGCAAGTGGTAATGCCAGAACGTAAGAGGTTCCCGTACAGGGAATCCGTGCTGCTAAGGCGGCGCTGATACTGATCTGGGTAACTAAAATTATCAGTCTCAAAATTCGCGCCATGCTGCTGCCTATCACAAGTCTCAATTCAAACTTACTCCTGACTCGGCATGGCCTCGTTTGAAGCGTGACATAACTCAAAGTATCTGCGATGCAAAAGTTTCCTCTTGCTTCTCTTGTTGCGAAAATTTCACATGAAAGACAGAAGATGAGGCAGGCGAGCTCACCGAGCACTTGGCCACAAAATCAAACCCTTGTTTAGATTTAGAGTTAGCGCACTTTTGGAGAAGCAAACAGGCTGCTTACCGAAAACTTGCATTCCCAGCAAAGAACGCTTTAGCCTTTCCAACCCCAAGTTGTAGCACCGAAAGACACTTCAGCGCTACCGGGTTCATTATCGAAGGACAACGAAAATGACTCAATTCAATGAATAATTTGTTTTTACGTAATACGTCAATGATATGTACGTCTTGTGCCCCTGAATATTCAGCAAATTGGTTACTTCAAACGTGATAATTATCGCGTTTGAAATGAACAATTTGCTGAAAAATGACAAATTTGGTGAAATTTTCTGAAAAAAATTACAGTATGATGGGTTTATCGAAGATCTTAAAATGTTACATTTTAAGATCTTGGATAAACCTATCATCCTGAAATTTTCTTTTTCATTGCTTTAACCGCAATTATAGCATGACGGGCCGGGCCCGGGCCTTAAATTTAAGCGCTGGGCGTGGCAGATCCGGGCTCAGTTCCTGTCAGAGTCGGGCCGGGCTGGGCCCGCGGATCTGCAGCATCGAGCCCGGAGCGGGCTCGGGCTCAAAATATCGGCCCGTGCACACCTCTAATTTCAACCCTTGTAGAGACGAACGACTGCTAGGACAGAAGGTTCGTTCGAACGTTACGACGGCGTTGTGCCCCGGAGTTCGACGTAGCAACGATATCATACGACGGAAAGACTTGTACACCCGAATGAGAATGGTCAGCGAGAGGTAAGGGGTGCTCATACGCGAAGGGATTCACTGCGCAACGAACCAAGAAGTGAAGCCATTGTAAATTTCGCGGTGCCTGATAAAGAGCGGCAGTGCGCATGCGCCAAGACCGGATTTTGCCACATGTACGCCGCATGTTGTGGCTGTAGGAAGAAGGAAAAGAAAATGCACGGGCTTGCTACTGGCTCTGTAGCTGAGCCACCTCCGCTGCCTCGTGCAGACAGAAGATAAAGTAGAGAAGAAAGAAAAAGAAGAGGGAGAGAAAGACGCGCGCCGCAACAGCCGTCGTCCGTCACATAAGCGGTGGCGGGTGCAATGACGGCCTACAACAGATAAACATTCGGTGGCAGGCTAGCCCCCGTCGCAAGCGGCGTTGATCTACCAATTCCAGCCCCTTGGAGCCAGGAGCAGCCATCCTTCACCACCTCCGCCGCTGGCTGAGCCGATGGCTGGGCTAACACTAGCTGAGCTGGCTACAGAGGTTAGCCCAGCGCCCTCTAGATTATTATCAGGCCTGCTCACTCCTCCTGTCGTGGCCTTTGACGTTACCCAGTTTTGACCGACGCCTCCTCTCGCGCCGACGTGCCCACGCCGTTCACAAGAGCAAGATTTGGTAAGCCTGACGAGGCCTATCGCGGCATGCTGGTGGTTCTTGTTTCAGCTGGTTGTTTACGACTCGAGAAGTCGTGTTTTTCTGCTTTGTGAATTGGTGTGTTGTGATGTGAAGCGTTTCGTTCGCTGAATGTTCGCGTAGTATACGCCTGCAAACTGTCGTAATGGGGCGATGCTGCGTGCCCAACTGTCGTGGCAATTACGACAATGGGCCGAAAGTTCGAGTATTCTCGTTCCCAAAGGAAGACCGAGGAGCAAATTGGGAGTGTCCTGTTGGTCGAGATGACGTCGATATCCCTTCTCTCCGTGATCCAAAGGTATGTGTACCTATGCTACTTTTGAGTAGCTCTAAAAACACCACCTCCAACGTGTCCAGTTCTTGCTCTACAGTAATGATGTCTTGATTTGCCAGCCAGCATAAGCATTCACATTGTAACGTCTGTTTATATCTGTTCTGAAAAATTCGCTTCGACAGCGGCACTTTGTTGTAATGAGACACGCTATCTTCATAACGCCGCGCGCATGCCTTGAGGGATGTTCTTTCCTGAAGCGAAAATAATGATCTCTTGTGCGCTTGTTACTTGCCAGTCAGTAAAACTTGACATTTTCATGGGTGTTTTTTTCTCTTCTGTAACGTTCGCTTTGACTGCGGCGCTTTGTTGTGATGAGACGCGCTATCGCTATAAGATCGCTCAAGTCTTGAGTGATGTCATTTATTCCAGGAGCGCCAGAACGTATTATCAGTTCCCGCACACGCTCGAAATAATCTGTAGATTGTTCTGGAATCTATTTGCTAGTCAGCGCGCTTCGTCGATAAAGCACCAGCTTAGGCTTACAAAAAAAAAAAAAAATAACCGGCTGTCGAAGAATAAAAAACGCTATAAAATAGAGTATCTTTTCATGTTTACACGTTCCCCTCCATTGTTTTATTGAATATGTACGGCTTTACTTCAGCCGCATTTGTAATGTTGACATTTCAAATAGCCTCTTTTTATAGCTTAGTAAATGAGGTGGCTGTGAAGAACAAAGCCTGTAATGTATACCGTTTAGTTTTTTGAATGGTTTGCATGTGTGCGAGCTCCATTTCAAGGCTGAGTACTTAAGGACGACTACTACGTACACCGATCCATGATGCGACAGGACAATAGAAGATCCCATGGGCGCTACTCGGCTTACTCAGGACGGAGTGCCGACAATTTTTTCAAATGCTTCTATTATTATTACGTTTGAGGACCGGGAAGTAGAACTTCAAAGGAACCTCCTAATCGAAAACCTCCTGAGAGGCGCTCTCAAGTTTCCGCAACCGGCTGTCGTTAATGCGGTTGTACACGCGCACATTTTCTTAGAACAGCTTACCAACAAAGCGAATGCTGATTGTTGTCACGCAACACCTAAACAGAGGGAGCTCCTTGTGGCTGTCATTTTGCTGTCTGTAACAATGGTCACCATCCTGACACTGTGCTGACATACTTGTGGCAGCACCAAATACTTCTGAAGAACTACGTTTCCATGAAGGCTGATGTTATGAAGATTATAAAAACGCCGACTCAACAAGGGAAATCGCAGAAGTTTACAAAATGAGTAATAGATGTTTTCATCTGTTCTCTGGACACAGTGTGTGTGTGTGTGTGTGTGTGTGGCAAGCGTGTGCGTTAATAAAGACTCATTACATTAACCTTTTTTATTTCGTTACTTTGTTGGGCCACCGAACTTTAATAAATCGGCCGCATGCTCCACGGCGGACAATCTCTATATTTAGTGGAATAATAAATTTCCTTCCAGATAAATGAGCGCGGATGTTAAAGCATTATGCATTCCTAACATCAGTGCCAGTCAAAATGCACAGGCAAAATAAAAATTTGGAGGACGCTTAAGCTTCGCCTTCAAGAGTGGAACGCGATGGCGTTATTGCACCTCGTTCGCACCGCCCACTCATTCGCTCGGTATGCTGTTGAGTCACACAGTGTTCGGCGCGGCAACGAAACGTGCGCCTGAGAAAGCGGAACGAACCAAAGAACTCGGTATCTCGGAGGGAGAAAGCCAGGCAGCGACGCGCCATGAAGGCGGACGCGGTCATGGGGCTGACGCCTTGATGGGATCGTCCTCTATCTCGCTTGGGAGCACCACGCAGAAGCATGATTCATCGGAAGCAGCTCGGCACACATCGTAGGGGACGCTTTCCCAGCAGAAGCGCTACGGCGCAGCGATCACGTCTGAGGCGTCCGGCATCAGACGCTGCACCTAGCAATCGCGCTGTGAGCGGAAAGAGGAGCCGCGTCGCCTAAACACCACTGTTCGAGTGACGCACGCTGGATGTTGGAAGGGGAGAGAGCGAGAAAACTTATTAAACGCAAGGGTATTGGGGCATCCTCGCACCGGTACCCGCGCGGCCCGAAGGGGAGAAGCGGGTGAGTGAAGATAGTGATCTAAAGAAAGGAAAGACGCTTGATTTTACAACCCGTGAGGGTGCACGGCGAAACGTCAGGGGTGAGTGGCGCGCGAAGTGTCGGGGCAGCGCCGCACATTGCGAGGAGGTGTTCTTCTGTGTTTGCCGTTTATGAAGTGCATGACGGGATTTATCGCTCACGGCCAACGCCGCCGACGACACCGGCTTTTCTGCGACACGAGCTCCTTAACGCTACCGCGTTAAAATTACACATGTGGCACTTAACCGCGACCATTTCTTTTCACGGGAAGCAATGATATGCGCTCCACAGCCTAACTAGCTTCCGCGCGGCTCGGTCGCATGACGTCACGGCGGCAGTGAGCAGGCCTGAAAGTAGTTCTAGGTGGCATTGGGTAGCGGCATCCTAGCAAATGCGCGCTTGCGCGTGCATCTGCGGAGAGAAGGGGAATTTCCGCACTGCGCATGCACGTGCTGCCGCGGATAGCTGACCGAGTGGAGCAGGAAAGTGTCTGCCGGCACCGAGTGATTGAATGTCCTTTATTGAATGGGAAGGCTCATGGCCATGGATGGGGATAAAGGGGAGTAGACATAATCTTCATTTTTGAGGTCGTCACTCGAATCACTTTGCTCTAACCAGGCCACTAAGCGAGCCATACTTGGCAAATATCATCTGTGTGTTAGCATCAGTTTCTAGAAGCGAACGGTAGTTCAGGCGGTAGGGTTCGATCTCGGGGCGTCCAGTAGAAAAAGCAGGGCAATCCCAAAGTAAATGAGATATGCCGCCGCAGGTTAGCACGGCATAAAAGTGGATTCTGCCTAGGCAGAATCAACGTTACTAGGGCAGAACGCAGGTGAACTTTGATGCGTTCAATGGAACGCTGGTCGTGTTAGATGCAACGCTCGGTTGCCAAAGCTTTCACTCCACATTTGGTTCAGCAGCGTTGAACAACTGTTTTTTTCGCTTCGGTGTTGGTTCGACGTCAGCTCAAGGTCGCCTAGAGCGGGAACTAACAGCATTTCATGTTTAAAAGTGCTCCCGTCAGGTTTGAGTCGCTACAAACACTCAACCACACTGTGAAGTTACCCATAGCGAGCGTGAGGTTGACAGCGTTTTCGCCTAGCTGCTCTCGACGTAGCCGAGTTCACTGACAAACGCCACGCGTACGGCTGTCACGCGGCAGGCAAGCTCATGGTTGTAATCTGAGGCATGTAACCTGGAAATCTCTACACATGAGCTGAAAACTGCTCGCTTCTCTAGACTGGCTGTGTGTTGCGGCGCTGCGATCGACACGGCAAACATTTATTACACGATCCGGTACTGCCCTTAGGGTCTGAACATAAAGTTCAGGACATCCGTCACAAAGTCTTTGAGAGTTTTCTTTAGTCCTCTAATCGCGCTTCAATAACACTTACCCCTGTCGTCTGAAGGCACTACTGCAATAAACGCCCGCGTGTTGGAGGAATCTGGTGCAGCCTTAACTGACACTTAATGTGTCTTTGCGGTGCTTTAGAAGAGTTACGAGACATGGAGCACAACGAAAATGAATTTTCTTGGTTTAAAAAAAAATTAAATTTGAAGAAAATGCGGTGAGCATGGTTTATTCGAACATGTGCTGTTGCTCGGTATTTTACAATGCATCATGAGCGGTTCAAACTTGCAACTCTATAAAGCGGCGGCAGTTGGAAACGCTCGGCTCATGGAGACCTCGACATTTGCAAATGCAGACGTGAAGGCTTGTGTAGCCAGTTTGCATAACCAGCAAGCACTGCCTTTTGCCGCGGGAATGATAGCGTTGGTTGATTCTTCCGTGTGCCTCCGGCTCTGCCGAAACTGCGAACAATTTTTCGCTTAATATATGCAGTAGCGAGCAGGTGTAAAAACTGCTATTAATCTAACACGTGCTTAATATCACGGGACCTTTGCAGTCATGAAACCGGAGTCAGGAGAGCGGGAGCAAAGACTCAGCCGGCACCGTCCTGTCTTGGACGTCGCGACGCAGTCCAGGAGCGAATCACATGATCCAGCTCGTTGCTGATTAGAATAAGCGGGCAGCAGGAAGTTGACTTAGTAGGCATGTCGGTAACACAGAAAATCAGTCAATTGTTGAGATACAGCAAGCGAGTAGCAAATTAATTGTCAACAATCACGTTACTTCCTGATGCGATATTTGAGCGCAGCTCATCAGCTGTTTCATCTTTTCGATAGATTGAGGCAAAGATTTCGAGCTAGACATGTATGCACAGGTACACACAGGTACAATCCTTAGGTACACGCCGCGACATCGCACTCCTAACGCTATTTCACAAGTATGTATACCCCAATCGATCCTGTCCGCTTCACCTCGATGTTCCATCCCGCACGTCCAAAAGATTGCACAATCACCTCAGTTTTACAAGAATATATGGTGACACATTAGCCTTCAACTCATCAGCACTTCCACGAGCCGTCAGATTATGGAATAACCTGCCAGACATTATCGCTTCTCTTCCTAATCTAGAAGCGTTCCATCGCCAACTCATCACATTATATCACTGAGCCTTTATTTTGCCTTATTTGTCTTATATATACATTTTTTTATTAAATTTGTTGCAGCTGTTAAATGTCTTGATGGGTTTTATTTACTTGTGTTTGCCTATGTACTCTTTCCGTTTTTTTTTTTCCTTACCATTTTTTTTAAGCGCCATTCGGGGGACTGTGTGCCGCTTGCTTTTTATTGTGCTTAATCTGTGTGTGTACCATTGTGCTTTAATCTGTGTCGCGTATTTCTTTTTCTTAATGATATAATAATTTCCGCCTCGTACTATTTTGTTTGTTCATATATTAATTACCTTTGTATTTTTTGTCTGTTTCCTTACATTTTATGTATATATTGCACTGTATAGATTTTTCGTCCCCCTTACACAATGCCTAATGGGATTGTAAGGTGTTTTCAAGCAAAATAAAATAAAGATAGTTACGAGCAGGCATTCGTGGGCTGTAGGTTCAATAGGTGTCTTTATTGTGTTAACGCCATAGCGTGAAAAGCCCCGTTCACCGAAAATCCGAAGCCGGCATCGATGTTGTGAACAAAATATCACGAGCATGCCGCTGGCAGGCGGCAGCTGGCAGCTGACATGGCCGAGTATTAACTGGACTTAGGCTTGACTGATATTACGTTTGAAAGCAGCTACCAACTCGGGCCTCACCTTTTGGGATAGTGATATCAGAATCAGCCTGCTAGGACCGTTGCATTAAGATTATCCCAAGGCCACGCAGGCACGCCTATATGGCTTGGTTAGAGTGGGGCCTTATATCTAGGCTGATAGGGTATCGCACCGTACTCTTAATGGCGGAGCTTAAGTGACCTCCATAATTTTCGAGGGTAGCATGCTTCTAACGGTAGGCCGCCGACAGACAGTTGTTTTGAACTGTAGAAGTAAATAAATAAACTGGGAGTAGCAAATATGTTTTTTTTTTTTTTTTTACTGCCGAAGGAGGAGATAAATGTTCGTTTGCTGGAACCGAATGACTGAGTACGTCACCTTTGTCACTAGTGAGGCCATACCTTTCCGCGGCTCATTTAGTTACCAGTGAGGGCCCAGCAAAGGTGGATGAGCAATTGATGCAACTTGCAGACCTCGTTCGTAAACCATAACTTGAGATGAGCTTAGTTTCGAAATTTCACGGCAGCATTTTCCACTCGAAGAGACACCAAAAATTCCTTTCTAATAGCGGGATTAAATTGCATGAGTCCAAATACGTATTTCAGTTATTCATAACATGCTCCAAATTTAGCCGATGGATTAAGTTTGCTTGAGGTACACATAGACAGCAAAAGGGTCCATAGCTTTCGCGTACGTTTATTGAGTCTAACTTCCCAAACAGCATCAGGATATCAGGGACGCCGCAGTGAAGGACTGAGGTAATTTCGACCACCTGGGGTTCTTCAATGTGCATTGACATCGCACAATACAACGGTGACTTCCATCTCGGGTCTATGAAAACGCGGCGCCTGCAACCGGGATGGAAAGCGCTTCTTAGGTTCTAGCAGTCGAGCTCTCGAACTGCTCAACCTCCGTGTCTGGATAGGCAAGTAGACGATAAGAAAAACTCAGCTGTGGTGAGCAGACGCACTAAAAAGCAAATCTCTTACTACCCGCGAGAAATGTCAGGGGTCGATGCCAGGCGGCTCGATTGGTGACACGTCGAGACAATGCGCGGCTGTTTATATATTTTGTCGGCTCCAAACGTTTCCCGCTTCTGATTTCTTTCCTGCGAAGTGGTCTGCTAGGGAGGCACCAGTCATAGCAAACTCTTCACCTACGTCGACGTCTGGGTGGACGTAGACTGGGGAAACAGCCACAACCAGCGTCGCGTGAGGGCCAGACAGACAATGCACAGACAGCGGCAATGAGAAAGATCACTGGTATTCAATAGCAGCAGTCTTGTCGGCTTGCGACATGAAGCAATTGCAGACGCATCCACATATTCGTAATGTTCTTTAATTTTTTTCCGTGCGATAAACTGGCGTATGAAGGGTTTTTTGTTACCGCGTCCTTGTTCAATGATCCACTCGTACGCACTCGGCGTGTGGCGCACTGCTCGGAAATGTTTGCCTTTCTGCGAACTGAAAGTTTGCCTTGAATTTTCCACAACATGGCGACGGTTATTTTCTGTGGACGCGTCTTAGATGTTCGCGAAATTTAGATATGTGTATGGCGTTCATGTATAACCAACGAGATGTACGGATGCAAGGAATAGAAAAACGAAACATGGCCTTATTATTTTGGACAGTGCACAACGCTGCGAACGATGCGAGCGCACGTTTCGAAAGTTTACTAACGGAAATGAGTGTGTAGCTCCCAGGTAGCACAGCATGTGGGGCCCTAGTAGGTCCGATATAGGCAAGTGAGGCTGGGTCAACCATCATAAAACCTGCATCGGTCCCCGATGGGGCAAAAGTGGGCAAGCCCAAAGGGGCTTGCCCCTGTTCCTTCTGCATGGGTCCCATAGCGGCATTGCTCGGGCTAATGCAGAGCACATTCCTGCATCCAGACCACAAAAGTCGCTTGTCGGATATTTGAGGGCAATCCAACCTAAATGTGGAATGTTTATCGGAAAGCCCTCATAAATCCAAAATGAGGCCGCCCCCCTTAAAACTTCGTGGGAGCTACATCGGCCGTAGTGGGGAAAAAAAAAACGGACATGCCCACATGCTGCCCCAATCGACCCCTCGTAGGTTACTTGAGGGCAGGTGAAATATGAATAAGCTCAATTTGGGCAAGCCCTCGTGGAGCCCAAATGAGGTAGCTAAACCGCTGTATGTCTCACATAGGCTGTAATGGGGCTGGAAGGCGGGCGTGCCCGCATGGTGCCAAAATCGGTCCCTTGTGGGGAATTTGAAGGCACGTGCAACAGTAGGTGGGCTCTAGGTTCAAAAACAACACCCAGCCCAATTGGAGCTGCCCACACAAAACTGCTTTATATTCCACATGGGCCGTAATGGGGCTAGACGATGTGAGTGCAATTGTGCGATCATTCTTTCCAACCTTTATTTGTGTTAGATGTTGCCCTAAATTACTATTATGGATGATTTGTATAACAGTTATTGTCATGTTTAGTCTGTTAGAAATATTACATGGCTTTAGTTCTCGCGCTCATGCACATTGCGCTAAAAATACTAAATCATACTGACTGCTAACTGGTGCTCTCCCCTGATGGGGCTGGTACAGGTGGGTCACCGCCGCTTGCGGCGGGGGCTAGCCTGGCACCGAATTTTTATCTGTTCTAGGCCGTCATTGCACACGCCACCGCTGGTGGTGGACGACGGCTGTTGTTGCGGCGCGCGTCTTTCTTTCCCTCTTCCTTTTCTTTCTTATCTATATTCTCTTCTATCTGCACGAGGCAGCGGAGGTGGCTCAGCTACAGAGCCAGTAGCAGGCCCGTGCACTTTCTTTTCTTTGTTCCTACAGCCACAACAACAACAACAACAATATTACTGTTCGGAACACACATCTCCATAGCCTGAACAAGGTGTACATGATGGCTCTTTTTCGTTTTGCTTCCTTTAACGTGCAAGGCTTTCGTCACCCTGACAAGCAAAGGGAGGTGCTTCGTCTTGCACGTTCGCATCGAGTAGATGTTTTGTTTTTGCAGGAGTGCAACTTCCGCACCCCCGTCGATGTTCTTTCCTTTCGTTCTCGTTTTAATGTTGAGGCCTTTTTTTCGTTAACGGACTCACGGTGTTGTGGCATAGGCGGGATCTTTCACCAGCATACAGGGCATGTGCTCATTGTACATATGGCATAGATGGGCGCGTGATTGTCGTTGGCAGCTTTCTGGATGGCCTCAAGACTCGTTTTGTCAACGTGTACGCGCCAGTCGCGCGTAGTCTGACAAACGAGTTCTTTCGATACATCATGACATATTTTCTCGACGACGTGTCCCACTTTCTGCTCGGGGGTTTCAGTTGTGTCGTAGACACAATGCGCGACATCAGGGGGCCTGGTTAGGGCGCCTCAAATTACCGCACGAAAGAACTTGGAAAACTAGTGCGATCATTACGCTTAGAGGACGCGTAGGTCACTCTTCACAGAGACCATTTCGAGGCAACACGAGTCTGGGGCCAGAGCATGAGCCGAATAGATCGAGTTTACATCCCCTCCGCCATGGAACTTGACTTGCTACAGGGCGAGGTATTGCCTTTCCCACCAGGCCTTAAACTAAGTGATCACTTCCCGGTCACGGTTACTCTGCGAGTAGCCCCGTGCCGTGCGAACAGCCCCCTGATGTGGCGAATGGATGCAGCGGTACTACGCGATGACCAGTGCTTCACTGATATACGCCGAGAGTTGTGCTTGTCTGTGGCAGCAGTTAGTGACATAGCACCTGTTACCTGGGACGCGCTGAAAACACGCTGGCGCGATGTTTTTGTGTATGCGGGGAAGGCGCGGTGTGTACGCATTACGACCATGCTGAATGACGTTCTGCGCCATACGCGCAGCATACGGGGCGGCGAAACGCTTATGTTCGTGATGCGCAAATATCTAGAGACGCTGCGCGAGCGTTATCACCACATCTCGAATACAGTTCTCACGCATCACTCAGCGGGACCATTAAACATGCCGCTTGAGGATGCCGCGGACCTCGGACACGCTCGAGCCGTTGGCGAGCGCAGTAACAGGCGAGCGCACGTGGAGAGCGTCACGTTTGCGGATGGTACGATGTCTTCGGAACCCGTGGACATCCGCAACTCGTTTACCGAGCATTTCGCGGCCCTCTTTTCGTCGCAAGGCCTCGACCAGGAGGAGCATTTTCAAGAAGCTGTCGGCTCCTTCTGTGGGCCTCTCCCTCAACTTCCAGAAGACGCATGTTCGGCACTTAAAGAGCCGGCAACTTTGGAAGACGTGCGTTGTGCCTTAGGCGCCATGAACCAGTCGACCGTTCCCGGTCTTGACGGACTTGTAACCGGTTTTTGTTCTACTTTCTTTGACATCCTCGGTCCTTCTTTACTTAAGCTCGTAAATTGTTTCCTCGAGAGCGGCACCAAGCCACCATCGTTCAGTGTCGGCCGTATCGTTCTAATACCGAAGGAAGGCATGACGCCGTCGAGTCTCATCGTGGCGACCGATTACCCTCCTTAACACCGACTATAAACTCGTAGCCACATTGCTAGGCCGTAGGGTGCGAATCTACCTTCAGGACTTGGTTAGCCCATACCGGTCCTGTTCGGTACCTGGACGATCGGTGTTCGCTTCGCTGACACTGACGAGAGACGTCTTCGAATACGCCTGTGCCAAACGGATCACTGGAGTTTTTGTTTCCTTGGACCTTCCACTGCGTAAAACCTGGTTATTTGTTCGCTGTGCTCCGCTAATTTGGTTTTCCTGACGAATTTGTCCAGCTCCTACGCGGCCTTTACACAGATCTTAGCAGTGAACTAGTACTGAATGGCCAAATTGCCGGCAACTTTCCGATTACGCGGGAAGTGCGTCAGGGGTGCCCGCACTCACCGGTACTCTTCATACTTTCGCTCGACCTGCTGCTGCGTAGGGTCGCCGCGGACCGGTGTATTCGAGGTTTTCCATCAGTAGGACAGGAGACGGTCGTTGTATCTGCATACGCGGACATTTCACTCTTCGTGCGTGACAATGACAGCTTCATTGCTTTTTTGAACATCTTTTCAGAATACGCAGCTGTATCAGGAGCGCAGCTCAACCCGAAGAAAAGTAACGCTCTCCGCTTCGGTCAGTTCAGGGGCCCGTTAGCCGCCGCCGTACCGTTTGTGGACGCAGTGCGTGTACTTGGCGTGCTGTTTGAGCCAAGCGGAGTCTCCCCCCGGACATGGGACGTAGTTCTCTCGCGAGCCAGGCACGCCCTTTCTGACGCAGCGCGTTTCAACCTCGCGCTCGATGCTAAAGTTAGTGTCGTTAAGACACGAGCGTGCGCTTTCACCTTTTATGTGGCGCGTATCGCGTCAATCCCGCGCCTGGTGGTGAACAGACTCGCGTCCCTTATAGGGACTTTTGTTTGGGATGGCAGGACAGCGCTAGTCGCCCGTCACATCCTACACCTTCCGAGGAGCAGGGGAGGCCTTGGCCTTCCGTGCATCCCGACAGTGGCTCGAGTGCTCGCGTTAAAGCTGGTAGAGAGGCTATTAGCTGACGAGTCTTACCCTGGTCGCTCGCTCATCCTGTACTGGATGAGCACGGCGCGTCGTGTGCTTACACCCACTCGGTCGACAAGCAGACAGACCTCTGCCTTTTTACCGCGAGGTTGCCGAGATAAAGTCGACTCTAGATGCAGACCTGTCAGATGTTAATGTAGGCGACCTGCCAGCCATACGCATCAGCGAATTATTAGCCGTTCGCAGGCTTTCAGCTGATGAGCAACGAGAGACCGATGTACGCAAATGGCGAGCGTGGGCAGCTTGTCGGCTGCCAAATGAAGTGCGAGGTTTTGACTGGCTTAGGCGCTGGGGCGTTCTCTCCACGAGACAGCGCCTTGCCGGATGGGGTGTTGTACCCAATGACCAGTGTGCCAACTGCGGTGCTCCCGAGAGCCTCACGCATGTTTTGTACGAATGTGTAGTTGCGAGAACAACGTGGCGGCTCGCATATAGGATGTTTAACGTCCGCATGAACCTCGGCGTCAGGCGCCGGCACACCCCTTTTGACCACCTTGTGTTCAGTGTGGTTCTGTTTGTGTGGTGGCGTCGCAGATGCCTCGCTGAGGCGCGCCAAACCCCCACCCGAGCAATGTACCCAGCCTTGCAGAGGCTGCGCCTCGTTGTCTCGAAGTATCTGGCTGGACAGTTAGAAACTGACGGCGAGACGCGTTGTCTGCGGCGCTGGCACACGCGCTTTTATGTTGTACGAGGTAGCAGACTTGAGATGCCTGTCGTCCTTTATTAGAACCCTCCTCGTTTATACTGTTTTTCCCTCTCAGGGGAATCATGTTATATTTAGTTTATTATGCATATGTAACCTATAGTGTTTTGTGTAGTGCTTTGTTTTGTGAGTAATGCGTGGTTTTGTATGTATGTATGTACCCAATAAATTCTCTTTATGTACATGAAGTCATTTAGGCTCGAATAATGTTATGAATTATTGTAAAAATTAATATTATAGATATTTAGAAAGGGCAGACATGTATAAAATAATTATGTGCATAAATATTCATTGGGAGAACTTGGACTAAGGCTTCCCATCAATTACCTGCGTCGGACCCATATGAGAATAATGTGGGCAAACCGAAGTGCGGCTTGCGTTATGGAACCCGCATCGGTCCTATGTCATTATCTGAGGGGCTAACCAAAATAAAAAATAGATGTTCATCCAGAGCGACTGCCCGAAACCGTACAAATCAGGACAATCGGGGGTAGTTGGCGGGATGTGCCCTTTTGGCAATGTGGGAAAATTGTGGGCAGCCCCGTAAGGGCTGTCTGCATCGGTCCCTAGTGGGGCACATCGGAACTTTGTCGACAGCCCCCTTCAGGCCTACGTAGGCCCCTCTTGCAGCACCTACATTGAGCCCACCGGGACTCTCCTGCATTGCCTACATCGGACCCACCGGGGCCCCACCTTCATAGTCCACTTTGTGCTACCTAGCTGGGGGGCTCTGCTCACATTCAGGGTTGAATGCATTGGACGGGCCTGACATCGTCTTCGTAATCTTCCTTACTGTAGCGAACGGGAATGTGTAGTACAGTACCATTTGTGCTGTCCAGAATAGAACGCTGCATATACGTTTTGGTCACGTCCTTACCTGTCCAGATGGTTTGCCGTTGTTTTGGGGGTTTAATGTCAAAAAGCGGCTCAGGCTATGGAGACGCCGTTGTGGAGGACTCCTGAATTTTATACCACCTGGGGATGCTTTGCACGGGACACTCCAGGACATTGTTTAACCGCGGAGAAACGAAACTATTCTTGCAGCCAGAAGGTTTCCCATCTTCTATAGTTCTTACAGGAATCAGTTACACCGTAAGTTGACTGTTGTGAATGATTGTGTGATGCATGTCATGAGATGCCTCGTCGTATTATGCGACTTAATTATGTATCTTCACAAGCATTAGCATCGTGAGGGTTAAATGCTCTGACATAGTGATTCTACGTTGGAGCAATTACTGTCAGAAATGGCAAGGCTAATTCTACTAGTAGATTGCAAACCGTTAACCTCCATCCTTAGTCTGTAAAACAATTGGTCAGCTTTAACTGGCGGTGTCACATCATGTACAACGTCGTAAAACGGGAACATATACTCTGGGCAGGCAAGCGCATATAAAAAAAAAGAAAACTTTGACATGCGAAGAAACGTCTTCCACTTCCTACCCCAGAAGTTGCGACGAAGATTTTCAAAATTCTTTAAAACAGGAAGTTCAGAGCAAGAAAATATGTTCGTTCAGGACAAAATTGTCAGCCCGGAGAGTAAGTCAATTACTTCATACAGTCGATCAACTAAACGTCATGGTTCAGAATATCTGCCAAGGCGGTAAGGGGGTTAGTGCTGAAGGAGAATTCGGAGCTGCGGACAAGAGCACGAGGCATCAGTTTTTGAAGCAATGAAAAATTTGTCTTATGCATCAGGAATAAATCCGGCGCTTTAGCGAAAAAGCTGAGCATGTCAGGCCGCAAGAAGCTCGCTGCTAAGGCAAGGACTCCTCAGTGCGCCTTGCAATAATTACCCTAAGAGGCAAGCCGACGGCGATCGCTGTGACATGGCAGAAAAGCATCAGCAGCCCTATATATAGGCACATTAAGCAATGTAACACTCAACAGCGGACCTTGCGTTTGCAACAAGCCATCTATGCCCCTCATGCTTACAGTGTCAGCTTTGTGCGGAGAAACGCTCCCGATGTATTTTCATTCCGCATTTCGGGAGCTTTTAAATACAGACATTTTTATTTTTTTAAAGATTGATATGGTCGTTGCCTTGGTTTCAAACATTCCATTGGTGCTAGCCACCACACTTTAAATCATAGCAAGAATACTTATTTAAAAGTAGCGGGCATCGACGACGGAGGGATTGGGGTTCCGGGAAAGGATTTGTTTATATTTAGACTCCCTGTTTTTAGCAATTTTCGAAACTGTTCGCTGTAAGACCCATATTAAAACCTGCGAGAAGCGCATATTTCAAATCAGCTCTGCCCTATTTTCTACTTGCCCAAACTTCAAAGTGTTATTTTATTGGAAAGGCGCTCCCAAATTCTTCGCACCTGACTTCCAAAATCAAAATCTAAATCTGTCATTAACCTTAGACCCATATCTAATCCAAGTGCTGTAGGCCAAAATCTTTGTGTTCTGAGCGTAAGTGTGGTGTAGCTACCCCGCGTTTCGTTTGGCAGCCAGCTCTTTTTTCTTTTTTTTTTTTATAATAACCGAAGGTTTCCGCTTTCTGGTTGTTTTATTTGCGCAGGAGCCTCATACAAATTTGGCATCATTTTCAGTTCTTAATAACAGGTTGGTTGAGCAATCCTGAGGTCGAATCCTGTTTTAACAGTAATATTCTATAAAATGCGATAGTTAAAACCTTCACTCTCAAAGCACAAATTTCTCCGTCCTGCCTCTCCTGTGAATAACAGCTTGCGGGGCGAGTTGGTGCATAATACCTAGAACTCCGGCGCAGCCTAGACAAACATGTAGAGAGAAACACAACACAGGCACACATTACTATCTGTAATGCAAAAAGGAACCCAAACTTCCTTTTTGACACAATTCCACAACTTCTTTTTCTACTCCCAAGTACAGGTGTGCGAGTGTGATCTACTTGGGAGTAGAAGGGGAAGTTGTGGCTGGGAGTGAAAGAGGACGTTCGGGTTCCGTTTTGTATTATATAGTTGTATAGTGTACGCCTCTGTTTTGTGTCTCTCTACGTGTTTGTCTACATTTCCTCTTCTGTCTATACAGTCGCCTTTTGAAGCATTAAGGCGGCGGTGACCGGCATCTCTTCAGGTTCTTTATTCAAATTTTTTTATTCATATTCCCAATTGCATGCTGATATGTTTAGTTGCTTGCTTTTCTGAACACGGTTTGGGATTTTATAAGATTCTTCATACTGTAACGCCGGTCATTTTTATTCATGTTATACTATATTTTGCGGCATTCTTCGAAACTTCACGCGTTAATTTTCTTTTTGGTTTTACGGTACCCGCCATGTTAGAAAAGTTCGTTTTCTGAAAATTGCAAGGCATTGCGATGCCTTCTGGATACAGATGGCTGACTTCTCCACTAAATCTTCTTTCAGTGCACCTTTGATTGCCTAACTTCATTCTGCTGTCAATGTCCCATTTCCAGCGTTACCAAGTTATCTCCATTCGACTCCAGGACACGTCTCTCACTCCAGCTGTTCGGTAAACGTAAGCGAATAAGGTGAAGCTATGATGAGCCTCACGCGGGCGGGTTTAATGCGCCTCCGATATTGGATAAAGACACATTGAATAGCAATGTCGAGTGGCCCGAGTTGGATAGGCTTCCCATGAAAACGGCGATAGCTTTGTGCATGGATGAGCTGCATGAGCACGAACGACAGCACAAGCTAGCTGGCACGGAGGCGTGATTTTGGCTGCATAGTTGTCGAAAATATGTAGCGAGTATTTACACCGCCTTAACCGCGTCCCACTCAGTAGCCAACTATTGAAGGTATTTAATTCGAAAAGATTTCGTTGAAGCGCAACCTTAAACGCTTAAGTTCGCTCACCTAAAATAGACACCGAGTCTTGCGCCTGGGGCTAATTTCATCATTTCTTCTCTGCCCGAAATGGCGCTGGTGGGAGCTTCCTGAATCTCATCTAGCCCTCGCCGCCAATTTTTATTGCACTTCGCCAATCGCCCTTGGGATTGGCTTCATCACCTGCACAATGGGAGGAAGCAATTGATCCTCGACATCTAAACAACTGAGTTTCTAGACTCATTCAACCCATCCAGCAGCAGAGTATGGAGTGCAGAAATAATACCCTCTCCAGTTCCATATCGAAACCGGTGCGAAGATCTGATGTCCAGTAAGGAGCACACTAAAAAACCTACTCCACAATGACCACGCATTTCCCAACAACCATTCTACCAACCAACAACAATTGGGGCGTAAAGATGGAAACGGCACTGAGCTCCTCAACACAGCGGCCAAAGGCAATTATACGCACACATTTTCTTCTTTAACAATTAGCCGTGGATACATCCTTTGTTATTCATGATTGAGTATTCGTTAACTATGAATGCTAGCACGTTTCGCTCACCACAACTCATTGATGCTAATTACTGTGTAAAATTTGGAAAAGCTCACTACATATTTATTTATAATAGTCTTTGCAGGAGACCCTGTCCGCAGACATTGAATTTTGAGCTTCCTTTTGTATTCGTGTTTTACAGACTATAACCTGCTGCATAGAATAAACGAAACTTAAGACTCAATAACAAGGAATGCTATTAATTTTGTCCTAAAAACCAGAGTTGAGGACCCATGTGACCAGCGCAGTTGCGTTCAGTTCTTGAAAATACGAAGTGGTGTCAAAATGCACTCCACGTCGTAGTCCACTACAGGACAGTGCTGAAATTCATCGTCGTTACGTCGACATGGCCATCAACGCATGCAGCGGCAGCGTCTTGCTGATATAGATGTTCCAACATCGCATCAGACGTGCTGGTCTCACCTCTCGACATTAGGCACAAAGACGGCACAGGTTAGATGGGCCCTTACGAAACGTAAGTGATAGAGGAAGACCGAAGGAGGCTTGGTCAACTATTTCATTATTTTAACAGCGCAAAGATGAGGACGAAGAACATGAGGGACCCTAAGGGCTTAACGACAACTATTCAGGGTCCTGTCTCCTCCCGTCAGGTTCTTTGTTCTTGTCCTTTGCGATGTTAAAATAATGGAGACGAAAGAAATTGATCGCCCTGTCCTGCTTTGAGAAGTAGCTGACGACTGGGGCCTCTCACTTTGTGCCTCCGTAGAATGTCACTTCTATTACACTACATTCTTAATAATAAGATAATAATTTGATATCTCGAATGCCGCAGTAACTCTCGCGTTCAGGGAAAACACCTGAATGGAGAGTTTTTGTAATCTACCTTTTAGAAGAGACCGTTCTGCGTACGCCCAGCGACCGACAACAGGAATGGACCACAACCTCGACGGAAATGCCGTCGCCGCGTTATAGAAATTAACACCAAACAAACCTTACAGACATTTTGAGTTTTTGGTTGTGATCGGACGTAGTGACGTACGCTTCGCGTTCATGCTATTGGCTGATCACGCATGCACTTCGGGTGAACAAGCGAATTGTTCTATTTCGGCAGGTCCGAGCGACAAGCCAAGCGACACATGCATTTCTGTTCGCACGAAGGCTTCGCGCGATGCGTGCCGCCGTCGCGTTCGCGTGAGGTTTCGCGTATATGTAGCCCAGGCTTTATAGAGGGAAGTGATCTAATACAGTACAGGGCGCGTCCGCTAAGCAATGTAATTTTATCGATAGAAAAAAAGTACTCAGGATATCGCTACAAACGTTTAAAATGATTTGAAGTAGTCTTCTTTGGCACTTACACATTTTTGTCAGCGACTACGTCGTGAACTGTACGCATCCTTGAAGGCGTCGACGGGAACCTCGCTTAAAACACTTATCACCGTGGTTTGGATCTCTTCGAGTTGCTAAAACGGACTCCTTTCAGGGCGCTCTTTTTTCTCGGGAGCAAGAATTAGGCGGAGTCAGGTCAGGCTTATGGGTTATGTCGCGAATTGTGCTTGGTCCACGTATGCGCAGATATGTGTGGCTGCGAGCGTTGCCGTGGTACAACTTCCAGGTATCGGTGATCTCCTTTCGTGCTCGGGAGACACTTTTTCACAATCTGTCGAGCAAATCCATCTAGAAAACAAAGTTAATTGCCTTTCCTTGGGGTAAGAATGCTGAACAGCACCCTTGGCGTCAAAAAAGACAGTTTGCATTGTTTTCACTTTGGCTCATTTTTGCTTTTGCTTTCTTGACGCAAAGGGACATTGAGGTGAGCCATTCGGAACTTTTGCGCATTGTGTTAGGGCAGTACTCAAATAGGTATGTTTCGTCAGCGCTAATGACGCTTCCCAAAAAATAAAGTTCAATTTCAAGACTCAAATAAGGTCCAAAATTTCGCCCGCTTTCAGTAGCCAAATAATTAAACAATTATTACTCATCAACGGCAGAAATAAATAAACTAAACGTTTATAGTGGAGTTTGATATGTATCGGTCGACTTTCGTAAATTTTTACTTACGCAGGGTTTTCAAAGGGGTAATCTGTCTGTTCGATACAGCCAATAATTCCCCCACTTACCTTGCAGTTCCGCAACTTACCTTGCAGCCATCTCAGGTCTTGCGACACTTTCAACAAGAGCAAAGCACGCGAGTTTGAAATTTTTGTTTCAACTATTGCATAACAATCATAACATCAATATGTCAAAATACATTTACCCATCACAGTCTACACAGACACGTCACAAATATTCTCTCATATTGACTGAATATTCCTGTCATACAGATGCATTTACGCATTAATTTTTTTCCTGCCACCCTCTGAGAATCGAACAAACTAGATTCTTCCATCACCCATGCGCAGACTTAAACAACATTCGCTACAAAAATTGAAGCCACTATTTCTGCAGAGTAACGCCTTGAGAGATGCCCAAGGTACGCTTCCCTTTTCCCTTGTTGTATTAAGCAGTTCATGAGCCCTTGCGTAGTCTTAGTTTGTCCGCATAGGTTAGAGTATCAATTCTTTAGTACTGATAATTATCGCCATATGCTCAGCTGGTCAAGCTTTGCGCGCCTTGGCACCTACTAGGTACCTGAATGTTGTTCACTGCTAACACTGATTATTTCTTATTGATAACATCAAGAGGCGTATGCACGTTGTCTTTTTCTCCTTAGTTATAGGCACCTGTAATACGTGTATTATCGGGTTTATTTACACGCGAGTTATTGCCGCAATGTAAATTTTCCTTGTGCCGTGTGTTCGATGTAAATGTTCTGTATGCCCACTTGTTTGGGCCACGTAAGGAGGCCTGCAGTATTGAAAATAAATAATATCAAAATAGGCGAGCAGGACAGTGTTCACCTATAAATTTGAGATGATCTCTTTAGTTGAAAATTTCATGAATGGGAAAGGGTACTTGGACTTGATTTTGCACCAACCTGTATACACAAAAAATGAAATCGAGGATGAATTTTTTTTCGTATAGAAAAACAAAATTCGGTTTTGCGAAAGGCTTTGGGTTTTAATAAAAAAAATGAGATAGGAATCAAACACAATGGACCCTTGAACCACCTGTTGGAAGCCTCGCTGTTTCGAAAAAATTATGACCGTGCCTGGGAGATGGCAGTGTCCACTATCTACAAGGCTATAATGATCCTATCGAAATCGAAACGTTCACCTGAAATATGACAATGGCTGTAGGATATTCCATGCGATCTAAGTCACCTAAAAAATTGCTACTTCACAATGAATGATACATACGTGTTAACATAATGATGTAAGATAATGCACAAATGTATCGCGTCTGCGTATATACAACATAAATCACATAGATCATCCACAAATGTTTGTACAAACAGGCGTTTACACAATGTGTTCTGCAGCTACTAGAGTGGTTCATCACATTTCGAAAGTTTTCACGTGAATAATTTATCACACACATTATGGCGAATGTAAGTCGAGCCTGGATATTTTAACGCGATAAATGTTAAAATATCCCGCTGCACAGAAAATCCGGGGTCTGCACCGGTTTTGGTGTCGGTGTTGGCGTACGCGTTGTTAGCGAGATATCACAGGCAGGGCGCTGGCAAATGGCAGCTGGCATGATCGGGCATTGATTCTTTGATGACTTGTGTGGCTTAACAAAAGCACAATATATCAAAACTTTGGCAGGCGTTGCCAGTTCATGTTGATTCGAAAAGGGAATGTGGAATAAGGATCAACCTACCAATTGTCTTGGATGCCAAGTCAACTACGCTACACCTATAGGCTATGCGGGGACGTTCATACGCCTTAGTTGAAGTGGGGCTTTATGTCGGGCAGTTGTCTGCGCTATCGCTGCATACCCTTAAAGGCCGATTTTAGGATTTTAGGCGACGCTCATAATATTGTCACATTAGGCGGTGCATACGCATAAGGAAAGAAAAAGAAGACTCTCGTGAGTTGGAGAGAAGACGACGTTCAACAGCGTCCGCTGGTGCCTGCAGGAAAGACCTATTCTGTGAAAGCCTTGTTTCCCGTCTCCGCTCTCTGAACCCTCAAGCTGAACTACTCCCGTAACATCTTGGTGGAGGTACTTTCGATTCCCCTTGCCACAGCTCCTCGTACTTTCGCGCCAGAAACCTGGATTTGCGCAGTGGACGTCATCTCCCTGAGCTCACCCCACCGACTACCACAGTAAGCGTGGCATCCCAGGACGCATCACCCGCTACGGAAACTCCAGCTGCCCCCATGGTTTTAACCAAAATCCGTCATCCGCCTATCTTTAACGGCGAAGACAACAAGGATGTTGAAGATTGGTTCGACGAATATGAAAGGTGCAGCAAGAATAACCGCTGGGATGCTAGCATAATGCTTGCAAACATAATCTTCTATCTGGCAGGAACGGCGAAGACCTGGTTTACCAATCACGAACAGGAAATGCCTACGTGGGACATCTGCAAACAAAAACTGCTGGACCTATTCGGCAAACCAATTGGGCGAGCTCTGGCAGCCAAAAAAGACCTGTCTACTCGGGCTCAATCGTCAACCGAGTCATACCTGGCCTACATACAGGACGTTCTCGCACTGTGTCGAAAGGTGAATACTTCCATGACCGAAGATGATAAAGTGGGCCATATACTTAAGGGTATCGCTGATGACGCATTCAATATACTTCTCTGCAAAGACTGCTTGCTCTACGGTGGACTCAGTCCTGCAAGTCTGTCGCCGTTTCGAACAGGCGAAGCCGCGCCGCATCGTCCATCGGTTTCAGCGCCTTCCCAACACGGCGACTACACCATCATGTGACGACTTGCCCACGTTACAGCAGCCTTCAAATCAGAATAACCTCACTACCATCGTCCGCTGGGAAATCAAGGCCTTGACTCCTGTTACACATACGTCACCTCTTGCACAGGCAACAATAGCTATGATACAGGCTGTTGTCCGCCAAGAATTCGCTAATGTGGGCCTCGTTTCAAATCCTACCCCACCACCCCTGCACCACAGCCAATCCCAGTGGTTGCTGCTGCTGCCACAACCCCGCCCTACACACCGCGCTACCCTACCCGCAATCCTGCGGAGCGGCGCACATCTGACGATAGGCCTATTTGCTTCGTCTGCTGTCGAGCTGGCCATACGTCCCGCTATTGCCGCAGCCGTCCGGTTCCCCCCTCTCAACCCTATAACAGCCCTGTCCGCCATAACTATTATGCACCACGACGCGTTTCTGTCACCCCAGCACATCGTACTGAGAACATAGAGCAAGACCATCGTCCTAGCCGTTCTCCATCGCCTCAAGCCCACCATTCCTGATCACCTACTCGTCGCCGCAGCTTGTCCACCACGTACCAAGGCACCTACTCGGGAAAACTAGGCAACGCAGCGCCCGGACGTGACGCTGCGTTACCAACCCGGACAGCCAACTGTGTTCCGACCATCGCACCACGCCGCAACCTGATCTATGTCCTCGTAGATCGAGTCCCTGTGCCCGCTCTCATTGACACTGGAGCCCATATTTCAGTTCTTAGTTAGTCGTTCCGCCAGCGCCTCAAAAAAGTTCTTACGCCCGCTAACACCTCTACAGTTCGTGTTGCTGATGGAAACACTGCTGCCATCATCGGAATGTGCACTGCACGCGTTAGCATCGCCGGCCACCACGTCCCTGTGCTCTTCGCCGTCCTTACTACTTGTCCTCAAGACGTGATTTTAGGCCTAGACTTTTTACCAGCCCATTCCGCTCTCATTGACTGTTCCTCCGGACTTCTGCGCCTAGCCCTGCCCTACTGTGTTCACGATTCCAGTGCTGACCATTCCCAGTCTCGCCTCCACTCCAGTACATTTACTCGCCTACCTCCCGAGGCGGCAGTATACGTGCCCATGTCACCTTTTCCCTCCCTTCCTGACGGCGACTACGTTGTCAACCCCATCACCGACATCACTCTACAGCGCAACATCGTCCTACCTCACAACAGTGTACACGTCGAGAATAACCTCACCTACATTCCGGTACTCAACTTCAGCATCTCTTCGCAAGTTCTCCCGGAGGGCATTTTCCTTGCCGAGCTGTCGCCTTTGTCCAGCTTTACTATTTTTGCAGTGCTGTCCGACCGTCACGCCGACGTACCTGCACAACCTGTCCCATCACATAGTACGGAGGACCGCATCTCAGCCATGGTTGCCTCTGACCTGCGTCCCGAATATGCCAGCGCCCTTGCCGGCCTTTTGCGGTCATACAGCGACATTTTTGATTTCGGTCACGGATCCCTGGACCAAACGTCCGTCGTCACACATCGTATTGATACTGGAGATGCCCGACCTATTCATCGACGGCCTTACAGAGTTGCTCTTTCCGAATGCAGGATCATTCAAGAAGAAGTAGAGAAAATGTTGGCAAGCAACATTATTGAGCCGTCGAGCAGCCCCTGGGCGTCTCCGGTAGTACTTGTCAAAAAGAAAGACAACAGCTGGAGGTTTTGCGTTGATTATCGACACCTAAACAAGATAACTAAGAAAGACGTGTACCCTCTTCCAAGGATCGATGACGCTCTCGACTGCCTGCATGGGGCCAACTACTTCTCCTCCATCGATCTCCGTGCTGGATATTGGCAGATCTCTGTTGACGAAAGAGATCGTGAAAAGACGGCTTTTGTCACCCCGGATGGCCTCTACCAATTCAAGGTGATGCCTTTCGGCTTATGTAATGCCCCTGCGACATTCGAGCGTATGATGGACTCTCTATTACGCGGGCTCCAATGGACCACATGTCTGTGCTATCTCGATGACATCATCGTATTTTCATCAACCTTTGAAGGCCACCTCCATCGTGTTTCGGCTATTCTTGGCGTCTTCCGACGAGCTGGCCTTCAGTTGAACTCCAAGAAGTGTACCTTTGCTCGCCGGGAGCTCAAGGTCCTAGGACATTTAGTCAACACCCATGACATCCAGCCGGACCCCGACAAAACTCGCGCTGTAAGGCATTTCCCTATACCAAAATCTAGCAGCGACGTGCGTAGCTTCCTTGGAATTTGCTCATATTTCCGGCGATTTGTACCAAACTTCGCAGAAATAGCCCGTCCGCTCACTCAGCTTCTGAAAAAACAGGTCTCTTTTACCTGGGGCCACGAACAATCGGCCGCATTCGTCACTCTTATTGCCCACCTCACCGGTCCGCCAGTGTTGGCTCACTTCAATCCGTCAGTGCCCACAGAAGTACGCACCGACGCAAGTAGTCATGGAATTGGTGCCGTTCTCGCACAACGTCATCTCGGTTTACCTCGCGTCATCGCCTATGCCAGCCGACTCCTCTCTGCGGCCGAACAAAATTATTCCATCACTGAACGTGAGTGCTTAGCCCTAGTTTGGGCCATTACAAAGTTCCGCCCTTACTTGTATGGGCGGCCATTCACAGTAGTCACTGACCACCACGCACTGTGTTGGCTTTCTACACTCAAAGACCCTACAGGCCGCCTTGGACGTTGGGCCTTGCGCCTTCAGGAGTACAATTTTTCAGTAGTTTATAAGTCCGGCCAGTTGCATCGAGACGCCGATTGCCTGTCCCGTCATCCAGTCGACACGCCAAGTCAACCTGAATGTGACAATGACGCTTGCGTGCTCTCTATTTCTGATTTTTCCAACATTCGCCGTGCCCAAAGCCTGCTGCTTCCTTTTGACAGCCTGCTCCCGTCTGTCACCACTGCCAGCTCATATGCTCGTGACGCCATAGCCCGAGCTGATGCTGTCCGCGTTGTTGCTCGCAACAGACTCGCAGCCTCTCAGCACTCCCAGAAACGTCGTTATGATTCCTGTCATCGCAACACCCAGTATTCTTGCGGTTCTCTCGTGCTGCTTTGGACTCCAGCTCGCCGCGTTGGCCTCTCGGAAAATCTTTTGCCCCGTTATACAGGACCCTACCGTTTTTTACGACAAGTGACACCAGTGACATACGAAATTGCGCCCTTGCATCCCGCCCGCCATGCCTCTACACCACGCACCGAGACGGTCCATGTCGCACGCCTAAAGCCGTACTACATGGACCCTGGTTTGGACGCTAGTACGCACCGGAACGGTGCTTTTCAGCCGGCGGGGTAGTGTAACAATAGGCGGTGCATACGCATAAGGAAAGAAAAAGAAGACTCTCGTGAGTTGGAGAGAAGACGAAGTTCAACAGCGTCCGCTGGTGCCTGCAGGAAAGGCCTATTCTGTGAAAGCCTTGTTTCCCGTCTCCGCTCTCTGAACCCTCAAGCTGAACTACTCCCGAAGCAATATTTTAAATTTTCGAATGTATCCAACGCTCATATCATTCTATTATTTGTAGGGCATACAATTATAGGAAAGCTGCAAAATATACACATTAAACCCTTATTTCATAGCTTATTCAATATATTAAACTGATCGTCGTGCTCCTGAAAGTGGTGTTACTCCGGACGGCGCTCTCCGACCACTTTTGGCGCGGAGGCGGGTAGGTTGCGCGGCCTTGTGCACCTGCTGTTAGAGCTAGCGCTGTGAAACTATGCTAAGAGATGAACGTGCGTTATTCTTGAGATTGTGCTTTGATCTTTTTCTCGCACTACATTTCCATATGCGACGAAGGTAACACAAGCAACTAAAGTCTCTCGGTGGCCCGCCCGCCTCAACGTTAGATGAAAAGTAAATGGGCTACCCTGCGGCACCAGGGATCAGCCTTGTTTCCGTTGTTTGGTTACCTCCAAGACTAAAATGAGAGAAAAAGTAAAAGTGGAGGGAGTCCGCGCATAATGGAGTCATCGTTGGCCTAATCCGATCAGTGAACCAGCAGGCCCTGAAACTGTCCAAAACAAAAAAGCAAAACACAAAACAAAAAAGTCCATATTGGACTCAAAGAAAAAATGGAGGCGTGGAAGAAAGGCTTATAATCCTGTGGTAGTAAGCGAGTACCTGTGAGAACTACAGTAAGAGAGAGAAGATTAGGAGCTGGTGATCGTGCTCTGAACCACGTAAGCAAGAACGACGTTTTCGAAAATACAATGTCCGACCTGCGAATAAGACATGAGGAAGGGAAGGTACTGAGTGGCGGTTTAGCTTAGCTAATCACAGATATACATGCGTGAGCATTATTTAGTACTGGGTTAGATAAGTTTTGTATCGTTTAGCTTTTCTTTGTGATGTGTTGTCATGTTTAGCTAATCATTCAACTTGCATTCTTAAGGATTTTATGAGGATGAAGGAGGCCTAATTAGGTTTTTCAATGAAACTTTGTCCGATGAGAATAAGACGACGACATCCGAAGCGGAGCGTGAAAGACGTGCACGAATTCAGGGATTAGTTAAGAAGCGAGCAGCAAACTATACGTACTAGAACTAGGATTCGTGCGGACATGCGCAGATGACCGCCATTAAGATATCGAGTCATAACCTTAAAGGTAAAACTTATGTATTCCCACAATATTTTCGGCCTGCAGTTTTTTACTGTGTGAGCAATACTACGCCAGGTTTCAGCCCGTCGCGTAAACCCGGCCGGTAGCCACGTTTGACCTTAGAGTGACAGCAGATGGGGCCCCTTTTCAAGCCGTCGGGTAAACCCGGTCGGTAGCCACACCGCGCCGCAGAAGAAGAAGAATAAAAAGAATAAGAATAATAATAATAATAACAAGAAGAATAAGAATAAGGATAAGAATAAGAGGAAGAATAAGAGGAAGAAGAAGAATAGGAAGAAGAATAAGAACAACAATAAACAAGAACAAGAATAAAAATAAGAAGAAGAAAAAGAAGAAAGAGGAGCTACGGCGGCTTTGCTAACGCAACCTACCAAGTTTAACTAAAGCTAAACCCCAGCTAATTTTTTTTCAGGTAGCAATATGTACAGGCTCTGCGTGCTGGAACTTGTAGCTAGTGGAACAATAAAAATCCTGTGAAGGTCTCATCTTACTCCTTTCCCACGTTATTTGCGCCTGCACAACAGTGCTGATATCTACTTATTTGAACTACTGGTGAAATATGAGTTAGATAATGTTGGGGAAAGCAAAGACGAAAGATGACGAACAGGAAACAAGAAGAACCAAAACTTAGTGCTCTGCTATGCTCGTCACGTTCAGCGCAAATGCAGCGAAGGCCCCGAACATGACTGGAGAGCTGCACTGCTCACAGAAATACCCAATCTCAATGCAGTCCCAGTGCTTAGTCCTGGGACATACAGTAGAACAACAGTAAAGATAGACATGAACCAGACAAAACAGATTGGAGGCACATCCGGGATCCATCATCCTCGGCATCTTTTTATTCGTGCACTGTGCCTGTCGCAGCGCTGCTGGGGGCTCTGGAGTTGCATCACGCGCCCGCCGTCTAATGGGCAATGCGGGTGCACCCTATGATTGGTATCGGCTAAAAGAAGCCTTCGGCAGACTTCATCTTACTTGCCTGCAACTTCTCCAGACAAGAGGGACCGTCCGCTCACGCAACCGTTGATCCCACAAATGGAAATCTTGCGTATGCTGCTGACAGATACGCCGCGACAAAGCCGCGGCTCGACCGGAAATAGTGAGGGCAGGGATCGGGTTGCAGTCGCCCTGAGCTAGGCACTCGGAAGCCTGAACGGCAAACGGAAGATGCGTGGTGGAAAGAATACTTATGCGAAAGCCTGCTTGCCACAAGGGTGGTTCTTAATTGCGATCTGATTGGTGTCGCTTGCGTGGTCTCACGGAAGAGACAGTGGTTTGATTCGTGACGCCGCTTTCTTTGTTTTGCGGCAGGTGAAATGAGCATGTCTAGAAATTTATATTCTTTCGAGGCAAAAGTGCAAATGTACGTGCTTCTTCCTACGAAGCATTGGCAAATAGTTGCCTCAATGCTTTTATCTGTGACAAATGGCTTAATGAGTGTCCAGAGTAGAGGAGGGCTGGTAATTAAAGATCAGGACTTGCCGCAAATTGATGCATTATAGTCGCTATCGTATGTCAAGCTTAATTGAGGTCTAGAAAAGTGAGCCTAATTATATGATTGAATCTGGTTCTCCTTCGTACGCGGCTGGTATGTCTATCTTCAGCTCCAATGGAAAGAGAGGAGGAAATGAGGTTGTTACTCTCGTAACAATTTTGAAGACAGGGACGTTATTGAAGTCCAGTGGTTTTAGGGCATCAAAAGCCGGTCAGCTTATGAACGTTTGCACATTAGCTTGTTAAATATTGCTGTGACCCTGGATTTCGGCTCTATTAATCATACATTTACTAAATCGATTCATATAGGTATGGGATAATTATTGCAGTGTACATTTTGTGGCGCACTTTTAGGCGGCTGAACAACTGTCTATAAACAAATAAGAACAAAATAAAAGCAGTTCGAAACGTTTCTTCAGGAAGCACTCCGCGACCAATGCTTTTCAACTTGCTTTGGAATAATATTGCATTGATATGCGAAACGACAGAAATTGAAATACTCGCTAATCACACAAGTATACCTGAATCTGACCCATCCAAGGGCATGCAGAATGGAAGTAGAAATAGTCTGAAAAGAATAAACAGAAACAGCACAGTATGTAAATGCCTCTGACACACCAAAACAAACAAAAGCAACACTCAACATTGAAACACTTGTTAACGTAGAAAGACGGGCTAGTTGGTTTTTATAAGTAGAGTGCATATTTTGTCAGCGTAAAATTAAAGATAGGACTAAAGGAGAAAGACAAGGGACAAACGCTGATCCCTTTCAGCGTTTGTCCCTTGTCTTTCTCCTTTAGTCCTGTCTTTAATTTTATGCTGACAAAATATGCACTCTACTTATTGAAACATTGTTCGCCAGCTGGAAGTGTTTTTTGACCGCTGGAAACATTTTTGCAACTGAAGTATTCAACGAAGAAGCTTCTCGGAATGCATTCTTCGTTGAATAGGATTCAGCGAATGAAATTACGCAGCAGTAAGGGCAGCTCATAATGCAGACATCATTCAGTAAACGAACGTAACGATATGCTTTCACCAATAGTTCTGTAGTTATGTAATTGAACTTAGGGCATGGAATTGGCCGTTCTTGATACCGATTCGACTGACAAACTGCATGAAACGCTCAGATGTTATGGCCATTAATATGTTCTTGCGCACCCGACCGACATCATGGGTTACGCTGTGCGACTTATCGTTCGGCTCGGGACTACGTGCGATTACGCGAGGTTCTTTCACCAATGCTGCAACGCTCGTTTGCTGGAGCTTTCTACATTTTACAGCCATCGAAATGTGACGAACATAACCGGTGTATACGTCTAGCGAACTTGAAAGCAGAACAGTAGTTCGTGTAGTGTCCAGAAATGACAATCTCCTGCTGTTGTAGCAGCTGGAGTAAGCTGCACTTATCACAAAATTATTGATTCTATTGAAAAAACTAATATTGCCTAAACGATTATTACGCACTATAAATTTATTGTTAAATTAAAGCTTTCAAAAACAGAGTGTTGTGTGTGAACGCAGAAAAGACGTCACAAGCCACTTCGCAATTAACATGCTTTGAAATGTCGGGGGCGACGCTTGTCCTTTTTAGAGCAAACTAACACGTACAACTTCAACCGCGTCTATTTAGTCACGCTCGATTTGTGGACACTAAGTACAAACTCCAAAGTGAGAGACGTGAGGCTGCACTGTTTGTACAGCCCGTGTTGCAAACACTTAAGCGTACTTAGAATGCCTGAGTTTGCATAAATCGTCGTTTTTAAACCTTTAAAATTCACTAATTAAACCTATTTGTTTAATTAGTGAATGAGAGAACGTCAAACCATCATTGCATTGGTTTTAGAACAATTATACTCATGATATCGACCCTGGTTTAACAGGGTTTTGAGAGGTGTCCCCTGTGCACATTTTGTGCGCTTATTTGAGTCCGTACAAATTACCCATTTCACAGGACACTTGCATCTCGTGCAGAGTCACACAGCCATGCACTCCTCAAGCATGCGGCCAGGTGATAGAGCTGTTCCAGCGAGCTCAAAGTACGCTGCTTTCCTAACCGTTTTATGCGGCACATGACAAATCAGGTGCCCAGGTATAACGCAGTGTGCATGTCTGATAAACTGTTTTGTGAGGCGACTCTTTCGAGCAGCTAGTCGCGATGAGAGCGTGTTCAGCTAAAGCAAAAACTGCGGTACGATAAGAAATCAACAGGTTTCTTGAACCGTGTGTGCTGTTTCGAAATGCATGTCCAAGAAAACGCCTGGCCTTTACAAAAAACGCTGCTTTTTCATTAACGGATGAACTGCGTATATGAATTATTCTCGCTTTTCCTGCTGGGCGGCGACACTGTCACCCACGTGGGCAGGAAATGGTTGCTCTGTGTAAGATGCCATGACAGGATATAATGCCTGGAACTATACGGTGCACTAGCAGAGCAGTAGAGGGAGTTGGCAATACGGACGTCGTGGAGCAAATGCGACGTGGAGCCAGATAAGTGGACTGCCGATGAACGCCTACTAACAACGGTGCTGCAGGTGCACGTGCCACTCGCGATCAGATAAGTAGGCGACGCAGCCTGCTTATCTGATTATAAGCAGGCAACGCAGGCCATTTACGTATTTGTCGCTTGGAAAAGGTGCAGCCATCGTTGTCTGGCAGAAATTTCTTTAACGCTCGAATTTTTACTTTGGTGTTCGGTTTCATGAAATTGAATGTTCTACGCGCTGTTATCATTGCAGAACTTCCTAAAAAAACGCACTGCAAGAAGTTGATAATGAAACTGCTTACTGGGCGCTTTCTCACCATTTTTTTGCATGTTAACAATTATTGCGCGGCACATGAGAGTTAATTGCGCTAACCCCTTGCAACGTTTTACGCATGCAAAGGAAGCCTGCTTTCCAGCAGACCTTATTCTAATATACTATACGTGAAATTCAGCCATCCTTGAGACGCTATCAATTAGCAGCGGAGGCCCCACAACGTCCGACCCGGTAGACTTCTTAATCTATAGCGTACCCTGAGGTAAGGCGCCGCACAGTAAGGTTATGACAACCTGAGGGTTATTTATACCTTATTTGTGCGGCAGCGTCCCAGCCCTCATTCATCAATTTTACAGATGTTTCTTTGTCCATCTGTCGACAACAATGGGTAAAAGCTGCAAACTTGAACAGCATTTCAATGGTACGAATCGCAGCTACTAGAGCCCTTTGATACTCCCCTGGGTACTAAGGCCCGTAGTTCCTTCGAGCTCTACCAAAGCTGCTACAAGTACTGAACCGGCGAAAAGCTACATCAGTTTGAGCCCAGACTTGCCAACATGGCGGCGCGCTTCGAACCAGGATGTTCCGTTTCTAAGTGGACTCCTCGTTCTTAGTGGGTATTTTTCATTTTGTTTATTGGTCACAAACGGCGCATCGGGCTCTCGTTTGGCCTCATCTAACCTACAGCAACGTCGATAGGCGCAAAGTTCCTTTTACGTTTTTATTTCGGATGACTCTGTTCTTCCTAGGCTAACAGAAGAAAGTCGGTTCATGGAATTAAATCGTGTAATTCCGAAACACCAAATGGCGTATGTTGTATCCAGACACCAGAGCCAGTGCACAGGCGGGTTTATTACGAAGTGACCAAGTGGCAGCCTCAAACGGGGAACCACCGTACATGGATCAAGTCACGCCTTCGTGAACTACCTTCGTGAACTGCCAGCTCATGCGCCGCCAAGCGCGCGCTATTGCGCGACAAGCCACGAGCACACATCGCGATAACCTTCATCGCGAGATGGGATGACGATAGAACAGCGTCGTTAAACTGAAGTTCTCTCCGCAACCTCGCTTGAACTAAACTCGAATTGAACTGAATTAAAAGGGCCGATGCAATAAACAGCCTAATGTCGCGCAAAACTGCTATTATAAAACTGAATGTTCTTTCAGGGTTTGGTGCATATAAGCCGCGAGTAGACGGCGTGCAGACGACGCGGCGCGCAGTAACAAGGCTTAACGCACTGTCGCGATTGACCGAAGAGGTCTCGTTGCTTCCACAAAATTTCAAGTTAATCCCTGGGTGGAGTATAGGCTTAAGCCTGATAGGTTAAGAACCTAACAAAATGGCCCAAAGGCCTTCTCCTCAATGCCACTGTCACTATACCACCGCTACTGGCGGATGGTAGTTGGCAGGAGCATGGCCGGGCACCGACTGAAGTGGTTTGTGTGACGTCACTAGACGACATGTAATGACCGCATTTGGAGAAGCTGCTAATTTGGGAAGCATTTGTCAGACGTGAATCGGCCCTACGGGAAACCGTGGATCCCGACTCAGACACGCTGCTTCTAGGCCATGCAGGCAAGTTCGTAGTTATCTGTTAAAGTTGTGGTTTTGTATCCATGTTAGTAGTGGAGCCGACTTGATGGCGCAAGGAAAGCGTAAGAGGGGCATTGGCTGCTGACCTGAAGAGAGGAATGGTCTGCATGAACTGAGGATAGTGGTGCTCGAGTAATTAAGTATGGCTGTGTCGTTTGGATGCCAGAGGATGATGTAGAAAGCACAATAACTTTCTAATGCAAACTTCATGCAGTGACTGGCTGCCAATTCGTTCATTTGCGTACCTACACTAAGGAGGTTGCTATCCTCAATGCAGCATCTATTATTAATTTCTTTCGTAGAAATAATTCACGTCATTGCCGGCCTTTGGAATCTGTTAGTCTAAAAATAGCATAAAAATGCTGACCGGTAATTCGTTTTCTCTTCCGATAGGATGCATGACCCTAAAATCTCCTTATCCGTCAGCGCCTGTACTGTATAATTTTGTAATAAATACTGAACTAGCAGATCAAGCTCGAGAACATCAGGGAAAAAGAAAGTATGTGCGTGAGCGACAGAAACAAGGCCACCGACAGCTGCATTCGACGAGAGGAGAAGAACACGTACAACGGGCAGAACAGATGATGTGAGGAGGCCCCTTTGCTGCTTTAAAAAAGAAAAAAAGTATTAAAAATATAAAAGTAAAGAACCAGGAAGAACACACGAAACGTCGCACCCGTATATTCCTTCTGCGGCACGCATCCATAACACGCGCAACGCACGTTTCCATACTGCATCTCATAAAGGCACACATCGAAGGAAATGGCATCGTGAAAAGGCCTGCTTTGTGCACGCATGCAAGCTTTCTTGAGCCGAACCGAATTTCATTCGTCCTAGTTGAGCGTGCATCCGTGCGTGGGGGAATGTGCGTGCGTCCTGCCACATGATGGCGCTGGGCGCAGTGAAGGGAGCGGAGTGGTATTCCCGTATTCGGTGTTACTTTGCATTTAAGTTCGCCAGATCGTATAACTTTTGAATCTGCCAGCCATTGAAAGCCCGTCGTTTTTATTTTTATTTGTTTGGCAATGTAGTACGTGCGGCTGACAGGCAGGCAGGCCTCGTTATATTTTCCATAGCCGGCAATGGCAGCGAAGGGCAATCTCTCGCTTCAGGCGGTGCCTTTGTCGGTATCAAAAAGGGCTTCCAACACGGCTATGATGAACAATAATAATACCAGCGTAGGCCCGCGAGGAGCATATTTTACACAAGTCGGCGCAGGCAACTCAGCTTCTGAAAATTTTTGCCTTTCAATCGAGGAGACACGAAGTAAGCAGGGAAACAAAAAAGAGAAAGAAAGAACAGCGAAATGAAAGCTTGGCAGCAAATCAGGCGAGGAGTTCTCATTTTCTCTGCCGTTCCCTTCAGTGCTAGCAACGACTGACGAGGTGTAATCAGGGTAGACAACTGGCCGCGTTATGTCGATACAGCAGCGCTCGAATAAAGGCCACGAACGTGTATGGGTAGCTCCACTCCAGCTTTGTAGCCGATAATCTCGATGAAAAAGTATCCACAGAAAGCAGCAGCCTCTCGCTTGTGTATAAATTTATTCGCTCGTCAAATTCAGAGGACCTTCCAGATGATGACAGCTGCCTGCATATATCATCACTATAATCTCTCAGGATGCACCAACGCTGGATGCTTTGCTATCCTACACTCTAAACACGAATAAGCATAATAGGGAGTAAAATGTGCACTCCCTGTTAAAGTCAGGGCATGCTGCCCGAGCTCCGGCGCAGATTTTAATAACTTGAAATACGGAAGCCAATTCTCACATAAAAATATATACGAAGTCCTAGTAATTACGAAAATTTTAAATTATTATTCTATGCTCTTTAATTAAAAACATCAGAATTTCTGATTCATTTTTTGAATGCCTTGATTCATTGTTAATTACATCAAATTAACATTATCCGGAAAGAGGTTATGCTTCCGCTGACAAAGTATAGCGTTCCGTGTTGTCAGTGGTGAAACCCTACCTCAGGCCTTCTAGAGAATACCGTGCCCTGGCAAGGAAGTGTGCTAGTGGACGTGCTACTCTTTTTTACACCCCTTATAGGTTTATATTCGCGTTTAGAGGGCAGGGAGACTTCAGATGGCACTCGGGATGACAGAGGCCGACTGCGAAGTGAGACTGAATTGATGGCGGAGAAGGTCACGCTTTTAACGTGTCTGCTAACAAGAATTTAATTAATGACTTGCGACTTTGCGGCAATAGGTTGCTGTAAGCTTTAAAGACATACATTTCGATAGCATTTCACTGAATTGAAGATAAATTGATTCGCAGGTCTGGGCAAGAGTCAGGCTCGACTTTAGGTGGAGGCAATACTGAGGGGGAACCTCGAAGATGTGTCATGTTGTGCCCCAGATATAGAGTAGGACGGATGACAAGCTTGGGCTTAGATAAAGGGCTGCTCTCGGGTTACTACTCTGTCGCGGGAAAAGTAGAAGTGATCACGTAAAGAAAAGTAAGTTTATAAAATGACTGTATATAGTGCTGGAACTGGATCAGAAAAACCCAAAAATATGATATGGACATCTACGAATGGGAATAAATAAGAAGGACAGAAAACAGCCGTCTCACCGTTACTGTCAAAGCAACAAAGGGAAACGGCCAGATGACCAGGGCGGTTTGTGATATTTTCTAATGCGAAAGCATTCAACAGCCCACTAGTGGCATCCGTAGTAACTGTGGACAGAAAGTTCCGCTAATCATCAGAAAAATAAAAATTATTTCTCCACCGGGAATCGAACCTTGATCCATTCCTCAGATCCCTAACCGAACGCTTTAACCAACTGCGCCACGCTCGAGATTTTTGTTGTTGTTGTTTAGCGTGGCGAGCGTGATATGGCATGGCGTTTCGAGCGCCACGCCGGGGACTGTGAGAACCACATCGAAATTCTGCAAGATCTTGATGTTCTTGAATGCACGTGCTGGCCAACTTCCCCACCCCCACCTTTTCTTTCCACAATAACGTAGTACGTCCTTCCTTCTCTAGCGTGGTGGTGATAGTAGCGATTGCAGTGATGCTGCAAGTAGCAATAATGATAACGATGGTAGTAGTGATGATAATGACGGTACATTTATTTGATAATGGTAACTAGAGAAAAAGCGATGAGCCGTGTGCAGCAGCAACGATCAAGCTTTCGAATTTCTGTATTGTAGATTATCATTCTTCGATCTTCGTCTTGTTTCCAAGCGCTTCAGCGGAAGGGGGAAAACATGATTGTCTTCATTTTCTTCGTATATATTTATAATGCTTTCCCTCGGGGTACAGGTGTACGTTACAGAGATGAGCGGATGATATGGGATATTTACAATGTAAAGGCAAATGGTTAGGATAGTAAATGTATAGAAAACTAAAAAAACAAGGTCACTGCGCAGGTTACCACATGAAGAAAAATAAAACAACAGGAACAACAAGGTAATAACTTAATTTCTTGGTGGTGGCATTGATGTCAAGAATATAAAATACATTACAAAAAAGTAGATAAAGGAACACATGAAGATAAAATATAAAAAATTAAAGTTCATACAAAAATGAACTCCAGGCCAAAAATATGCTTTGTAAAGAGGATTTACAATATGCGTCATCGGTTATTCTTGTTAGTGAGCAGGCAGGCTATTCCAATCATTACAGGCCCGAGAAAGAAACGGGTTAGAATAGGCAACCGTATTTGAGTGATGATTTCGCTATGATTAGGGAAAAATGTAATGTATGATGGTGCCTGAACCGATAGGGAGTGTAGTGTTGAGTTGTGGTGGTGTAATTTATCACTGAGTGTGATAACGTTAATCCAATATTGCGTCTTGGAAGCGTCTTGCTTCAGGAATTGAATAAGGTTGAACGGAGAGAATCTGAACCATTATTCTGATTCTGAGTGTAGACTTCATGTCTGTCTATCATAGTTTTATAGGTCTCCATCTTTCTTTCTCTATCTTCATTTAAGCACGGCGCTTTTTAGCCATAGATACACATCGGCGGTCAGAACGTGTGCACCTTGTCATAAGTGTTTTTAATATGTTTTCAGCAAGCCACTTGTATCCTTGTCGCATTTTTTGGTAGTATCTCTTATTTCTTTTTTTTTCTTCCAGATTTGCATCTAGTATCTTAACTACTGCTGTCTTGATTTTGGTCAGAGTATGCATTTCTTAAACTGGTACGTATAGGTACAAACAAAATTTGCCAGGTGTGTGAAGGTAAAGCAGATTTGCGAAACAGAAGAAGGAAGCACCGCCGGCTTTCGTGGGTATGTGTCATTACCTGAGGGCATAACATCAACAACAACAACAACAGCCACCCCTATTCTCAGGTCAGATTCTCGGCGCTGATGACCCTCGCTCGACGAGACCACTAAAGCTTTCGCCATAAACTAGGTTCTCGCAGCAGTGAACAAATGAATGAGGCGCTTGTATCGTACGAATGGCAAAGCGCATTACGGCATGCAGAACCAAGTTCAGCGCTTCAAACCGACTACTTGCAGATGGAACACCTCATTGCAGAAATCGGTTTCATCCCGACGAACACCGCGTTTTTGGCACGCGTCGCGAAACGGAGCTTGCAACCCGAGCATATCGATAGCAATCTAGAATGGCCGCATGGAGCGAAGGACCGGGTACAAAAACTATAGGACATGATGCAGTCACCTTCTCTGGCCCGCGTGGACTGGAGCAACAAGCGGAGAGCATTGCAGTGCAGGCGGGACAGAGAAGACGTTGTGGTACTTGTGCCATTGATTGACGTTGCGTGAGGCCATGCTTACAGCGCGAATTTTCTGAAAACGGCCGTTTTGTGGTGCGTGAGAGGTATATTTTGTTCAACCCCATCGCCGGAGGTAATAGCGTTTTTGAGATTCTATACACTGATACTGGTATTGCTAATGGTCAGCTACAAATCGATAATTGTAACAGACACTGTGGGAACAAATTAAGTATTAATGGGGAATTTAGTTAAAAAGCTTACTATAACTGACATAGGCCACATCTTTTTTGATGCTCGCTAGTAATAATATGATTGTGCCACTGAACCCCCCCTCATTTCTTCAAAGGACCTTTTTAACAAAATTGGAGGCGGCAATTCGGTCCACTGAGGTGCAGTGAGGCGAAATCCTTTATAGCGCGGTTTTTTGCACGATATTTACAGAACTGTGGGTGACTGCTTACAGACTCTTTAGCGCCTGTTAAATTGTGTGAAAAAAGTTTGACATTAGAGGTTTATAACGTTTATTCATTTATGTGACACTTTCAAGGACGGAAGCATACACGGATGCACTCATGAGCCTATATAAAGGCTTTTGCATTGGCGTTCCTTGGCGCTCGCGTTCGTTGCAGTGCATTCAAGTGTGGGACATGTACTACGTAGGGCTTTGTTCCTATCGCGCGGCGTTGTTAGAGCCACGTGACATTTTGATACAAGGCGCCTGAAGCGCTTCAGGCGGTAGCGCTTCAGGTGGATCCGACGCGCACGACCTTTGTACGTTTTTTTTCTCATCGGGCCGCCGCCTTCCTCCATCATGTCACGTTGTTGCTATGACGCGCCATGACGTAAGTGCCTGCGGTATCCGCGGTATCGGTGGCGATCGTGTTAGCATTAGGATAGACGAGAACTAAGTTGTACTTCTCACGTGCCCGGCCTGGCTTAGTTTGTTAACGCTCTCGGTTGGTGATCAGTGGGATAAGAGTTCGAATCTCGCTGGAGCACGTTTTTTTTAAAGGTACATACCAAGGACCTCGCGGTATCTCGCGGAATCTCGCGAAATATTGTGAAACTTCTCGCGAATGGAGAGGCCGGCATGTCACGAGCTGTAAAAGGCTGTCGCCTTAACAGAGGACCCAAGTATCGCAATGTGGCGCTGCGGGGGCTATAGCCAATGTAGTAACTCTAGCGGGCGCCAGCAAACAGCGCCTAGCTGCTGAGCCGGCCGACGCGCTCTCCTACTGTCGTTGTTGCGATTCTAGGAAGAAGGAAAAGAAAATGCACGAACCTGCTACTGGCTCTGTAGCTTAGCCACCTCTGCTGCCTCGTGTGGAAAGAGGAGAAAATAGATGATAAAGAGAAAAAGAAGGAGAGAGAGAAATACGCACTTCGTACCTGCGTGCATCTGCTCCGTGCAACGTCTTCTGCGCGCGTGTGCGTGCGCTTTCTAGCTTTTGCTGTGAGGCCGCTGTGAAAGATTTGTTTGGTGTGCGCTCCCATGGTTTAGAGAATTTGGTATTTCGCGTCTGACTCATCTGTCTTTTTTTTTCGCGAGGGAATGATCGCGCGGTATACGAAGTGAAACTTAAAAGGCTAGCCTAAACAAATCAGCGCCTTGAATGCGTTTCGCTTTTTCGTGTCTTCATACCATACTTGCTCGACTCGCAGTGCTTGCGTCTGCCGTGTTCATGTCCTAGTTGCATTTGTCTGTTACTTTTTGCCTTTTTTGTTTCCGCGGTGCTTCATCCGCTTTGGTTCCAGGCAGTTGACCAGAACGCCCCTGATTGGTTATTGGCGCTTTCTGATGTGGATTATAATGCCGCGAAACCTTCAAAACAGTATTTGTTGTTTTTTAACAGCCGCCGGCATACAGGCTTATCACTCTGATTCTGGACCGCGTATCAGTTCCGTAATCTTTGTTTGTTAATGCTCGATGCCGCGAGTCACACCTTTATCAGTTTTGTTGTAGCACAAGATGCACCGAGATCTGTCTCGAAGGTTCCGGCCACTCGGGTGTCTTTCCACAATGTTCCAGCCCGTGCTGGTAGCTGCTTGCGACGTTATCTAGATTGTTCTGTGCAGCCTTTAAATTGAGCGTTGCCGAGTGTGACGGGTATTCTTTGTCCGACGACCGACGAGCACGTTTGTTTCTATCGCCGCCGCCGAGTTGCTTAGTTCTTTTGCGGGCGCAAGTCAGCCCAAATAAAGAGTTTCTTTAGTGCAATCATCGACCCCTTCATTTGTGTCGTCGACCTCGTCACCACTACGTGACAATAATATAAAAACGCATTTTGTGCTGCCGCTGCATTTGAATAAACACATGTTGCTGAAATTAGGAGTGACGTTTCTATCATTTGTCCGCATCAATAAATGATCGTGAGTTGGATCTTCACTGGCATGAGAAAATTTAGCGTATGTATTGAGTTTGCGCCGTATGAGCAACTCAGGACGCGGCGTCACAATTCGATAGCGTCAGCAAAAAACCTCCACAGTTGTTTTCGGGAAAGGCTTGGACCAGATTGACTGAAGACTTTCACCGCCGATGAGTTTGCGCCGCATGAACTACCCATGCACTCGGCGGCACGGTGCCGCCGCGTGTCGATGAGCGTCGCTAAAAAAGTGTACCCAGTTTTGCTTTCATAGAGTCAACTGCACTGGCTAACTGACTGTAGACTAGGCACAGCTGTCTCTCGAACCACATTAACAACGCCAGCGTGTTCGCCCCTTTAAAAGGGTAACTCGTGTATTCCTCGGCATCCATGCGCAAGGATTAAGTCGCGTGGGCCATGTGATGTGACCGATCCTGGACAATAAGGACATTCATTTACGAGCCGGTCATCACTGACTGTTCCCGGTTAGGCATCTTGCTGGAAGAGGAGAGAATGCGCCGAGGTCGTCTCTATTGAGCGTTTCATTAAGGTCACGCATATGACTAAACCGAAGTGATAACTGATTAGGTGTTATATGAAAAGCAAGTTCTCCACCAAGAAAAAGGTGCACAGGGAATCCCTATAAGAACAAGGCCGAAAGTTCTCTGTTTCAGTGCTCATCATGAACCTGCTAAGGTCTATCTAAATTACTAGTCGTTTATGCTTTGGCGACCGCCCCCCCCCCCTGTCTATGTCCGAGTGCCTGAAGCCGACGCCTTACTCAGCACCAGGCTGCCTCGTAATCTTAGCCGGTGCATGCTGCCTTAATTTATAGTCATGGTTAGCGTATTTAACATATGGGAAGCTCTAACAAATGTCTACTAATTCGGAGTCCCCCAAGGTGGGTTTGACCGTCTGCTACAGTCGTTGTGGAGTCATTAATCTCAAAAACTACTACCGTGACATTGCTTTCGTACGCTCAGTACGCTACCGCTTTTTCGCGGTCAAGCCGAAGTCTATAAGATGCAAGGGTTGAAAACTGAAGAGCTGCGTTGCTTGCTACCCCATGTGTATGACAGAACTTTGAATATATGGCACATGCCATTTGCAGCTTTAAAATTGTACGCGCTACTGTTTTACAGGGGCCGAGTGCAAACTGTGCATTGAAGGACCACCGGAGTGTTTTTTGTTATCGCAGCACGTGATATACCATTCAAATTACTTCCCAGTTACAGCTATTGAGTCGCGGCCTACTGGCATTGATATTTTCACTTTTATATGCAGATCGTGACGCTTGACCAGAGTTTCAGTGCGTAACACACAAGCTAGTAGGCGTATGCGTCATGTGAGGAAAGCGAGGCTAAGACATGCAAGAAGCATCGCCACTTCAGGCATCATAAAACTGCACACCGATCAGCGTGATTGCGCGCTGTGCTGCTGCCGGGCGTCTGCTTGCTCCCGCCGTGCCGAGAGGAGACGAGAGCAACGGGCGCGAGCAGCACGCGGACAGAGCAAGCGCGCGCAGACCGTACAGTACGTGTTGCACGGAGTGAAGACGACGCGGCAACGTTGGACGCGGTGGCGTCGCGCCAGATGAGCGCCGCTGAATTTCGCCGCTTGGAGAGGAGCGCCCGCTGCAGTCGCGACACCAAACTTAACATTGGGTTTCCTATATCTTGGTTCACCGTCTTTAAGACGGATGTAACGGTGTGCGCCTATGTGGACATACTATTGTGGAGTCTATTTCCCGACTTTACAACTCCGTAGATATTTTCAGCTTTTATTCAAACCGGAATTCATCTCACATTGCAAGATGCGGAAGTAAAAAGGAATCGTATGTAATTTTAATGAATCGCGCTGTAGAATTATCGCTTTCGAATAAAATAAATTTAGTGCAAGTCCTCAGCTCAGCTACTATAGGAATAGTTAACCGGGGTCGGCTTGAAGAATTTCGCCTACTTTTGTAGACTAAATTGTTTAAATTCCGCCTTTTGATTTTTAGCAATTTTGAATATCGAAACTCTCGGCAACAATATTCGGCGCCTCGCACACTTCTTGGCCTTATTATTATGTCAAAACGACTGAGTATTTGAAACGGAGTTGCAAGCGAACCCATTCGATCTAATGCATTTCGTATGCATTCACTCGTATTTGTTGGATAAAAAAATAAGCTGAAAGAAAAAGGCGGAATTTTCACAAGCTTAGCGAGTTCCCGAGTAGCTTTAGGTAAAACAAAAAAGTTGCTTGGCATGTGTTTTTTTTTTTTTTTTAAGCTGGTCGCCTTTAAATTGGTCATTTCGTGCCTTGTCTGAGTCGCTCGATATTTTTTATTAGAATGCAATTTTTGAACCAAATTTTGTTCTTCAATTTGTGTTCAAGACAGCAGAAACATGGGTATGTCGGTTAGGGCCACATATTTTCACATGCTCGCCAACGACAACCGCTTGCTGTTCTTAAAGAAACTGCTAAACATGTGTCTACTAGCGCACAAGATAAAGAACACACCCTTTCTGCAAAATTATTTTCTCCAAGCCAGTTCTCTGCGCCATAAAATCTGGTTTCTAGCGGCCAGCAGAGCCAGAGCTTTTCAAGTAGTGTCATGTGCACTCGAATTGTCTATGGTTCACTAAACACGCCGTATGCCAACGCACAATAATAAATGAAACCTTTCCTTGCGAATGTGCATCTATATGAACCACCATCCTGGGCAGAGCGTTCACAATTGGTGATGGTAGCCCGGCTCGAAATAATGGCTCTATCTTCAATATCTTTGTATGAGGCAGCTCGTCTTTGTTTCTAGGATATGTGTGTGTGTGTGTGGGGGGGGAGACGCAGGATATGTCGCAAAGAAGGTTAGAGAAGTAAAATGAGAAGAAGCAGATATTTGATTCTAGAACCGACTGCATGGTTAGTGGCTACTGAAGAGGTGATAAAGCGAATGTTGATCGTGCAAAAAAATTGCGGTGACTGAATATTTTATCTTGAACTTAAAATATGTAAAAGCTCTATTTGTAATTTAAAAGTAAATAAAAAGCCTAACATAGTGGTGTTTTTTTCATCATGCGTCGTGATGCTTAGATGGAAACCCATTAAAAGGGAGTCGTACAAGTATAGGCATTAGGCGCTTGCCGCAAAGGAATGTTCGACGAAAATAGATAACGTTATGCTTTCACTAAAGAAGTTATGAAATTTTGTATAAAATAGCAGTTGTAGTCCAGTGAAAAGATGTAACAGTAGCACCAACAATAGAACTAATTCGAAAGAGGTAAATGTAGTAACTGTTGTGGAAAAAAGGTTAAGGATATCGACAATTCACGGGAAAGAAAGGCCCCATACTCGGAGCTCTCAAGGCACCAACAATATTTGGTGCAATATACAGAATACTTTTGATTTGTGGTTCCTTTTACGCAACCGATTTAATATTTCGAACCATGTCGTCCTCACGCATGCTTTGATATCTGCATACCACTAAGTGACGCTAATGAAAAAAGTTAACATTTCTGGAAGAGGGCCAGTGAGTCGAAAAAAATCAGGAGCGGGTTGCTGCAAAGACTCGTTCATTTCCCTTTCCAAGCAGCGGCCTTCTCGCGGCTTTTTCAGCTAAGAAGCCGAGACAGAAGCTCTCGAAAGTTGGAATGCGGCGTCCGTCGGCCAAGTCGGCTGCACACTAATGCAGCTCACGCTCCGCACTCGCTTTCATCTCACTGAACACAAAAATGATGGAGAAAAAACAACAGAGAACCAGCAGCAGCAGCAACAACTACGTTGCTTTGGTGCCCACCATTAACAAATTGAATCCAACTATGGTTACATCGCTCCTGCGTAGCGCTACACATCGCGCCTTACTCTAGTCTCTCGAGGAAGAGGAAAAAGTTCAAGGTCACCTGATGGAAGTAACTGGGACGACCAGATAGTTTTACATAATAAGACGCAAACGCGATAAAGTTAAAAGCCCCGTAATCCAAAACATCCACCATCGTTGGCTTCAGCGTTGTCGGCCTTTTCAACGAATAATCACAGAAGTGCTCCTGACAGGTGGTAGTTAGCAGGTGTCACGTCTGTGCGGAGGTGTGCGGAGCTGTTTTCCCGTGGTTTCTTTTTCTGCTCAGCAAAGGCGCTTTGTAATCACTGCCGAAGTAGTACTGGTGTAGTCAAGTGCTGTAAGTCTCGGTCATTGTTTGTTGGAACTGTGCTGCGTCTCATGAACGTATTGTGAGCACTGTGTGGCGCTTCATCTTCCACACGGCTGAACGTGCTGCTTCATCTTCATCCTGCTCCCTCTTGTAGATACCCATCGTCATCGCGGAGTGTGTTTGGCTGCAGTGTGCGACCAAGGCCTCAGGTTTGCAATAAAGCCTGATCCCCGAAGTCCGACCTTCGCGTTACCTTACACGTGGTGGAGGTGCGCCTTGATTTCCCCGCTGCTTCGTCACCTGCATCCACCTGGAGCTTCGTTCTGGCCGCCGTTTGACCCCGACCACCATCGTCATGACTCAAGAGGGCCACTCCGCTACTTCGGCTTCTACCAACTCGACTCCAGCTCCCCTTGCCACTTGGACTGTCAGCAGCCGTCAGCGCGACCCGCAGATGTTCGCCGGTCTCCGCGGCGACGACGCTGATGACTGGCTCGACAGCTACGACCGGGTCAGTGCTTTCAACCGGTGGGACGATTCGCTTAAACTAATTAATGTGTCCTTTTATTTGACGGATGTAGCCAAAACGTGGTTCCTAAATCATGAATCGACGATTCCGGACTGGGCTACCTTTAAACAAAAGTTACGGCAGATTTTCTGCGCTCCTACTGTTCGGACGGAGTCCGCCAAGAAGAAGCTAGAAGCCCGACTTCAGCGGCCCAATGAGACCTACACCTCTTATATAGAAGATGTACTTTCACTTTGTCGGCGCATCAATGACACCATGCCAGAGGCCGAGCGGGTTCGGCACGTCCTTAAAGGTATTGGGCCACTTGCCTACAACGCCCTGGCCGTGCAGAACCCTACCACAATCGACGCCATCATATCGACTTGTCAACGCCTTGACGAACTACAGTCAATACGCCTGCAGCCTGATCCCACTTCATGTGGTTTCACTGCCAACGCTGACCTCCGTGCGCTTATTCGCGAATTAATTCGTGAAGAGCTCTCGGCTCAAGCTAATTTGTGCCGCCCTGCATCTGAGCCACATCCTTCAAGTGCCGGCCTGCGTAGCATTGTCAAAGAAGAGCTGGCCTCAATGACCTATTCGCCCCCAACATCGGTCGCTCCTACCATCTTTCAGGTACCAACGTACGCCCAGGTCACGTCCTTACCGCCTGCAGTTGGAGCGCCTACGCCACCGGCGCCTACCACTGCTCATGTCGCTGCTTTGGCACCACCTGCCGCGGCGCCGACATACTACCCCAACTGGCGCCCAGCCCGCCCTGTTTGTTATTACTGCGGGTACCGAGGCCATATTTCCCGCTTCTGTCGTCGCAGGCTCCAGAATGAACGCCGCGGCTACGACACATTTGAAGCAGATTACCCTCCTCGCTTTTCCGGCTCTAACCCCCGTAACGTAATGTTAAAAGACCCCGCATCTAAGCCCGTTCAGGATTAGCGATGCGAATAATACAACTGCTAACGTATTTGCAAATCACAGTCTGAGCCACACTGCACGTGGTAAAAGAGTCCCGAGAGAGGTCGGAAGGAAATAATACATTTGCGCAGAGAATTCCCAGTCCAGAAAGGATTACGTAAGGACACTGTAGACGAAAAGGTTTCGGTGCTTCGGAGTACATTCCTCGTGAAAATAAAATCGTGCTGGATCGATCAGGGACTATCGTTGTCTACAATTAATTTTAGCATATGTACTTTACTTTCCCTTTAAAGTGATTCCCCCCTCAATTTTCGGCTGAAAGGTAAAAACTTCGAAACAAAGAAAAGGAGAGAGCGAAAGGAGCACTGGGCAAGTAAGGAAAGAATCCGAGGGAGAAGAAGGGCAGACCATTCTTGCGTTGCAGTGAGACGCGTGCAACCGAGCAAGCGACCGTGACATTTGATCGTCCGTTGGCCGAATTAGGCGCTTACCCCTCTGGCTTCGCTGCCCTAACTAGGAGCGTAATAAAGGGCTGATAGGGAATGATCTTTCCCGCTTCCCACTCGATGGCTGTTTTACGACACAGGGCTATAGGCACATGGATCTCTGAGAACACGGACGTAGTGCCTTGCAGAAAACTCGGTCGCCTCCACAGTGATGTGATCTGATTTGCTCCTGCCCGCTCCAAGCTTGCCCCAATTTTCCGACTCTCAGATTGTTATAGGTGTTATTTGTTTTCTACTTTCTCTCGGCGTTCATCTGCTTTACTTCAATTATGTGGCACGTTTGTTATCGAATCATTAACGCGCTATCCTCCACGCGCTCCACACGGTAGTTGCTATAAATTGAAAGCCTATTCTGAAAATATGGACCATTATTTCGCGCGACGTCTGGGCCATCCCACGGCATTGTTGATGCACACTTGTTGCGTTGTGCTTCGTGAGAAAAAAACACAACTTTGTGCTCACATTCATTTATTTTTTTCATTTATTCAATGGGAGGAAGGGGGGGGGGGGGGTTACTCATTCTGTATAGACCCAGGACCGCAACCAGGTCAGCGAATAACGTGAAGATCAAGAGAAACCTCGTCCTTCCGCGCAGATCCCATCAAGTCTAAGCTTGCGGCCATCGTGTGTGACTTGGGCTGGTCTACACTGGATGAACGAGACACTATAAACGTCGATCCCTTTTGGCTATTCCTGTTGCTTGCGAGGGTGATAGTGTTGTCGCTGCACCACTTCAGGAGTCCTGGCCCGCTGTTCCTTCGTCTTCGCATTCATGATGCGGCGATAAGGTGCCCTGAACAACAGGTTTTATCTCCTCACCGTATCTTCTTGTGAACATGTAAACTGGGCTACCACCTTTTTATCGGTCTGCATGCAGCACAGATCGCGCCTATTTTCTCTCTTTGCTGAGGTCGTCGTTCTGCGTGTAGCTTTTATTCCACGAATCCTTCGCTTTCAAAGCTGTACGTTAATAAAAAATTTTCGCCAGTTAAAGCGACTTTTATAAACCTGCTCAGGTCCGTAGCAGTGTTAGTGGATCTTCATCACATGTGATTTAGGTAACGCACTCAATGGCGTTAATCAAAATCCCGGTGAGACTTACAATTTTATCCATTGTATTAAAAGAATAGCTTTGAGGACTCCGTTTAGCTGACACAACGGCGTTGTTTGGTCGGTGTCCAGCAGCCGTCGTGTCGTGAATATTTTAGTTAGTCGACAGCCTCATGACATCGCCGCTAATTGAGCACACGCGGAAATACCAGACGTGGCACAATGCTCCCGTGAAGGTTACGTCACTTGTGCTATGAAGAGGATTAAGACAACAAACGTAATACGTACCAAAAGTCGCCGCACGTCACGAATGATTTAACTGCATAAACGAATTAATATCGCCAAAAGAAAACTTTCAAGAATTCTAGGTTACATGTGGGATGCGAAGGCATGGCTTTCAGGTTGAGAGCTAGACACGCCCCGGCCTAGGCGATTCAAGTCAAGCTTGTACTGCTTGGGAACAAGCGGACGGGTCATGTGGTCTCTAAAGTAAAGCGGTATCTTAAGTCTGTATGCTAAGATTATGTGTGTAATCTGAAGGGACTACAGGCCCTTAACGTTGTCGTACTCTTGCGGCGGAGCTTTAGCGTCGCCTCAGTTCATTTTATTTTCTGTAGTTGCAGTGGTCTGAATGTATTGAATGATAAGAACCACATTATTTGCTGAGACGGAAATGCAGGAGTATAAAGCTCTACCGCATTAAAAGGCAGGAAAGAGAGAGATATGAGTCTTTAAGGATCCGTACGGCGTTCACAGGTCGTGCAGCCAAGAAAAGCACTGGTGCATTTTAGGCGTCTCTTAACACTGTCGGAAATTCAGTAGTGCTGTCGCAGTTTGTAACCGCTACTTCATCACCTTAGCTGTGTTGTGAAATAAATTCGGGCGTGATTCACTCCTTTTGGCAGGCTAGAATTATTCCTCAGCAGATGCTGGGTCGTTGTAATCACCATCAATGACATGCTATATACCCAAGAAGACCTAAAATCGATACGAACCGTACAACGCAAAAATTTCTTTTAGATACACTGCCGAAAAAAATCCACTTTTGTACCTGAGCATTTCTTACCTTCTACGTAGATTTTGTCTCTATACTGAATATGTTTAGTGCTCATAAATCTCCGTTACGTTCTTGCTTCTCCTAAATGTTTCAGTGGTATACTGTATAACAGCCAGTACGTCATGTCGGTATTCATGAACTCGGCTGGCCTAAAACGTAGGTCTGAACGATAGGCGTTTTTTTTGTTGGACTAAAAGAAATTTCGGCTAACCATAAACGGTTTCGAATTATTTCGAACAATTAAAAGCGAGTTAAACCTCTGCGCTATATTTATAGAATAAAAATAAAGCTCCTCAGTAATGGTGGATGCTGAGTTTGCTATTTGTATATAATAAAATCTGTGTAAATACGAATATTTCGCGCATGTTTAGTCA